>NC_090820.1:101389780-101699045 GCF_000390325.3 Nicotiana tomentosiformis | reverse complement strand
TATTTAAAATGGCCACAGTCAAAACCTTGATTGTTGTAGCTATTAAGCATCAATGGTCAATGTTTCAACTTGATGTTAATAATGCCTTTCTCCATGATGATCTTGATGAAGAGGTGTTCATGAAGCTTCCTCCTGGGCTTTCTGTTCCTGCTTCATCTACTTCTGCGCCTTTGGTTTGCAAACTTCTTGTAACGATATGACCGGTCGTTTTGAGCTCTAGTATGTCATTCAATGGTTTGAGGCCTTGAGTAGATTCACTTTAGGTGTTATAACTTACACGTATGGTCGGAATTGAATTTTGAGAAGATTGGAGTTGATTCGGAAGGAAAATTCTCATTTTGGAAGCTTAAGTTGGAAGGATTGACTATGGTTTGAATTTTGAGTAAAGGACCTCGGCATCGGGATTTAAAAATTTCAACAGGTTTGTATGATAGTTTTGGACCTGGGCGTATATCCGAATCGAGTTTTTGATGACCCGGGAGTATTTCAATGCTTATTGTGGAAAGTTGGAATTTAGGAAGAGTTTTATAAATTTGGATTGAAGTGTATTTTAATCTTATCGATGTCCGTTTAGGATTCTGAGCCTGAAAATAGTTTTGTATGGTGATTCTGGTTTTAGGAGCGCGTCCGGATGTGGATTTGGAGGTTCGTAGGTCATTTTGGGGTCATTTGGCGAAAGTTGGAAATTTGAAGGTTTTTGAAAAGTTTGACCGGGAGTGGACTTTTTGATATCGGGTTCGGATGCCGATTTCGAAAGTAGGAGTAGGTCCGCAATGTCAATTATGACATATGTGCAAAATGTGAGGTCAATCGAACTTGATTTGATAGGTTTCGGCTTCGAATGTAAAAGTTTGAAGTTCTAAAGTTCATTAGGCTTGAATTGGGGTGCGATTCGTGGTTTCGATGTTATTCGATGTGATTTGAGGCCCCGAGCAGGTTTGTGTAATTTATTGGGACTGGCTGGTATGATTGGACGGGGTCCCGAGGGCCTCAGGTGTGTTTCGGGGTGGTTTCGGACCAATTTTGGATGTTTTGGCTGCTGCTGTTGCTGGTTCTCGTTTTGTCCTTTGCGAACGCGAAGGGAGTCCCCCGTTCGCGAAGAACGATCTTTGGGCTGCTGATTTTACTCATCGCAAACGCGACACAGAGGTCGCGAACGCGGAGAAGGGCCTGAGGAACCTACGCGAACGCGAGAGAGCGATCGCGAACGCGTAGAAGGAAATGGGAGAGCTGGGCCTCGGGTAGTTTAGCCTTCGCAAATGCGAATCATGGACTGCGAACGCGAAGGGACAGGGGTCTGAGGCTTCGCGAACGCGACGAGGAGGTCACGAACGCATAGAGGAATTTTGGGGGCAGTGGCATTTGGCCTTCACGAACGCGAGGCGTTTCACACGAACGCAAAGAAGGGGCGGACTGGGCAGTGTATAAGTTGCAAAGATGGGATTTTGCTCATTTTTATCTCAAATCCTCCATGGATGCAGAGCTTGGGGTGATTTTAGAGTATTTATTTTCGTCACCCATCACTAGGTAAGTGATTTCTTCATATTGTAAGTTGAATACAAGGTTTATATATGGATTTAAACATAAGAATTTGTAGAAATTTGGGATTTTGAAGGAAAACCTAGAAATTGATATTTTTGAATTTTGACCACGAAATTGAACATGGAATTGGAAATAAATTATATATTTGAGTTTATAGTGTTATGGGTAATGATTATCTTTGGAAATTTTTGAAATCTGGGCACGTGGGCCCGAGGGTGACTTTATCAATTTTTCTAGCGGAGTTGGAAATTGTTATAAATTGAGTTATTATGAGTATTAAAGTATATGTTCATGGAATTTTCACATTTATTTACTTGTTTTGGAGCGACTGGCGCCGATTTGAGTTGTTAGAAAAGTTTTGGAGCCGGTTATGGAACTTCGGAGCGAGGTAAGTCTCTTTTCTAACCTTGTAAGAGGGAATTAACCCCAGAGGTGAATTGATTTAATATGTGCTTCTATTTGTGGGGGCTGCGTACGCACGGGGTGATGAGAGACCATACATAGCTACTAATTATGCTTATGTACAGGGTAGTCTAGGATCCAAATCATGTTATACTTGCGATGTTTGCACCCTACTTATTAATTTAATTGCTTAAATCATATTGGGACTTGATAAAGGAATTGTAAAAGGTTAAACTTTATTTACTTGTGTTTAGGACGGGTCACTTGACCGTTAATGAGAATTGGTATTTCTTTGAATATTAGCCTCTTAATAATCTTGAATCGATTGTTTATAAAGTATTTTCTCTTCTCGTGGAGCGGGCCGAACGCCTCGGTAGCAGATAGATGCATCTGTGGTTCGTGTCGTTCGACCCTCGGCAGTGCACATTTTATATATTGGTATGTTGGATCGGGTCGTACGACCTCGGCATAATTCGTGCGTAATAATTCTTGGAGCCCAATTATAATTGATATTGTTTCATTGGCTTGAGAGATTAATTTGTTAAATGATGGAAATTAATTTGGGATTTACTATCAGCGAAAGAATTGTATATTCATTTCTTGTATTGAGTTTTCAGTTGTATTTACATAATCCGTGCTAAATTATAATTTCGGTATTTTATTGTTAGCCCATAGTAAGTGTCGAAGTCGACCCCTTGTCACTACTTCTTCGAGGTTAGACTAGATACTTACTGGGCACACGTTGTTTTACGTACTCATGCTACACTTGCTACACATTTTGTGCAGGTACATATATGTCTAGTGGTCTTGTGGGCGTAGAGGCTCGGCTATTGTGGGGACTTAGGTGAGTTGCATCCCATGTTACGAGTCTGCAGCACACAAAGTCTTCATCAGAGTTATTTACATTCTCCTGTCTAATTTGTATTACAGACAGATGTTGTATTTTATCATATTTCCTAGTTGATGCTCATGCACTTGTGACACTGGATTTTGGAGGTTCCTACTGGATGTTTAGTATGGTATTTCACGTAATTATCATTGTTTCACCCTGTAAATTCTATTTCATACTATTTAAGTAATGGAGATCATGATCTCGAGAGTAATAAATGAGTAAATAAATTGATGAATTAACGTTGTCTTGTCTGACGGCGGCGTTAGGCACCATCACGACCTATAGTGGATTTTGGGTCATGACAGCTTGGTATCAGAGCATTAGGTTCATTTGGGTCTCACGAGTCATGAGCAAGTCTAGTAGAGTCTTGCGGATCGGTACAGAGAGGTCTGTAATTATCTTCAAGATGTTACAGGGTTGTTAGGAGCACTTCCCTTCTTGATTCCTTATCGTGCGATTTGATTCCTTCGAGGCTTATGCCTTATTTCCTTCCTATTCATTCTTGTACGGCGTTGAGCACTCGTGTCAATTGGGCATCGAGGAGTTGTAGTGTCACTACAAACGTGGAGCATGATGTTTCTCCCTGCACATTCGAGCAAGTTATTATCGTCGCCTAGCGGAAGGATGTTCTTTTATTCCAGCTCAGTATCTGTATTTTCTATGGTTTCGAGACTATGCACAGATTGTGATGATGTTCATGAGTTGTTATCGCATAGTGTTGGTGTAATGGTAAGGTGCTCGGTTTCGTGTTGAGGTGGTGAATGGCTCGAAAGGGGGATTTCTCATTGCATGATTTAGAGGTTCTAGGTTTATTTCCAGCAAAGGAAAGGCAATCGGACTATGATTGTTCGAGTCTGGGTTGATGGAGTAACGAGAATTGGTATTTTCGAGCATGGTGGAATTTTTATCTGTGATGTGGTATCGTTGTCATTGTTTGAATATAGTAAGTTCATCGGTGTTATGGTCTTCATCAATTTGTCTTTGGGCAGGGTATTGTGAAAGGATGTTGGGGAAGTGGTCGTCAGAGATAGCGGTGTGCAGCAGTTCAAAATCGAATCGGTGTTTCTAATGTTGATGGGTCGAGAAAGATGATCTTGTAGGAGGTTTAGAGTTGGTAGCAATTCACTGGTTCCAGTGCTACATGTATGGATTTGATTTAAGGCAACATTTGGGCACCGAAGAATGAGGAAAGACATGGCGGGAGGTGTCTCACGGTGGTTGAATTACTAGCAGGTCAAGTATGAAAAACAGAGGTCGGGCAGTTACTTAAAGAAGATGGTTTAGCCGAAGTGGGAGTGACAGAGTAGCGTATGGATTCTGTGGTAGGGTAGCCACATGACTTGAGAAAAGTTTAGAGTGATTTGGGATTCATGGTGGATAGTGACTAGGTCTACGGACTTAATTTGGAATGTTGGCTACTATACTGAGGAAAATTGGATACGACAGAAAGGAGTTTGCTTGATATGAAGGGGAATGCAACATGACTTCGGATTGGAATATATTATCGCACTTTTAGTTGATGTCAATGGGGAGTAAACGGACTTGTACAGCTGGTGAATGAGCATGGACTCAGGAAGGTTTACTAATTTTGTAGTAATTGTACCCAGTGCAGCGTCGTTGAAAGATGTCGGCATGGAATTTCCATAAGTGGGTTATTTCCTGTGAGCAGGTTAGCGGTTGCGTGGTGTTGATGAAGCTTCTACGAAGAATTCTACTGGTTATCCGGTAAGATGTCGAATATGTGAATGTGTCTAGTGATTCAGAATGTTCATGAAATATTTAACAGAAAGATTTCGAGAGATTTGGTGGGTTGATTGTGCGAGATCATGGTAATTGGGAAGGAGAAATCTTGGTGGGTTCCAGGGTTATGAAATTGTAGCTTCAAGCTAAGTGGGGGAGCCCCACCATCTATGGTAGGATCACGTGGTTGTCTGCTTGTGCGGTCTCTGGTCATCGGTGTTTTGGTGGGTTATTATGACTAAGGAAAGAAAAACATCAGTGGTAATTTGAGCAAAGGATTTGAGGAATGTGTGTTATACTTGGCCTTATCGATTCATGTTCAGGTTTTGGGAAGACTCAGAGTTTCTGCTTCTAATAGGTGTAATGTACAAGGGAAAATAATTCAGTCGGGTGCTTCTTTGATAATGTGTTCCCGCGCTAACAGTGCACTAGAGTTTGGCTTATATTCGGAACCAAGTCAGAGTGGGTGACTCTCAACAGTGGTCCTAGTGGGTTCAAGAATTTAAGTGCAGTGCCTAAGGACTTGGGATGTTCTATGTTATCATTGGGTATGCAGTGCAGTATTGGAGAAAAGGAGGAAATAGTTTTGGATTCGCGAAAGGTCTTGCAGAATGGGTGTAACGACCCGACCGGTCATTTTGAGTATTACAACCTTGCTTCCCCCTTTACTGCTCAAATTATACTTTACAGCGGTTGTGTGAATTGCCGGGGTAATTGGTTCGGGTCCGGTGAGGTTTTGGAAGTAATTGGAACACTTAGTTCCAAGGGTTAAAGCTTAAGTTAAAATAGTGATCGGATGTCGACTTATGTGTAAACGACCTTGGAATTTAATTCTGATGATTCCAATAGCTCTGTATGGTAATTTTGGACTTAGGATCATGTCCGAAAAATTATTTGGAGGTCCGTAGTGGAATTTGGCATGAATTGCCGAAAGTTGAATTTTTGGGAAGTTTGACTGGGGAGTTGACTTTTTGATATCAGGGTCGGAATCCGATTCTGGAAATTTGAATAGGTCCGTAATGTGAAATGTGACTTGTGTGTAAAATTTGAGGTCAATCAGACGTGATTTGATGTGTTTCGACGTAAGTTATAGAATTTGAAGTTCAAGGTTCAATGATTTCGGATTGAGGAGTAATTCGTCGTTTCGATGTTGTTAGGTGTGATTTGAGGCCTCGAGTAAGTCCATGTTATGTTATGGGACTTGTTAATACAATTGGTTGAGGTCCCGGGGGCCTCAGGTGAGTTTCGGACGGTTAACAAATCAAATTTGGACTTAAGGAAATGCTGGAACTGCTGCCTACTGGTGTGATCGCACCTGCGAAGATTTTGATCGCAGGTGTGAAGCCGCATGTGCGTGAAATAAGCCGCAGAAGCGGCCAAGAGTGGGACTGGGCAGTGCTCGCAGGAGTGAGGAATTTTCCGCATCTGCGAGGCTGCAGGTGCGACGGGGAATGCGCATCTGCGAAGCCTGCAGATGCGAGAATATCGCCACAGATGCGAGTTTTTAGAGGGCCGGCTATTTTCCGCAGGCACGCATTCTTGTCCGCAAATACGGATGCATAGGTGCGAGCCCAGGCATCGCAGGTGCGGAAATGCCTGGGCAGTGTTTTAAAACGAGGGTTCCGAGAATTTTTCTCATTTTGGACATTTTGGAGCTCGGTTTGGGCGATTTTGGGGAGGAAATTTTTCACACAACTTGGGGTAAGTGTTCTTAACTCCCTTGTGATTATATTCCATGAATTCATCTTCATTTTTGGTGTAAGATTTTTGAATCTTCAAGAGAAATAGAAGGAAATTTCTATAATGTCACAAAATGAACTTTTCAAGTTTGAATACAGATTTGGAGTCGGATTTGAGTGAAATTAGTATGGTTGAACTTGTAATTGGATGGGTTGTCGTATTTTGTGAGTTTTGTTGGATTTCGAGGCGTGGGCCCCACGGGTGGTTTTTGGGGCATAATTTTGGATTTTGTGAAAATATTAGTACTTTGATATGGAATTAATTCCTATAAATTTTGTGCGCTGAATCAAATTAATTGTGACTAGATTCGAGCCATTTGGAAGTTGATACGCACATAATGGGATTTCTGGAGCATTGCTTAGCTTGCTCGATATTGGATTCAGCTTGTTCGAGGTAAGTAATTCTTCTAATCTTGGAGTTGAGGGTATGAACCCTGAATATATGTATTTTGTGAATTGTTGGGAGGTGACACACATGCTAGGTGACGGGCGTGTGTGCGTGCACTATAGAAATTGTGACATAATTATTTCTGTGGAATTTTATAGTTAAATAATCTTGGCATTTTCCATGCGATTTTATGTGTCAAAGAAATTGAGCTGAAAAGCATATTAAAAATCATGTTGAGGCTATGTGCCAGTATTATTGGGACCCACAGAGGTCATATTAATATAAATTATTGTGTTAAATTGAAAATTCATACTCAATCATATTCATTTCATTGTATATCATAACTCAGTTTTATAACTCTATTTTGATGCATATAAATGTTTTGGGCCGAATGCCCTGTTTTACTGAAATGCCCGAGTGGCTTGATTTATGAGGATGACTGTGGATCGAGGCTGCCCGCCTGCAGCAAATTTATGACTGAGTGAGGCCGAGGGCCTGATTTGTGAGAATGAGTGTGGATCGGGGCTGCCCGCCAGCAGCACACTTTATGACTGAGTGAGGACGAGGGCCTGATTTGTGAGGATGAGTGTGGATCGGGGATGCCCGCCTACAGCATACTTTATTATTATCGCACGTGAGTTATCCGTACAGATTATAGCGCTTGGACTGAAGGAGCCATTCCGGAGTCTGTACACACCCCCAGTGAGCGCAGGTACCTACTGAGTGCGAGTGCCGATTGCTGAGTGATTGGGAGGAATGAGTGATTGTGAGGTATGCCCGAGTGGCAAGAGTGATTGTAAGGTATGCCCAAGTGGCAAGAGTGATTGTAAGGTATGCCCGAGTGGTACGAGTGACTGTGAGGTTGCTCGAGGGGCTGTATATGAGTGATGTTCTGCCCGAGGGGCTATTTATGATTTTATCACTGAATTGCATCGCATTGGCATGCACACATGACATACAAGCATAGAAATATATTTTTTCTCATGCTGTACAACATCACATCATTCATGATTTCTCACATATTTTTGACAGATAGGCATAGTGATGCATTTGTTTTTACACGGGTTATCCGGAAGGAAAATGAAATATCTTATTTATTATTGACAAGATTTT
This sequence comes from Nicotiana tomentosiformis, assembly GCF_000390325.3. NCBI lineage: Eukaryota > Viridiplantae > Streptophyta > Magnoliopsida > Solanales > Solanaceae > Nicotiana > Nicotiana tomentosiformis. The sequence goes on along the minus strand of NC_090820.1, from coordinate 101,691,229 downwards.
TGGGAGAAATTTATTGTTTTCAAACTATTTATATTATTGGAAACTTCTCAAACGATTTGGGTTTTCACTGAGATATTTGAAAGGAAGAACTATAATTTTTGAAATCATTATTTGGCTGAGTATTTTATCCCTGAGTTATTATTGGTATTATTTGCTTTATGTTATTGTGGACTATTAGTTTTGGACCCGACTTGGTGGAAGCTCGTCACTACTTTCAACCTACGGCTAGGTTTGTTACTTACTCAGTACATGGGGTCGGTTGTACTGATACTACACTTCTGCACATTGCGTGCGGATGTTGGCTACTGTTGTTGCTCTGCTCGATGGTTGCGGGACTTGAAGATGTACTTGCGTTCCTGTTGTAGCTGCCTTTTGTTCAGGGTAGCCTTAGATTTATAAAAGCTCTGTTTATGTATTATTCAAACAGACTATGTATTTATTTCATTTCCGCTTTGTATACTCTATTCTTAGAAGCTCATGATTTGTACTACCAGTTCTTGGGGGATGTATAAGATTAAGATGTTTATTCACTTAAATTACTTTAAATAATTGTTATTGGAATTGGATAGTTGAAAGTTGGCTTACCTAGCGGGTTGGGTTAGGTGCCATCACGACTAGTTGGATTTTGGGTCGTGACAAGGTGGTATCAGAGCACTAGGTTCATAGGTTCTACAAATCATGAGCAAGTATCTAGTAGAGTCTTGCGGATCGGTATGATGACGTCCATACTTATCTTTGAGAGGCTACAGGGCATTTAGGATATATACTTCCCATCTTTCTTTCCTTTTCGTGCGAGATTGATTCAGCTTGAGACATAACTCTTTGAATTCCTTCCACGTATTCGTATGCGCATATGAGCGCTCGGTATCAGGTGTGCATCGCCGGCTTGTGATTTTTTGAACGAGGTTCAAGAGGTGTATTCTGTGTTTTAGTAATGGGCCAGTCTGGAGGACTTGAGGCCAAGTTTGGACCGCAGCTTAGGCTCGGTAGCTTCAGTTGTAACCTGTACATTTGGACTCATATATCCGGTAATATCCTTACGAGTGGAAGTTGTGGCTCGATGAGCGGCGGAATGGCTTTGTGATGAGTATGATGTAAATGCGGGATGTATTAAGACGATTTGAATATGATGAGAAATGTTCCCTTGAAATGTAAAGAAATGGCCACTGGGTGCTTGATTTTCGTTTTAATGTAACGTACAGTCTCGAGTATGAATGTTTGAAGGATCTTTCATATTGTTAAACTTTTGGGGTAAATTAAATTCTCATGTCTGAGTAATGAGTTTGGACGCAGATTGACTAAGTGATTGCATAGTAATTGTGACTGCGAAAAGATATAACAAGATACCAGATTAAGGCTAAGCAGGTGGATTATTCCCTGTGGAATAATCTATGTAGGAGTATTTCTTATGATATGAGTGGAGAGTTTCTTTTCTGCCGACGGGGTGTATGGGTAGAGATTTGAATCTAAATCTAGTTGAGAAAGTTGACTTGTGTGTTAAGAGGATGAATACGAGCTTAGCGAATGATTGAGGTATTTTTATGGTTGGCATTGTATGAACTTGGGAAGAAGTTTTGTTGGACTAACTGTGGCATTATGGCAGTAAGAGAGTATTGGTATTGTGAGTTATGGAATGTTTTAATCTATGGCTTTGAGCCAAGTGGGGGAGTCTGCTATTGACCATTTGATTTCATGGTTAGGTGTTAAATTTTAATTTTGGTCGGAGGCATACTTGTGGGTTAGCTATGACTTGCAGAAGTTGAGATCGAGGATGACTCGAATAAGGAAATTCCCGGTTAAGGATTATATTTCACGTATGAGTAACTGAAATTCGCGGGATGAGTGAGTTGTTATTGGTGAATGATGTAGTGCACACGGAGTATGAATTTGATATGTGGTGTTAAAGTAGAGTTACTTCTTTGAGTGTTGTGGTGCTAATGGGGCACGTGTCTTTTGGCCCATTTGGGCGGTGCAATTAGATTTGAGCAAAGTGTGTGACTCCCGAGAAAATTTCAGTGGGTTTGAGAATTATATATAGCAACTGAGAATGTTTCCGGACTTATGTAAATCCGAGATTTGCATTTGATGGTGCCTGGACTTGCAGAAATTCTATATGACTATGGATTCTACATAATGTAAGGAAGATAAGGTAAGAAGAGAAATTTTAAGTTCACATAATGTATTCTCAGAGTGAGTGTTACAGTTGTGGTATTTTTGGAGGTGCTTAAGAAGAATACAGTTGCTTATGGGCCGTAGGGCATTGTGGTTCTATGCTAAGGTTTGTAGGGTAAGTTGTGGTTAAAGATCATGGTATTTTAGCAAGAAGAAGTATCAATCTGAAGACAAATTCGGAAGGGACTTGGAGAAATAGGACAACTAGGTAGTAGGCTGAATCAGTATGGTAATGGATAAGATCGGTTCTTTGGGTGCTTATGAGGTGGGGGTTTTCTACAGGTGCTTTGTGGCAATACACCTGAACTTGGCAACCTGCGTGGCTTGGTCGAGTTAGAGGAATTTAGTTTTAAGGACTTGATTATGTGCAAATGGATTCCAAAGTATTCTTGATGGTTTCTACTGGTGTGGAGAACGTTTGTGTATTGTGATTTTCTCCTGGAAAGAAGCAAGAGAAAGGTTTCTAACTAAAATGGTATGTAAATTATTGGTGACTCAAAGTTGATAATAAGATTCTTGTGCTCTTCACATGATGGAAATATAGATGTTATGTGTTGTTGTACAAAAGCTAGATTTTCATGTACAAGGTGGTAGGACAATCTTGAAGAGAAGGTAATGAATGTTGAACAACATGGACGATTTCAAATAACTAGATGAATACTATTACTACTTGGTGTTGTATGAGAAAGGAGCGGACTTCAGAAGGCGCATTGTATTTTTACTTACGGATGTATAAATAGTATTGCGGTACTCACATGGTTGATAGACTGTTGATATTCAAATTTTTTTCAAGTGGCACGAAAGAACTTTTAAAGTATTTCTCGTGAGATGATCATGTATAAGAGAGGTGTTAGGCATTCGGGCGGTGGAGATGGAATCAAATATGGTGATTTGTGTGTTCTATGGATTCGGAGATTGGGAGTTCCCAGGAGCAGATTGTTTCATGGTTGTGGACTGTGAAGTTGTGGCCGGAGCTAGCCATATGATAGAATGTGTTATGATTCAGTCATTATGGATTTTCAGAAGAATTTTTATCTATTTGTGGGTAACCCGAGTTGATTTGGGGATCCATAGGTAGGCCCAATTAAGATGTGTATTCTACACCGAGCCGGAATAGTTGGCTCCATACTGCTATTATTGAGGGATGTGTCATTTGGTTAATGTTGAACTTATTCGTGTTCTCAAGTGATCTGTGAGTTATTCCTTTATGCTACGAGGAGTGGTGATTAATTGGTTATGTGTACAGATGGTGTGGTTCTATTTGAGCTTTATAGCGGAATTTGAGTGTGATGAGTAATTGGGTATTGCATGATCAATAGCATAATGGTTATGTCCTTTCAGGTTTTTGTGTGGTATTTTTATCATTTGCCTCTCCATCATTATTAAATTGGAGCAGGGTGGCTCGGAGTATATAATATGAACCTTGTGTTAGAATCAAGTGATAGTTCTACGGTGTATGATGAATTTTCAGCGTTTCGTTGTGGAAGTACTAGTTAATCTGGCGGGGCAGTTCTCTCATTTGAGTCATTTTCCATGACTAGGTACATTTGAATTATTGCGTATTAGTGCACGGATGGCACGAGTTGTGGCTCTGAGTTATATTGGTGCAGTATGTTTGTGGAGCAGTTATGTTTAGTAATATAAGGTCATTGGACCTGATCAGGTTTAATTTCGATATATTTAGGAGTATAATATTGAAAGTCAGCTCAGAAAGTGATTATGGTTCCGGTTGGGGCGAGAGACCTCCATGACTTGTTGGTCTGATAAAGGGTTACGAGATTCTGCGTGTTTCTTTTATTATCAACAGTGTACGAAGGTTTTGGGATGAGGTTTGGTTCGATATGGGTTTAATACTAGTATGCAGTTGGTTTTGGAGTAGTCACTGCGATCAGGAATAGTGCTATGAGCATGCAAGTTGTGTAATATGTTGGGTGATTATATCCGTGGTTATAGTTATAGCTCGATGCAGCTTATTCGGACTTATACAGTGTGTAAATGTAAGCTTCATGTCTTGAAAGAAATTTTAAAGGTTGGAAATTAAACTCCAAGGTTTATGGGCTAAGGTTAAATTAATGATTTTCAGTTGCACTGTGTAGTCAAGCCTATATGGGATAGGGTGACATGGGTTCACCCCCGGGTACGTGTGTGGTAAGATGGAACGGTGATTTGATGGCTTGGAAACAACTCTTGGCACGTTCGAGGACGAACGTATGTTTAAGTGGGGGAGAATGTAACGACCCGACCGGTCGTTTTGAGTATTACAACCTTGCTTCCCCTTTTACTGCTCATATTGTACTTTACAACTGTTGTGTGAATTGCCAGGGTAATTGATTCGGGTCCGGTGAGGTTTTGGAATGAATTGGAACACTTAGTTCCAAGGGTTAAAGTTTAAGTTAAAATAGTGATCGGATGTCGACTTATGTGTAAACGACCTCAGAATTTAATTGTGATGATTCCAATAGCTCCGTATGGTGATTTTGGACTTAGGAGCGTGTCCGAAAAATTATTTGGAGGTCCGTAGTGGAATTTGGTGTGAATTGCCGAAAGTTGAATTTTTGAAAAGTTTGACCGGGGAGTTGAATTTTTGATATCGGGGTCGGAATCCGATTCTAGAAATTTGAATAGGTCCGTAATGTGAAATGTGACTTGTGTGCAAAATGTGAGGTCAATTGGACGTGATTTGATGTATTTCGCCGTAAGTTATAGAATTTGAAGTTTCAAGGTTCAATGATTTCGGATTGAGGAGTAATTCGTCGTTTCGATGTCGTTAGGTGTGATTTGAGGCCTCGAGTAGGTCCGTGTTATGTTATGGGACTTGTTGATACAATTGGTTGAGGTCCCGGGGGCCTCGGGTGAGTTTCGGACGGTTAACAGATCAAATTTGGACTTAAGGAAATGCTGGAACTGCTGCTTACTGTTGTGATCGCACCTGCGAAGATTTTGATCGCAAGTGCGAAGCCGCATGTGCGTGAAATAAGCCATAGAAGCGGCCAAGAGTGGGACTGGGCAGTGCTCGCAGGTGCGAGGAATTTGCCGCATACGCGAGGCCGCAGGTGCGAAGGGGAATGCGCATCTGCGAAGCCCGCAGATGGGAGAATATCGCCGCATATGCGAGTTTTTAGAGGGCCGGCTGTTTTTCGCAGGCGCGCATTCTTGTCCGCAAATGCGGATGCGCAGGTGCGAGCCCAGGCACCACAGGTGCGGAAATGCCTGGGCAGTGTTTAAAAACGAGGGTTTCGAGAATTTTTCTCATTTTGGACATTTTGGAGCTCGGTTTGGGCGATTTTGGAGAGGAACATTTCCACACAACTTGGGGTAAGTGTTCTTAACTCCCTTGTGATTATATTCCATGAATTCATCTTCATTTTTGGTGTAAGATTTTTGAATCTTCAAGAAAAATAGAAGGAAATTTCTATAATGTCACAAAACGAACTTTTCAAGTTTGAATACCGATTTGGAGTCGGATTTGAGTGAAATTAGTATGATTGAACTTGTAATTGGATGGGTTGTCGTATTTTGTGAGTTTCGTCGGATTTCGAGACGTGGGCCCCACATATGATTTTTGGGGCGTAATTTCGAATTTTGTGAAAATATTAGCATTTTGATATGGAATTAATTCCTATAAATTTTGTGGGCTAAATCAAATTAATTGTGACTAGATTCGAGCCGTTTGGAAGTTGATACACACATAATGGAATTTCTGGAGCATCGTTTAGCTTGCTCGATATTGGATTCAGCTTGTTCGAGGTAAGTAACTCTTCTAATCTTGGAGTTGAGGGTATAAACCCTGAATATATGTATTTTGTGAATTGTTGGGAGGTGACACACATGCTAGGTGACGGGCGTGTGTGTGTGCACTATAGAAATTGTGACATAATTGTTTCTGTGGAATTTTATAGTTAAATAATCTTGGCATTTTCCATGCGGTTTTATGTGTCAAAGAAATTGAGCTGAAAAGCATATTAAAAATCATGTTGAGGCTATGTGCCAGTATTATTGGGACCCACATAGGTCATATTGTTGTAAATTATTGTGTTAAATTAAAAATTCATACCCAGTCATATTCATTTCATTGCATATCATAACTCAGTTTTATGACTCTATTTTGATGCCTATAAATGTTTTGGGCCGAATACCATATTTTACTGAAATGCCCGAGTGGCTTGATTTGTGAGGATGAGTGTGGATCGGGGTTGCCCGCCTGCATCATATTTATGACTAAGTGAGGCCGAGGGCCTGATTTGTGAGGATGAGTGTGGATCAGGGCTGCCCGCCTGCAGCATACTTTATGACTGAGTGAGGCCGAGGGCCTGATTTGTGAGGATGAGTGTGGATCGGGGCTGCCCGCCTGCAGCATATATTATTATTATCGCACGTGAGTTGTCCGTGCAGATTATAGTGCTTGGGCTGAAGGAGCCCCTCCGGAGTCTGTACACATCCCCAGTGAGCGCAGGTACCTACTGAGTGCGAGTGCCGAGTGCTGAGTGACTGGGAGGCACGAGTGATTGTGAGGTATGCCCGAGTGGCAAGAGTGTGAGGTATGCCCGAGTGGCACGAGTGACTGTGAGGTTGCCCGAGGGGCTGTATATGAGTGATGTTCTGCCCGAGGGGCTATTTATGATTTTATCACTGAATTGCATCGCATTGGCATGCACACATGACATACAGGCATAAAGATGTATTTTTCCTCATGTTGTACAACATCACATCATTCATGACTTCTCACATATTTTTGACAGATGGGCATAGTGATGCATTTGTTTTTACACGGGCTATCCGGAAGGAAAATGAAGCATCTTATTTATTACTGACAAGATTTTTGGGAGAAATTTATTGTTTTCAAACTATTTATATTACTGGAAACTTCCGCAAACGATTTGGGTTTTCACTGAGATATTTGAAAGGAAGAACTATAATTTTTAAAATCATTATTTGGCTGAGTATTTTATCCCTGAGTTATTTCTGGTATTATTTGCTTTATGTTATTATGGATTGTTGTGGACTATTGGTTTTGGACCTGACTTGGTAGAAGCTAGTCACTACTTTTAACCTACGACTAGGTTTGTTACTTACTCAGTACATGGGGTCGGTTGTACTGATACTACACTTCTGCACATTACGTGCAGATGTTGGCTGCTGTTGTTGCTGTGCTCGATGGTTGCGGGACTTGATAATGTACCTGCGTTCCTGTTGTAGCTACCTTTTATTCAGGGTAGCCTTAGATTTATAAAAGCTCCGTTTATGTATTATTCAAACAGACCATGTATTTATTTCATTTTCGCTTTGTATACTCTATTCTTAGAAGCTCATGATTTGTACTACCAATTCTTGGGAGATGTATAAGATTAAGATGTTTATTCACTTAAATTACGTTAAATAGTTGTTATTGGAATTGGATAGTTGAAAGTTGGCTTACCTAGCGGGTTGGGTTAGATGCCATCACGACTAGTTAGATTTTGAGTCGTGACAATGGGTGAACCAGTTAGAGATTCTATTGTATAAGTAAGGATAATATGAGATGATTCATGAGTAATAAGACGATATGGTCTCATGATGCGGGTCACTCGGGACGAGTGCGAATTTGGTTCGTTACGTTTGAATGGAGCTATTATTATTTCTAAGGCATGTCGAGAATAAATTGGAAGAGGATGGATCGGTTAATAATGATTGAATCAGTATGATTGTGGCAGCGATCAGTTTCTTCAGCGTGAATTTATACATGTAGTTTGTGGTTGTACACTTGGGCTTGAGCGCCACCATAACTTGGTTGATTTGGGAGGTAATTAATTCAAATGGTCTTGTTGTGTAAACGGGTTCCGGAAGAGTCATGGCGGTTTAGATCGTGGCTTGAGGTTTGTATTTTTCTGCGATTTGGGAATTCAGTTGCGTGTTGCATTGGTTCTTCTGAAATGAACTAAGTGAAAGGTTTCTGACCAATAAAGTGTTTAGTCCACTAGTAGTTCAAGGGTTATGGTGAATACGTGTATTATCGCGTAGTATCATGATAGGTGTAGTGAGCGGTACGGAAATTGGAAGTTGAGAATCAAGGTTGCGGTTCAATGCTGAAAAGAATGTCACTGCTTGGATAAGTTGGGGTGAATTCAAATGCTCAGATTAAGCTGGCATTTTCTTTATTGTCATCTGAGAACGACATTCTGTGTAAGAGGCTTTGTGTATTAATTTGCGGATTCTTAATTTGCTTTACAGAATTAGTACGGTTGGCGGTATGGATGTGCGGACCTTGCTATCTAACCTGAATGTCGTGGGAGAGTGCTCCACGAGAAAAATCGCATAAGTGTGGCATGTTAGTCACTTGATGGTTATAATTGGAACCGAGTATGGAAATTTCGGTACTATCATTAATGTGAAAATTTGTGCCTGGAAGGCGCTCTATTCCCTTGGTTGTGAACTGTTGGAGTTGTTCAGGATTGAGACAACTTGATTATTCGCCCATGTGTTGAGGTCCCGTGTAGCTTGTGGTGTTATATAAGCAGGATGGATCTCGAGATGCAGGCCATTTATCGCACCTTAGTTGTGCTTGGGTTTCGTAGCGTATGATGCTATCCATCTCCCCATGATTTGTATTAGGCACTTGGCATGCTTGTGGTTGATATTCGAACATTTCGTGAGAATAAACGTTATGACTTGATGTGTATTTTCTCTAGATTATCATGTGCGGGTCGGGTGGCATGCTGCCATAGGTATATTGTTTGGATCGGGTGGCACGCCGCCACATGTATGTTATGTAGATCGGGTTGCACGCCGCAACAGTGAGATGTTAAGCACGATTCTTTATATTCATTTTGGGTGTCCTATTTCCTACCTCTGAGAAAGGCTCATAGTATTTGATGGCCATTTTATTCGTTAGCTGGATAGTTATTTTCCAGAGTTCGTTCTTCATTATGTGTCATATTCCAGTTGTAGCTTGTGGGCACATGTATGGCATCATACAAAATCTTAGATAGTGTTTGCGGTGGCTTATTGCCGGAGCATCTTGTACTGGATGAGACGAGGTTATTGGACCTGGGATCAGTGCGATCGGATTTATATAAGGCATATTAAAGGGCACATATCGTTATTTAGTTCAGAATGAGGTAATGGTTCTTGTCAGGAGGAGAGACTCAATGATTCGTTGATTCGGCAGGTGGTTATGAATTTCTACACATCCCTTCCATCGTGGCAATATTGCAAGAGTTGGAACAGGACTTATATGCATCATGAGGTGTGTTGTGGGCATCAGATTCGTGGAATTTTGGCTATTATTGTCAGAGGATGTTATTATGGTCATGTAAATTATGCGGTGCATGGTGCGAATTCAGTAAGGGTATACAATCATGTTTTGGTACAGGGTGTAGTGACTGATACGGTGTTTGTATGTTGAAAGTAGGCCTGGTAGAGGATTTCCGATATTGTAATTTGGCACTAAGGCTTATTTGACTAAATAATAGGGAGGATCTTTAGACTGGCTCGAGCGAATGTGCTCGACTGGGGTTGTGGTGGCACGGGTAGGTGCACGAGGTGTTGAATAGTGATTTCGAAAAACTCTAGAGCAGTTCTTAGCACGTATGTTTAAGTGGGGGAGAATGTAATGACCCGACCGGTCATCTTGAGCTCTAGCATGTCTTTCAGCAGTTTGAGGCCTTGACTAGCTACACTTCAGGTATTATGACTTGCACGTGTGGTCAGAATTGAATTTTGGGAAGTTCAGAGTTGATTCGGAAGGCAAATTCTCATTTCGGAAGCTTAAGTTGAAAGAATTGACTAAGGTTTGACTTTTGAGTAAAAGACCTCGAAATCAGGATTTGAAAGTTCCAACAGGTTCGTATGATAATTTTTGACTTGGGCGTATATCCGGAACAGGTTTTGGATGTCCCGGGAGCGTTTCAACGCTTATTGTGGAAAGTTGACATTTTGGAAGAGTTTCATAAATTTGGGTTGAAGTGTATTTTATTGTTATCAATGTCCGTTTGGGATTCCGAGCCTGGAAATAGCTCCGTATGGTGATTCTGGTTTTAGGAGCGCGTCCGAATATGGATTTGGAGGTCCGTAGGTCATTTCGGGGTCATTTAGCGAATGTTGGAAATTTGAAGGTTTTTGGAAAGTTTGACCGGGAGTGGACTTTTTGATATCGGGATCGGATTCCGATTTTGAAAGGGGGAGTAGGTCCGTAATGTCAATTTATGACCTGTATGAAAATTTTGAGGCCAATCGGACTTGATTTGATAGGTTTCTGCGTCTAATGTAGAAGTTTGAAGTTCTAAAATTCATTAGGCTTGAATTGGGGTGCGATTCGTGGTTTTGATGTTGTTCGATATGATTTGAGGCCCCGAGCCGGTTTGTGTTATGTATTAGGACTGGTTGGTATGATTGGACGGGGTCCCGAGGGCCTCGGGTGTGTTTCGGGGTGGTTTCAGACCAATTTTGGTTGTTTCGGCTGCTGCTGTTGCAGGTTCTGGTTTTGTCCTTCGCGTACGCGAAGGGAGTCCCGCATTCGCAAAGAAGGATTTTTGGGCTGCTGATTTTACTCATCGCAAACGCGACATAGAGGTCGCGAATGCGGAGAAGGGCCTGGGGAACCTACGCGAACGCGAGAGGGCGATCGCGAACGCGTAGAAGGAAATGAGAGAGCTGGGCCTGGAGTAGTTTGGCCTTCGCGAACGCGGATCGTGGACCGCAAATGCGAAGGGACAGGGGTTTGAGGCCTCGCGAACGCAACGAGGAGGTCGCGAACACATAGAGGAATTTTGGGGGCAGTGGCATTTAGCATTCGCGAACGCGAAGAAGGGGCAGACTGGGCAGTGTATAAGTTGCAAAGACGGGATTTTGCTCATTTTTATCTCAAATCCTCCATTGATGCCAAGCTTGGGGCGATTTTAGAGTAGTTGTTTTCGTCACCCATCACTAGGTAAGTGATTTCTTCATATTGTGAGTTGAATACAAGGTTTATATATGGATTTAAACATGAGAATTTGTAAAAATTTGGGATTTTGAAGGAAAACCTAGAAATTGATATTTTTGGATTTTGACCACGAAATTGGACATGAAATTGGGAATAAATCATATATTTGAGTTCGTAGTGTTATGGGTAATGATTATCTTCGGAAATGTTTAGGAATCCGGGCACGTGGGCCAAAGGGCGACTTTATCGATTTTTCGAGCGGAGTTGGAAATTGTTATAAATTGAGTTATTATAAGTATTAGAGTATATGTTCATGGAATTTCACATTTATTTACTAGTTTTGGAGCGACGGGCGCCGGTTTTAGTTGTTAGAAATGCTTTGGAGCCGGTTATGGAACTTCGGAGCGAGGTAAGTCTCTTTTCTAACCTTATAAGGGAGAATTAATCCCATAGGTGAATTGATTTAATATGTGCTTCTATTTGTGGGGATTGCATATGCACGGGGTGACAAGAGTCCGTACGTAGCTACTAATTATGCTTATGTACGGGTAGTCTAGGACCCAAATCATTTTATACTTGCGATGTTTACACAACCTACTTGTTAATTTAATTGCTTAAATCATAGTGGAACTTGATAAAGGAATTGTAAAAGGTTAAACTTTATTTACTTGAGTTTTGGATGGGTCACTTGACCGTTAATGAGAATTGGTGTTTCTTTGAATATTAGCCTCTTAATAATCTTGAATCGGTTGTTTATAAAGTAATTTCTCTTCTCGTGGAGCGGGCCGAACGCCTCGGTAGCAGATAGATGCATCTATGATTCGTGGCATTCCACCCTTGGTAGTGCACAATTTATATATTAGTATGTTGAATCGGGTCGTACGACCTCAGGATAATTCGTGCGTAATAATTCTTGGAGTCTAATTATAATTGATATTGTTTCATTGGCTTGAGAGATTAATTTGTTAAATGATGAAATTTAATTTGGGATTTACTATCAACGAAAGAATTGTTTATTTATTTTGTTGTTGTTGAGTTTTCAGCTTTATTTTACATAATCCATGCTAAATTATAATTTTGGTATTTTATTGTTAGCCCATAGTAAGTGTCGAAGTCGACCCCTCGTCACTACTTCTTCGAGATTAGACTAGATACTTACTGGATACACATTATTTTACGTACTCATGCTACACTTGCTGCACAGTTTGTGCAGGTACATATATGTCTAGTGGTCTTGTGGGCGCAGATGCGCGGCTATTGCGGGGACTTAGGTGAGCTGCATCCCATCTTACGAGTCCGCTTCACACAGAGTCTCCATCGGAGTTATTTACATTCTCCTGTCCAATTTGTATTCCAAACAGATATTGTATTTTATCATATTTCCTAGTTGATGCTCATGCACTTGTGACACCAGGTTTTGGGGGTTCCTATTGGATGTTTAGTATGGTAGTTCACGTAATTATCATTATTTCACCCTGTGAATTCTATTTCATACTATTTAAGTAATGGAGATTATGATCTCGAGAGTAATAAATGAGTAAATAAATTGATGAATTAATGTTGGTTTGCCTGACGGCGACATTAGGCGCTATCACGACCTATAGTGAATTTTGGGTCGTGACACTTCTAAAGTCTCTTTAAGGCCTAAGGCAGGCCTCTAGGCAATAGTATGTTAAATTGTCCCAAGCAGTATGCTCTAGAGGTTATTCACATTCTTTGAATGGTTAATCTCTATTTACTAGGGGTTATGGGGCTTCCTTGGTAATTCTGGTTGTTTATGTGAATGATATCATCCTCACAGGGGCTGATTTGCATGAACTTTCTTCCTTTAAGGGGTTCTTACATGAGCAGTTCAGAATTAAGGATTTAGTGTCCCTTAACTATTTCCTTGGGATTGAAATTTCTTATTCTGATTCTGGAGTTCTTTTACATCAAAAGAAGTTCATTCATGACATGCTAGAATCATTTCAGTCTTCTTCTTGTACCCCTGCTTTTTGTCCTCTTGAGTTGAATGTCAAACTGAAAGCCAAGGTTGGAGACCCCCTGCATAAGCCTGAAGATTACAGATGTCTGGTTGGGAAGCTGAATTTTTTAACCCACACCAGACCTGATATCAACTTTGCAGTCCAGCATCTCAGTCAATTTTTGCAGTTTCCTTGTGTTCTCCATATGCAGGCTGCTATTCCTGTTTTGAGATATTTGAGAGGCACCTCTGATTATGGTATATTCTTCAATTCTTTTCCTGATTTGTCCTTGCGAGTATTTTGTGACAGTGATTGGGCTTCTTGTGCTGATAGTAGGAGATCTGATTCTGGGTTTTGTGTTTTTCTTAGTGGGAGCCTTATCAGTTGGAAGTCCAAGAAGCAGTCTGTTATCTCCCTTTCATCTGCTGAGGCTGAATACAGAGCAATGAGTAAGGCTGTTGCAGAGGTTACTTGGGTCTCTAGATTGTTGGGTGATTTTGGTATCTCTTGTTCTTCTCATGTTCCTCTGTTCTGTGATAATCAGGCAGCTTTGCATATTGCTCGCAATCCTGTGTTTCATGAACGGACCAAACATATTAAACTTGATTGTCATTTTGTTAGACACAAGCTTGGTGAGGGCCTTGCTTGGGCCTGCTCACTATTTTCATCTTCGTAAGTTGGGGTTTTTATCATCCTCCAACTTGAGGGGAGCTGTTAGAATAGGCCCAGTGGGTATAGGCTAATGTTAGACCTATTATATTGGGCCATATATTGTAATTTATTCGGGTAGCCCAGTTTAGAGTATTATAGAGTATTAAGTTCTGGGTCATATAAATACATTGGGCCCAGTCTTCAATTGTACAGAACATTTTATATTTTCTCTTCTGATATAGAAAGTATCTCGAAGTTTCCTCTCAAACCAAACATGAACCCTAAATTTCATTCTTACGATTTCACATGATTTCTACATGTTTACAGTGTAAAAACACATAAAATAAGGCAATTTAAATTTAAGGGTCACAAAATAAAATGAGAGGATGTATAAGTATCACATAATCATAATTAGGTAATAAAAATTTATACATAAAATAAATATATATTGCATTCATTTATTTAATATAAATCAGGATGAACATTAAAAAAGAAAAAAATTCCAACATGTCCACACTTTGAGAAGGATCCTTTTTCCTTTATCTCAAGTCTGTAAAGTCCACAGTTCTGATCCTTTTTATTTTTATTTTTATTTATATCGTTTGTTCACATTTCAACTACTTTGAGGTCGGCGTAGTATACGTAATTGCTTATTGTCGTTTAGTGGGCAGTGGTTGAATTCAGTCTTTGTTTTTCTAAGATAATATCAGAGTTCCATATATTATTGTTATCAATTTTTGTGGTATTTCTAGAAATTAAGGGAATAACAATTATTTGAGCCAAGGAAAAAGCCAAGTGATTATTATTATTATTATTATTATTATTATTATTATTATTAGGAATTAAACAACTAGGAGTATTGGTTTTGAATTTTCATTTTCTTTCTAGTTTCTTGAACGAATATTGTTGAAACAGCTTAGCTAGCGTTTGACCATATGTTTCCAAATTTGTTTTAAAAAATCTGATTTGGGTGAAATTTGGTTTGAAGATGAAAATCTGTATGGACATAATTTTTCAAAACATATTTCACTTTAAAAAAATGAAATGTGGCATATACCCATAAGTTCTAAAAACTATCAAAAATACCCAACAATACCAAACAACTTTTAAAATTGTTAAAAAAATCAAGCAGTAACATTTTGGGCCAAAAACAGGTCTAGAGCTAGTTTTGGGATTTGGAAAATTTATTTTTAAAACCTGCCAAAATATGGATAAAATCTATAAACAAACATGTTTTGCCAAAAATAAATTGGAAAAAACTTACAAAATCTATGGTCAAACGGAGGCTTAGTCCAGGGTATGGGAAGTAGAAAAAAAAAGTTATTTTTTTTTAAGAATTAAACTTATAATATACACTAGCAACTAGTAGTACAGTCAGACATCTCTATAACAGTATCCTTATATAACAACACTTCTCTATAAAAGACAAACTTTTTCGGAATCAATTTTTATGTTATGTTATAATATATGTTCTCAATACTTCGCTATAATATCCAAAAATATTCGGAACAAACGAGTTTGTTATAAAGAAGTTTGAGTGTATATATCTTTTAATTTACAATATAGCCAAGTACATGTACATGCTATGATGTGGCAGTCACTCATAAAATGGATGGTGCAAAGCACAAAACTGCAAATAAGGAGTCTTTGCTTCCTCAATGGAGTAACGAAAATTATTGACATTTTAACCAAAAAAGTTATGGGCATTGGTCACTGCTTGCCTGAATTGACTCTGAGGAAAAGTCATTTTCTTTCCTCTGAAATTTTACTATTTAATAATTCCTCTGAATTTACTAGATCTACTCGTTATTTGACTCCAACTGAAAAAATTTCTAAAAATTTTAATCAAATTTGTAAGACCTCCATGCCCGGACCCACCTCGACTTTATTTTCTTTCTTTTTTTTTCACATTATTGGATCAATCTATACTTCTTGATTCTCTCCTCGATCAGGATATGAGAGGTGGATATAGGATTATAAGAATATTGGTGCACCACTAAAAAGGAGAAAAAATAAAGTATTTTGTGAAAATTGATCCGTCTTTCTTTGAAAAAATAACACAATATCAACTAAGTGCATTAGATTTTCAACCTTTTCGGAGCATGAAAACAAGCAAATAATATTAAATCAGTTGTAGAAAATATATACATAAAATATCTAGTTTGACGGAGAAATTAGATTCGCATCCAGAATAATGTTAAGAGTTATGATATTCTATTCAGGTATATTTGGAATAGCAGTAAATGTAATCCATGCAAATATTTTAGTCAAAATATATGTCTCATATTGGAAAATCAGGTTTAGATCATTGTTCAATATTTAATTAAAGGATTCGGTTATATAAATATGGTATTCGTACTTCCAAGGTTGATGGCGGAGTACGAAGGAAACGTGTCGGAAGTACTTTTGACACTTACAAGTTGATAATAATAGTGTTTAAATGTTGATTAAAACAGTGATATTAGTTGAGTATTTGTAGAGAAAAGTCGTTTTTCTCTTTTATGGTTGTTTTTCCTTCGAAAATCATTTTCAACAATTAAATAAAGAAAAGAACCATTTTCAACAAAGAAAACATTTTTTTTCCTACCTAACATTTATAAACTCTAACTAATGAAATATAATACAACTTTTTAATCTATAAATAATGGATTTGACTTTTTAAGGTACAAGTCGAAACAAACTGAACCATGAACATTACTTCCTGTGGTGCATAATAAGTGATATTTTGACCTTTTTATTTTGGTCCAAAATAAGTGACCTTTTACATAATCGAGAAGGAATTAACTTTATTTTTTCCAAAATTTTCTCTTATTTAGAAATTCGAATATGTCAAGTTAATTAACAATATGCAAATTTTAATTAAATAATTTAGTCAATCTTTTCTCTAGGAGTTAATATTTTCTTAATGGGTGTGTCAAAGGCCAAAAAACACTTATTATGGACCAGAGGGAATAGTATTTATAGTTAAAGCAAAATACACATATAAACTATTTGGTACAAAAATATTTCTAATGTTTATCATATGAATGGGAGCCTTAGAGCATCTGTAAAGTTATTTTCGTATGATATATAGGTCACATGTTCGTGCCGCAGAATTAACAATTAATACTTGTATTAGGATAGACTATATATATCACGCCCTTTAGAGTTGTCGTCCTTCCTCGACCTTGCGTGAACACAGAATATTTTGTTCAGCATGTTGCCCTTTTTATCCATGTTTATCATATGAGTCAAGAAAATCTATAATTTCTTAAGCATTACATTCAGCCAAATTATGTCAATATTGGGAGAAAGGTAAAACTAGTACTCCAATTTTGTTTGACCAATGTAGGAAAAGACAAATTGTCGGCAAGGGAGCAGCCAACCACAAGTCGGTCCATATAACATCGGCGCAGCCATAGGACCGGGCTTCCAAATCATCGTACACAGCTTCCGCCCACTTAACGTACATTTAAATAATGCGCACGTATCTGATTTAAATTGAAACTAATTACATCAAAAAATATATAAAATTTATATATTATATGTATATTACAATCATATATATAAAAAAATACAAATTTTATTGACTATTATTTTTGACAGCATGTAAAAATATATATTTCTCTTTAAATATTTCACTAATTCCCAACATGTCTAATCTCGAAATATCATATTTCAAAATATTATCGCAATTAATTCATCAAATAGAATACATGTTCAACAAATAACAACACGAACCAACTAAGAAAAATCTCTTTCCCAAGAGTCAAGGTCCTCAACTTCTCGTGCAAATAAAGAAAAATTGAAATAACTAATCTATTAGAAGATACATACAATATTTACATGTTAAACAGAGTTAGAAAATATAAATAAATATACTCAACAATCAAAGTTCAAATCTTATTTGACAGAGAAGTATCAGAACATCGTTTTCACTGTAAACTCTAAAGACTTAAATCCAACATCTCCCATTTCTTATCTTTAGAAAATTTGATGATTGTCCCGCACAAGCACGCACAAAGGAATCTTCTGGAGTTATATGCATATTGTCACTATCCGCCTAACTTCACTCAAAAGAAAAAGGGAAATTTGATTTTTAGTCTTCACCAATATTATTTTACTTGTATGACTTTTCTTAGAGAAGATAGTAAAATAATCTAGGAAATCAATAAGTAAAATAAATGAATTTTTTATATGATCATTTTATTCTATACAAATTTAACTTTATAGCAGTTTTTTAGTGTTATCATATCATCGAAATAACAATTATATGCCTGTATACGGTCGAAATAGATTTCGGTCTTCCTACGTTCGATCGAGTTCGAGTGGCAAGAAATCGGAGCAGGATTTTGGGAGTGAGCTCCGAAGACAGTACAAAAGAGCATCGAGTCTGAAGGCTGCTCGAGGAGTCGGCTCGATAACCTTATCGAGTCCGTGACCAAATCGATCCGCAAGGCATTGCTTCGAGGTCGTAAATGCGTCACGCCCACCCCGAAGGTCGAACTCAAGCCAAAACCGAAGGGCTCGACCCAGTAACGAGTTCGAGCCAGTATCGAGCTCATAGACAAGAGTCGTTATAACCGCACCAAGAGAGAGAATCTTGGCGGGAATCGAGGAAGAGACAAATCATCAGGGGTCCTCCATTATATGCTTTATTTTATTATTTTTTGTTATAAATAAAGTAATGACCCTCTATTATAAAGGAGGGGATCCTTGTAAGCTATGGATATACTGAATATACTAGAACAAAAGATCTTTTCTCATATACAAAGATATCTCCTTGTGCTCGTTTTACTTCATCTTACTCATTCTTTCTGTTCATTATTCTCATTCTCATAGTCAAGAACACTTGTATTTCTATCTCTCTATACGATTTGTATCAAAGGGTATCACGTATCCTTAGAACCATACATAAATTTAACGTTATCTGATTTTTCGGGTAAATAGTTTAGCGCCCACCGTGGGGCTAAGGATAACAGCGATTGTTTGATATAAATCTGCAGTACACACCAGTTTACAACTTCATATCAGCAATGGCTTTACCTATCGACCACGAAACCGGCCTTCAAGATGAAACCAACACCTAGTAAATAAAATGTTCGAAGAACAAATAGGTAAATCAATGGAAGTTTATATTGATGACATGCTAGTTAAGTCCCTGCGCGCAGAGGACCATTTGACCGATTTGCAGGAAACGTTCGAGATTTTGAGGAAATACAACATGAAGCTCAACCCCGAAAAATGTGCTTTCGGGGTCGGTTCGGGCAACTTCCTCGGCTTTATGGTGTCAAATCGGGGAATCGAGATTAACCCCGATAAAATCAAGGCCATCGAAGATATCACCATCGTGGACAGCGTGAAAGTTGTACAAAGGCTAACGGGATGGATTGCAGCCCTAGGCCGATTCATTTCGAGATCATCAAATCGAAGTCACAAATTTTTCTCTCTACTCAAAAAGAAGAACGATTTCGCTTGGACCCCGGAATGCCAACAAGCATTAGAGGAACTAAAACGATATCTATCGAGCCCACCACTACTTCACACACCAAAAACAGATGAAAAACTTTGCTTGTACTTGGCAGTATCGGAAATTGCCGTAAGCGGTGTCCTAGTTCGAGAAGAGCAAGGTACGCAATTTCCCGTTTATTATATAAGTCGGACCTTAGGAGAAGCAGAAACTAGATATCCGCACCTAGAAAAATTGGCACTTGCACTGATAAGCGCCTCTAGAAAGTTAAGACCGTACTTTCAATGTCACCTCATATGCGTATTAAACACTTACCCGCTTCGTAATATTTTGCACAAGCCCGAACTATCAGGCCGATTAGCCAAATGGGCCATCGAACTCAGTGGGTATGATATCAAATATCAACCCCGTACGGCCATCAAGTCTCAAATTTTAGCAGACTTCGTGGTCGATTTCACGCCAACCCTCGTACCCGAAGTCGAAAAAGAACTCCTGTTGAAATCAGGTACATCATCGGGGGTATGGATCCTTTTTACAGACGGGGCTAGGGTCCGGGCTAGGCTTAGTTTTGAAACCACCCACGGGTAACACTATTAAGCAATCTATTAAAACTACCAGGTTGACTAATAACGAGGCCGAGTATAAAGCCATGATTGCAGGTCTCGATCTAGCTAAAAACTTGGGGAGCAGAAGTCATTGAAGCCAAATGTGACTCTTTGCTGGTGGTGAGTCAAGTAAACAAAACTTTCAAAGCTCGAGAAGGTAGAATGCAAAGGTATTTAGACAAACTACTTGTCACTTTGCACCATTTCAAACAATGGACTTTACGTCATGTTCCACGAGAACAAAACAATGAGGCCGATGTACTAGCGAATTTAGGATCGTCGGTCGAGGGAAATGACTTGAGCTCGGGGACTGTCGTTCAACTCTCAAGATCGGTAATCGAAGAAGGTCACGCCGAGATAAATTCTACAAGCTTAACCTGGGATTGGAGAAATAAGTATATTGAATACTTAAAAAGCGGAAAGCTCCCATCGGACCCTAAAGATTCTAGGGCCCTACGGACTAAAGCTGCTCGATTCACATTGACTTTGGATGGAACTCTATATCGAAGGACATTCGATGGACCGTTGGCAGTATGCTTGGGTCCGGGAGGTACCGATTACATCCTACGGGAAGTGCACGAGGGCACTTGTGGGAATCACTCCGGTGCAGATACATTAGTTCGAAAAATAATCAGGCAGGGTATTATCGGATCGACATGGGCAAAGATGCGAACGAATTTGTTCGAAAATGTGACAAATGTCAAAGGTTTACGCCAATGATCCATCAACCCGGAGAGCAACTTCACTCAGTCCTATCCCCATGGGCATTCATGAAATGGGGAATGGATATCGTCGACCCCCTGCCATCGACCCCAGGTAAAGCCAAATTCATTTTATTTATGACTGACTATTTTTCTGAATGGGTTGAAGCGCAGGCGTTCGAGAAAATAAGAGAGAAAGAAGTTACAGACTTTATCTAGGATCATATCGTATGCCGATTTGGGATACCCGCCGAAATTGTATGTGACAATGGGAAACAATTCGTTGGCAGCAAAGTAACAAAATTCTTCAAAGATCACAAAATAAGAAGGATACTATCAACACCATACCACCCCAGTGGGAACGGACAGGCTGAATCAACAAACAAAACTATCATTCAAAACCTAAAGAAGAGGTTGAACGATGCTAAAGGAAAGTGGAGAGAAATCCTGCCCGAAGTCCTTTGGGCATATCGGACAACGTCAAAATCCAGTACGGGGCGACCCCATTCTCCTTAGTATATGGGTCCGAAGCATTGATACCAGTCGAAGTCGGCGAACCTAGTACCAAATTTTGATTCACGATGGAAGAATCAAATAATGAGGCTATGAATACCAGCCTCGAATTATCGGACGAAAGACGAGAAGCTGCTCTCGTCTAATTGGCTGCCCAAAAGCAGCAAATCGAAAGATATTATAATCGAAGAACCAAGCTCTGCCATTTCAAGCCCGAGGACTTAGTATTAAGAAATGTCACCATCAATACCTGAAATCTGAATGAAGGAAAACTAGGACCAAATTGGGAAGGACCATATCAGGTTCTCGAGAACGTCAGAAAGGGATCATACAGGCTCGACATTATAAACGGCAAACAACTATCAAGCAATTGGAATGTGTCACATCTAAAATGATACTATTGCTAAGGTACGACCCTTCCATATTCATTTACGTTTCAAAACTGACCCCTGCAGAAGTCCGAACAAGAGCTAAGATGGATCCTTCGCTTGAAAGCACGCATTGCACTCTTTTTCCCTTAGACCAATTTTATCCCAAATGGGTTTTTCGACAAGGTTTTTAATGAGGCAACCAATGATCGTGCTGCACGTACAACAATATCTGAGGCCTCTGTACAATCGACCACGAATACTGGGGGGGCATTAGCCCTCAAATATATCAAGTTCTGATGCAAGAAAGTTATTTCGCAACAACGGGGTTCCAATAGGAAAAGTTGTAAGAGCCAAAATGGTCAAAACGAACCATGCTCATGTAGTTGGCCCGAACTCAGACGCGAAATATGAACACATGTATAATGACTTGCGAAGAAAGTCCTCCTCTTTACCGATATCTTATATCCAAGAAAAATTCCTCTATTTGGAGATTTATTATGCAATCAGAATTAAGATAAACTCGACCACTAAGCCTATGGGCTACTTTTATTTCGAGTTCGAGCAAACACTCACTCGACCATTACGCCTATGGGCTATATTACTTCGAGTTCGAATCATTCACTCAACGACCACTAAGCCTACAGGCTACTTTCATTTCGAGTTCGAGCAGGAACTCACTCGACCATTACGCCTACGGGCTACATTACTTCGAGTTCTAATCAATCACTCGACAACTAAGCCTATGGGCTACTTTTATTACGAGTTCGAGCAAGCACTCACTCGACCATTACTCCTACGGGCTACACTACTTCGAGTTTGAATCAATCACTCGATAACTAAGCCTACGGGCTACCTTCATTTCGAGTTCGAGCAGGTACTCACTCGACCATTACACCTACGGGCTATATTACTTCGAGTTTGAGAAGGCACTCACTCGACCATTACGCCTACGGGCTATATTACTTCGAGTTTGAATCATTCACTCAACGACTAATAAGCCTACATGCTACTTTCATTTCGAGTTCGAGCGAGCACTTACTCGACCATTACGCCTAAGGGCTATATTTCTTCGAGTTCGAATCATTGACTCAACTAGTAAGCCTAAGGGTTACATCACTTCAAGTCTAAAAAACAATCGATCGATCATAGAGACTACGAAGTCCAAATTTGATTAAATTTCTAAGATCCTTGTGAAAATATTTGTAAGGCACGTATAAAGTCTTCACGAAACAGAAGCAAGTCGGCCAAGTTGTCTATATACAAAATTGTCTACAAGATTGATTACAAACGTAAAAAACTTAAGAACTAAGCTTCCTAGCCATCCTCAGGGGCGTTTGCTTCTCTGTCAGGCTCTTCCCTGTCCTCGGATCCGCTCTTGCTACCGTCATCATCATCATCATTGCCATCAGAAGCCAAGGCTTCAGCTTCAGCTTCGAGCTCTTTAGCCTTTTTTATCTCTTCAGTAAGGTCGAAACCTCGAGCGTGTATCTCCTCGAGGGTCTCCCTCCGAGACCTACATTTAGCAAGTTCGGCAACCCAATGTGCTCGAGCGTTGGCAGTATCTGCCGCCTCTTGTGCCTCCATATGAGCAGCCTCGGCATCATCCCGATACACGACAATGGACTTATCCGCCATGACTTTCGACGACTCAACCTCCGCCTTGGCCTCAGAAAGCCGTGTTTCAAGCTCCTCGATCCTCTTAGCTTGAGCCGAACCCTTCTGCTTGACTCTTCGAAGCTGAACATCGGCTGATAATAATTTGGTCAAAATGGTTTCTTTTTCCACAGTCAAGCGGTCGATAGTCTCCTTCCACCGATTACATTCAGCTTTGATTTGATCAACTTCTTCCTGAAGTGACCCGATCTTTTTAACATTTTGCTGCAGCTGAGATAACGAAGGGTTAACTTTCACAGTTGAGTCAAACCCATACTTTAACAGAACGAGGCACACCTGCTTATCGAGTTCAACCTCTTCTTCACGAACCTTAGCCAAATCTGCTTGGAGGTCCTTTATAGCCTCGTCCTTTTGGCTGCAAAGAATCCGCAGGGCGTCTCTCTCCCCCGAGACCTTCTGAAGCTCGACCTCACACTGGCTAAGGTCGACTCGAAACCTACTAATGGCCTGCATAGTAGGGAAAGAACACAAGTCAAGTTTGGAAAAGAAAAACAAAAAAAACCAAGTATAGTAAAATCATTACCCGAGTAATGAAACGTTGGGCCTCTTCTAGTAGAAGAGAAGCATCACCAATATCGGAAGCATCATCGACTCCAGTAAAGCAATCCCGAAAAGGGTCCCCTACACTAGAGCCTCCGCCCATATCGGGGGGTCTTCAATTCTCGAGCTTCCTTTAACGCCTCCTCAGAAAAGGTTAGAAGAGAAGACAAATGACCTACTGTCATAGCCCCAAGCGAATCGCTCTGGACGCTCCGATCAAGACTCGGGATTCCAGGACCGACCCCGATCGGTACAGCCGCCATCGGCTCAGGAGCTATGGTGACCTCGATAGCATTCGCAGATCGGATCACCAAAGTCGAGGCATCGTCTTCTTCTTTTTCTTCTTCTTCTTCTTCTCTCAGTCGTTGGACCGAGTCCATCAGAAGAGCAATTCCTTCCTCCTCACCCTTCGAGTTTTGGTCTTGGGGTCCTCTGACCGAGAGGCAGCTTTTCGCTTCTTATCTTTCTCCAGTTTCGGGATCGGGAACTTGGTTCCTTCTTCACCGCTCGAAGGCCTCAAAGCAGCATCCTTGGTTACACCTGCATGAAAGGAAATCGGTAACGAATGGAGCACAAAGAACGCTTCGAAGGAAACGAGAAGTAAAACCTTACCATGATTCTTGGCCTCCTATCTACCTTTTTCCAAATCACACCAAGCGCGTTCGGCATAAGAGGAAGTCGAGGTTAACTTTCGAACCCAATCCTAGAATTTGGGTACCGCTTGTGGCATTCAAGGGGCAGCTGTATATCGAAGAAAGACATCAGAAAAAATCGGGAAAAGATACGAAAAGTAACGTCTTATGAGAACCACTTACGGTCAAAATTCTATTCCTCGGGGAACGACATCTTCTCTTACGAAATGAGGACACGGGTCCTCACCCGAATATAACGGCCCATCCAACCTCGATCCTTGTCTTCATCGATGCTCGACATCAAAGCCTTCAATGCCCGACGATGAAGTCTGATTAGTCCTCGAAAGATTTTAGGCCGATATAATCGTATGAGGTGATTCAGGGAAAAATCCAGCCCCCCGACTTTGATGGAGAATAAGCAAAGTAGGATTACTATACGCCATAGAGAGGGATGAATTTGACCGAGGGTGACCTGATATCTTTTGCAAAAATCAATGATCACCGGGTCGACGGGACCCAACGTGAAGAGATAAGTGTAAACACTCTAAAACCCCTCCACATGGGTGATGAGGCTCTTTTCGGGGGATGGAATTTGCAACACAACCTCGGAACCCCAGTTGCAGTCTTTCCTAACGACCTCGAGATGACCCTCCGTTATCGAGCACATGTACATCGACATGTGCTCGCATCGACCCAAAACTGATGAAGGATTCTCAACCTTAAAATCGATCTTCAGAGTACACGGGACGGGAACATAGTCATAGGTGGACGGCTCCACCGGCGCCTTATCGCCGGACGGCCATGAAGAAGAAGCTTTCTCCTTTTGAGGTATAATTTTTAAAGTTTTGGCCATTGATATGAGAGGAAGAAAGGCAAAGGAAAGTGAAAAATTGACGACACCAAACTCTGGTATAGATGGCTCTGCAAGCGACGAAATAGAGAGAAAGGATAAGAAAATTTGGAAAAGTGAAGGCGTAAAAACGGTAAAGGTTAGATGGAAGGGTTATTTATAGGCTCGCATCGTGGCGGTTCAATATCAGGGGTGACCGACCGCCATCTGACAAGCATTAAATACCTTGAAAGACTAAATCGATGGGACAGCTATCACATACGTCATAATCGTTCCCTGTGAAATTGTCAGCTTATAACCCGATCGAACCGTCGAAAAATATATCGATTCTCACTGTATCCTTTGTGAGAATCGAGGGGACTATCTGTATACGGTCGAAATAGATTTCGGCCTTCCTACGTTCCATCGAGTTCGAGTGGCAAGAAACCGAAGCGGGATTTTGGGAGTGAGCTCCGAAGACAGTACAAAAGAGCATCGAGTCCGAAGGCTGCTCGAGGAGTCGGCTCGATAACCTTATCGAGCCCGTGACCAAATCGATCCGCAAGGCATTGTTTCGAGGTCAGAAATGTGCCACGCCCACCCTGAAGGTCGAACTCAAGCCAAAACCGAAGGGCTCGACCCAGTAACGAGTTCAAGCCAGTATCGAGCTCATAGAAAAAAGCCGTTATAACCGCACCAAGAGAGAGAATCTTGGCGGGAATCGAGGAAGAGACAAATCATCATGGGTCCTCCACTATATGCTTTATTTTATTATTTTTTGTTATAAATAAAGTAATGACCCTCTATTATAAATGAGGGGATCCTTGTAAGCTATATACACTGGAACAAAAGATCTTTTCTCATACACAAAGATATCTCCTTGTGCTCGTTTTACTTCATCTTACTCATTCTTTCTGTTCATTATTCCCATTGTCATAGTCAAGAACACTCGTATTTCTATCTCTCTATACGATTTGTATCAAAGTGTATCACGTATCCTTAGAACCATACATAAATTTAACGTTATCTGATTTTTTGGGTAAATAATGCCATGATTTGATACAGTATGTAACGACCCGACCGGTTGTTTTGAGCTCTAGCACGTTGTTCAGTGGTTTGAGTCCATGAACAACTTCACTTCAGGTATTATGACTTGTACGCGTAGTCGGAATTGAGATTCAGGGAGTTCAGAGTTGATTTGGAAAGAAAATTCTCACTTCGAAAGCTTTAAGTTGGAAGAATTGACTAAGGTTGGATTTTTGAGCAAATGACCTCAAAATCGGGATTTGAAGGTTCCAGCAGGTTCGTATGATAATTTTGGACTTCGGCGTATGTCCGAGTCAAATTTTGGATGACCCGGGAGCGTTTCGGCACCTATTGTGGAAGTTAGCATTTTGGAAGAATTTCATAAATTTGGGTTGAAGTGCATTTCAATGTTATCGATGTCCGTTTGGAATTCTGAGTCTGAGAATAGCTCCGTACGGTGATTCCAGTATTGGGAGCGCGTCCGGAAGTGGATTTGGAGGTCCATAGGTCATTTTGGAGTCGTTTGGCGAAAGTTAGAAAGTTAAAGGTTTTTGAGAAGTTTGACCGTAAGTGGACTTTTTGATATCGGAGTCGGATTCCGATTCTGAAAGTTAGAGTTGGTACGAAAGGTCGAATGTAACTTGTGTGTCAAATTTGAGGTCAATCGGACGTGATTTGATGGGTTTCGGCATTGAATATAGAAGTTTGAAGTTCTAATGTTCATTAAGCTTGAATTGGGCGCGATTCATGATTTCGATGTTGTTGGATGTGATTTGAGGCCTCGAGCAGGTCCGTGTTATGTTATTGGACTGGTTGGTATGATTGGACGGGGTCTCGGGAGCCTCTGGTGGATTCCGGGTGGTTAACGGATCGAATTTGAATTTGAGGAAGAGTTTAAGCAGTTGGGCATCTAGTGTAACCGCACCTGCGTGAAGAGGGCCGTAGGTGCGAGCCCGCAGGTGCGGGAGATGGCTCGCAGAAGCGGAAGGAGCCAAGGCTGCTGAGAACCGCAGAAGCGGAAGGAATTTGCGCACCTGCGATGGCGCAGGTGCGATATCAGTCGCCGCAGAAGCGGCAAGGGCCGCAGGTGCGGATGGAGTTGTGCAGAAGCGGATGCGCAGAAGCGGCCTAAGAGCCGCAGGTGCGAAAACGTCGCTGGGCAGTGGGGTTTCTTTAAAACAGGATTTGGCCCATTTTTTCCTCCCATTTTCATTTAGTTTGGGCGATTTTGAAGAGCTTCAAGGGGAGATTTTCAGCAAGCAACTCAAGGTAAGTGATTCCCACTTATTATAAGTTAAATACATGCTTTGTATAAGGATTTAAACATGAAAATTAGTATAAATTGTGGGGGTTTTGGTAGAAGACCTAGAATTTGGTATTTTTGGATTTTAACCACGACTTTGGGTATGAAACTAGGAATAAATCATAGATTTGAGTTCATAAGGTTATGGGTAATGATTAACTTCGAAAAGTTTTGAAATCCGGGCACGTGGGCCCGAGGGCGATTTTATTGACTTTTCGATCGGGGTTAGAAATTGTTATAAATTGGATTTTATTGAGTATTTGAGTATATATTAATGGGTTTGCATAATTATTGGCTAGTTTTGGAGCGTGGTGCATCGATTCAAGTTGTTTGAAGGGCTCGGAAGCCGGTTATAGAACTTCGAAGCGAGGTAAGTCTCCTTTCTAACCTTATAAGAGAAAATTAACCCCATAGGTGAAATAAATTAATATATGCTTCTAATTATGGGGGCTACGTACACACGAGGTGACGAGAGTCCGTACGTAGCTACTAGTTATGCCTATGTCCGGGTAGTCTAGGTTTACATCATGTCTTTTTGATATTGCTGTCTATTTGAGTTATTGTTTGCCTTGAGAAGAAGCAAGATTGAGGTTGAGTCGTAATTGTCTTGAAAGAATGGAAATTTGAAGAATTTAAGATTTAAAAGGTTTCATTTGAACTTCGAAATTTCGAAAGGAATTGAGGAATATTATAATAGCTTAAGAAATCTATGTGTAACCGCATCGCAAGTATGATTCGCGAGCGGGGGTAATTTCCTTAAAAAAGTTTTAAGTTGAATTTTCATTATTTTAAAAAGAATCAAGAAAGAAATATGATTTAAATGTTAAACTTATATTTGGCCGCGTTGCAGGTACGATTCGCGAGCGAGGTATTTCCTTAAATTTATATTTGACTACGTCGCATGTATGATTCGCGAGCGGGGACCGCGTCGCATGTATGATTCGCGAGCGGGAAAATTTATAGATGCATCTATGGTTCGCGCCGTTCGACCCTCGGCAGTGCACAATTTATTTTTATTGTTGGATCAGGCTAGACGACCTCGGCATGACTTGCGCATTATTGTATTAATTACTTCGAAAATTATAATAATTGATATTGCCTCATTGGCCTGAGATATAAATTGTTAAAATGATGAAAAATGAATTTGGGAAAAAACGTCTTGTTAACAAAAGAATTGTTTACTTACTTCATGATACCGGGCTTACAGTCATTCTACGTGATCCATGCTTAATCATATTATTGATATATTAATTATAGCCCATAGTAAGTGTCTGAGTCGATCCCTCGTCACTACCTCTTCGAGGTTAGGCGGGATACTTACTAGGTACGCGTTGATTTACATACTCATGCTACACTTGCTGCACATTTTTGTGCAGGTACACATATGTTTAGCTGTCTTGTGGGCGTAAAGACGCGATTATGACGGGGACTTAGGTGAGCTGTATTCTATACGGCGATCCACAGCCAACAGAATCTCCCTCAGACTACTTACATTTTTCCTGTCCAATTTGTATTCCGGACAGCTGTTGTATTTTATTCTACATTCCTAGTTAATGTTCATGCACTTGTGACACCGGGTTTTGGGAGGATTATGGGTTGTGATGTATTGGAAGTTTTAAAGATATTATTATTTGCTTTTGTAAACTTCACCTTTTACGATTTAAATTGAAGGAAAATATGATTTCAAAAGTAACAAAAATGAGAACCCATTTAAGTATTCATTATTGGCTTGCCTGACAGTGGTGTCCAGAGCCATCACGACCTTTATGGATTTTGGGTCGTGACAACATGGAATCAAAGCACTAGGTTCACTTAGGTCTCACGAGTCATGAGCGAGTCTAGTAGAGTCTTGCGGATCGGTACGGAGACGTTTGTACTTATCGTCGAGAGGCTACAGGGTTGTTAGGAGCACTTCCCTTCTTGATTCCTCATCGTGCGATTTGATTCCTTTGAGGCTTATGCCTTCATTTCTTTCCCATTCAATCATATAAAACGTGAAGCGCTGGTTATAAATCGGGAATTGAGGAATTGTAATGGTACTACAGATCTAGTGCGGGATGTTTCTCCCTGCGTAGTTGATTGGGCTATCGTCGTCGCCTTGTGGAAGGATATTCTGTCATTTCAGCTCAGTAGCTGTACTTCTGAGAGCTTTGAGGCTATGCACAGGTTGCTATGATGCTCATTAGTTGTTATCGCACAGTATTGATATGATGGTGGGAGGCTTGCCTATGTGTCAGGGCAGTGAATAACTTGAAAAGAGGTTTACTCGGTGCACGATTCAGAGATTCGGTATTTTACTTTAGACGAAAGAAAGGCAATCGAACTAAGAATGTTCAGACTTGGGTTGATGGAGTAGCGAGACTCGATATTTTCAAGTGTGGTGGAATCTTCGCCCGTGATGTGGCATCATCGTCCTTGATTGGTTATAATATGTTAAGTTCGCCGGTGTTATGGTTTCCTCCAATTTGCCTTGGGGCAGGGTATTATAAATGGTGCCGGGAAAGCGGCTGTCTGAGGTCGCAATGTGCAGTGCTTCAGGATCGAATCGGCATTCCTGGTATTGATGGCTAGAGAAAGATGATTTCTGGAAAGGTTTAAAGTTGGTAGTGATCTATCGGTTCAAGTGATACAGAGGTAGATTTTGATTAAGGCAACAACTGGACAACGAAAGATGAGGAAGGACATGTGAGAGGTGCCTTGCGGTGGATAAACTTATAGAAGGCCAAGTGTGAGAAATAGGAGTCGGGCAGTTACTTAAAGGAGTGAGTTTGACCAAAGTGGGAGAGTGGCGGAGTATCATGTGGGTTCTGTGATAGGATAGCTACGCACCTTAAGGAAAGTTTAGAGTGACTTGGGAATTATGGTGGACGGTGATTGGGTCTACGGACTTAATTTGAAATATTGGCTATTATACGGCGGGAGATTGGATACAACAGAAAGGAGTTGCCTGATAGGAAGAATACAACATGACTTTGGATGGAAATGTATTGTCTCACCTTTTAGTTGATGTCCATGAGGAGTGAACGGACTTGTACAGCTGGTGAATGTGCACGGGCTTAGGATGGGTTACTGATTATGTAGTAAGTATACCCAATGCAGCGACGTTGGAAGATGTCGGCATGTAATTTCCACATGTGGGTTCTCCTGTGAGCAGGTCTACGGTCGCGTGGCTGACGAAGCTTCTACGAAGAATTTTACTGGCTATCTGGTGAGAGGTTGAATATGAAAACGTGGCTAGTGATTCAGAGTGTTCATGAAATGGTTAACAGGAAGAATTTGAGGCAAATTGGCAGGCTGATTGTGCAAGATCATGTCAATGGGGGATAAGGAGTCTTGGTGGATTCCAGAATTATGCAATGGCAGTTTCAAGCTAAGTGGGAGAGCCCACACCGCCTACGATGGGATTGCATGGTTTTCTACTTGTGAGATTTTTGGTTATCGGCATATTGGTGGGATATTATGACTAAGGGAGAGGGTCATCAGTGGTGATTTAGGCAAACAAAATTGAGGAATGTGTGCTATAATTGGCCTTATCGATTCATGCTCAGGCTTTGGGAAGACTCAGAGTTTATGTTTCGTATAGATGTGAGGTATAAAGAAAGTGATTCAGACGGGTGCTTATTGAGAGAGTGTTCATGTGCTAGCAGAGCCTTGGAGTTGATTATATTCGGGACCAGGTCGGAGTGGGTGACTCGCAGCAATGATTCTAGTGGGTTCAAAAAACAAAATTCACAGTGCAGTGCCTAAGGATTTCGAGCCAGTAGTATGGTTGAGCATCGAGCTTTTGCAGATCATGAAAAGGGACTTGGAGTGTTCTCTGATACCTTCGGTCTGCGATGTAGTATTGGAGGAATAAGAGAAAATAACTTCGGACTCATAGAGGAATTTTCAGAATGGGTGTACCATTTGAAGATGCGAATATGCGCACAAGGAGGGTATGAGATGGTTTGTAGGTTTGGGACAGCGTGGTCTCGTGAAATAAAGTCACTCAGGATGAGTGCGGATTTAGGTTCGTGATGTAATGAATGGAGCTATTATTATTTCTAAAGCAAGTTAAGGATAAATTGGGAAAAAACGGGTCGTCTAACGATGGTTGAATTTGCATGATGGTGGCAATGATCAGTTCCTTCAGCGCATTGAGTTATGCATGTGATTTGTGGCGGTACGTGCGAGGCTTGACGGCCGCCGTAATCGATTTTATTTGTAGGAATTCAAGTATTATGGCACGTTATGTGTAGATGGATCCCGGAAGAGTTATGGTGGTTTAGACCACTACTTGAGATTGGCATTTTCTGCGGATATGAGAATTCAGTTACGTGTTGCAATGGTTCTCTTGAAACGAGTTAAGTAGAAGGTTTCTATATGATGAAGTATTTACCCTATTACTGGTTCAGGAGTTATGACGAAATTCTTGTACTCTTGCACATTGGCATGATTAAGTGTATCAAGTAGCATGGGATTCGAAAGTTGAGGATTCAAGATTTGCGATTCGGTGTTGACAAGGATGTCATGAGCTCGGATGAGCAGGAGAAGGATTTAGATGTTTAAAGTAAGATGGTATTGTTTTCGGCGTCGCCTAAGGTCGATGTCATGTGTAAGAGGCCTTGTGTATTGATTTGTGAATTCTTGATTTGCTTTACAACTTTAGTGTGGTTGGTGGTATGAATGTGCAGACTTGTTACCTGGTGCGGAAGGTCGTGGGAGCGTGTCCCACGGAAAGACTGTGTAAGAGTGGCATGTAGTCACTTGATTAAGTGAAGATTGAAACCAAGTATGAAGATTGTGGTAATATCGCTGATTCGAGAATTTATGCTTGGAGAGCTGCTCGGTTCATTTGGTCGTGGACTGTGGAAGTTTGTTCCGGTTATGATGGTTGTTCTTGTGTGTTATGGGAGAAAAGGATTATTATGGACCCTTGAAAGGTTATTAGCCTAGTACGGTGCGATCAGAATCGGCTTGAGGTCCGTGGATGGATTTAAATATGAATATAGGGTCTATATCAGGCCAGATGTGTTCATTTCAGCATAGCGCTCCTTATGGAGGAGTATTCGGACGTTGGATGTCGTTTCATCGTCGGCTATTTCATGTAATACTATATTGTGCCGTGTGAGTTGTGAAACGGCTTAGTAAATTTCTTATGTGTTGAGGTTCCGCATAGCGATGGTGTTATGTGAGCAAGATGGCTCTCGAAATTCAAATCATATATCGCACCTTAGGTGTGCTTGAGTTTTGTAGCGTATGGCGCTATCTGTCTCCTCAGGGATGGTATTATGCACTTAGCGTGCTTGTGGCCCATATTCGGGTATTTTGTAGTAATGAGCATTCTAGCTCGGTAAGTATCTCTTATTGTAGATTTTATGTATAGATCGGGTGGCACGCCGCCATGGGTATATTGTTGGGATCGGATTGCACGCCGCAACACTGGGATGTTGATTACAGTCCCCTATATCTATTTTCGTGTGTTTTGTTTTCCATTTTCTGGGGAAGGTTCATAATACCTTTTCGGTTGTCTAATTAGTTGTGTGGGTTGAGTAGTCCCTTCCATAGATTCGTTTTCCTTATGTATCACGTTCGAGTTTGTAACTTATTGGCACATTGCGGCATCATACGAGACCTTTGGTCATGTCTGGGGTGGCTTGTTGCCTGAGCAGCTTACACTGGGTGAGACGAGATTAGCGGATCTGAGATCAGTACGATCGGACTGTATGCAGTATATTAAAGAGCAAATACCATTATTTGGTTCATAATGGGGTGATGATTCTAGTCAAAGGGAAAGATTCACTGATTTGTTGACTCTGCAGTTGGTTATAAACTTCTACACATCTCTTCCGTCGTGACGGTATTGCAAGAGTCGGAACAAGACTTATATATGTCATGAGGTGCATGGTGAGCATCAGGTTCGTGGAATTTCGGCTATTGTTATCAGAGGATGTTATTATGGTCATGTGAATTATGCGGTGCATGGTGTGAATTCAGCAAAGGTATGCAGTCATGTTTTGGTACATTGTGTGGTGATTGATACGGTGATCGTACGTTGGAAACAGGCCTGGAAGAAGATTCTGAATGTTGGAATTTGGCTCTAAGGCCAATTT
Organism: Nicotiana tomentosiformis; assembly: GCF_000390325.3. Lineage (NCBI taxonomy): Eukaryota > Viridiplantae > Streptophyta > Magnoliopsida > Solanales > Solanaceae > Nicotiana > Nicotiana tomentosiformis. The sequence continues at coordinate 101,657,808 of NC_090820.1, read as the reverse complement.
GACTAAGCAAAAAGGGAAAATCTTCATATTTACTCGAGCCAGTATGCTCAACTGAGTTGTGGTAGCACGGATAGGTGCACGAGGTATTAAAGAGTGATATCGGACAACTCCAAAGCAGTTCTTAGCACGTTCGAGGACGGACGTATGTTTAAGTGGGAGAGAATATAACGACCCGACCGGTCATTTTGAGCTCTAGCACGTCGTTCAGAAGTTTGAGGCCATGAGCAACTTCACTTCAGGTATTATGACTTGTACGCGTAGTCGGAATTGAGATTCAGGGAGTTCATAGTTGATTTGGAAAGAAAATTCTCATTTTGGAAGCTTTAAGTTGGAAGAATTGACTAAGATTGGATTTTTGAGTAAATGACCTCGGAATCGGGATTTGAAGGTTCCAGCAGGTTCGTATGATGATTTTGGACTTGGGCGTATGTCCGAATCGAATTTTGGATGACCCGAGAGCGTTTTGACACCTATTGTGGAAGTTAGCATCTTGGAAGAACTCTATAAATTTGGGTTGAAGTGCATTTCAATGTTATCGATGTCCGTTTGGAATTTCGAGTCTGAGAATAGCTTCGTACGGTGATTCCGGTATTGGGAGCGCGTCCGGAAGTGGATTTGGAGGTTCGTAGGTCATTTTGGAGTCGTTTGGCGAAAGTTAGGAATTTGAAGGTTTTTGAGAAGTTGGACCGAAAGTGGACTTTTTGATATCGGGGTCGGATTCCGATTCCGGAAGTTAGAGTAGGTCTGTAGTGTCGAATGTAACTTATGTGCAAAATTTGAGGTCAATCGGACGTGATTTGATGGGTTTCGGCATTGAATATAGAAGTTTAAAGTTCTAAAGTTCATTAAGCTTGAATTGGGTGCAATTCATGATTTCGATGTAGTTGGATGTGATTTGAGGCCTCGAGCAGGTCCGTGTTATGTTATTGGACTGGTTGGTGTGATTGGACGGGGTTCCGGGGGCCTCTGGTGGATTCCGGATGGTTAACAGATCGAATTTGAATTTGAGGAAGAGCTGAAGCAGCTGGGCATCTGGTGTAACCGCACCTGCATGAAGAGGGCCGCAGGTGCGAGCCCGCAGGTGCGGGAGATGGCTCGCAGAAGCGGAAGGAGCCAAAGCTGCTGAGAATCGCAGAAGCGGAAGGAATTTACGCACCTGCGATGGCACAAGTGCGATATCAGTAGCCGCAGAAGCGGCAAAGCCGCAAGTGCGGATGGAGTTCCGCAGAAGCGGATGCACAGAAGTGGCCTAAGAGCCGCATGTGCGAAAATGTCGCTGAGCAGTGGGATTTCTTTAAAACGGGACTTGGCCCATTTTTTCTCCCATTTTCATTTGGTTTGGGCAATTTTGAAGAGTTTCAAGGGGAGATTTTCAGCAAGCAACTCAAGATAAGTGATTCCCACTTATTATAAGTTAAATACATGGTTTGCATAAGGATTTAAACATGGAAATTAGTATAAATTGTGGGGGGGAAGACCTAGAATTTGATATTTTTGGATTTTGACCACGAATTTGGGCATGGAACTGGGAATAAATCATATATTTGAGTTCATAAGGTCATGGCTAATGATTAACTTCGAAAAATTTCAGAATCCGGACACGTGGGCCCTAGGGTAATTTTATCGACATTTCGATCGGGGTTAGAAATTGTTATAAATTAGATTTTATTGAGTATTTGAGTATATATTAATGGGTTTGCATAATTATTAGCTAGTTTTAGAGCGTGGTGCATCGATTCAAGTTGTTTGAAGGGCTCAGAAGCCGGTTATGAAACTTTGGAGCGAGGTAAGTCTCCTTTCTAACCTTATAAGAGGGAATTAACCCCATAGATAAAATAAATTAATATATGCTTCTAATTATGGGGGCACACGTATGCACGAGGTAGTTATGCCTATGTCCGGGTAGTCTAGGTTTACATCATGCCTTGTTGACATTGATGTCGATTTATGTTATTGTTTGCCTTGAGAAGAAGCAAGATTGAGGTTGAGTAGTAATTGTCTTGAAAGAATGGAAATTTGAAGAATTTAAGATTTAAAAGGTTTCATATGAACTTCGAAATTTCGAAAAGAATTGAGGAATATTATAATAGCTTAAGAAATCTATGTGTAACCGCGTTGCAAGTATAATTTGCGAGCGGGGTAATTTCCTTAAAAAAAGTTTCAAGTTGAATTTTCATTATTTTAAAAAGAATCAAGAAAGAAATATGATTTAAATGTTAAACTTATATTTGGCCGCGTCGCATGTATGATTCCCTAGCGGGAAAATTTATAGATGTATCTATGGTTCGCGCCGTTCAACCATCGGCAGTGCACCGTTTATTTTTATTATTGGATCGGACCGTACGACCTCGGCATGACTTGCACATGATTGTATTAATTGCTTCGGAAATTATAATAATTGATATTACCTCATTGACCTGAGATATAAACTGTTAAAATGATGAAAAATGAATTTGGGAAAAAACTTCTTGTTAACAAAAGAATTGCTTACTTACTTCATAATATCGGGCTTACAGTCGTTCTACGTGATCCATGCTTAATCATATCATTGATATATTAATTATAGCCCATAGTAAGTGTCCGGGTCGACCCCTCGTCACTACTTTTTCGAGGTTAGGCGGGATACTTACTGGGTACGCGTTGATTTACGTACTCATGCTATACTTGCTACACATTTTTGTGCAGGTACACATATGTTTAGTGGCCTTGTGAGCGTAGAGGCGCGATTATGGCGGGGACTTAGGTGAGCTGCATTCTATATCCGCAACTAACATAGTCTCCCTCAGAGTACTTACATTTTTCCTGTCCAATTTGTATTCCAGACAGCTGTTGTATTTTATTCTACATTCCTAGTTAATGCTCATGTACTTATGACACCGGGTTTTGGGAGGATTATGGTTTGTGCTGTATTGGAAGTTTTAAAGATATTATTATTTGTTTTTGTAAACTTCATCTTTTACAATTTAAATTGAAGGAAAATTTGATTTCAAAAGTAACAAAAATGAGAACCCATTTAAGTATTAATTGTTGGCTTGACTGACAGTGGTGTCCGACGTCATCACGACGTTTATAGATTTTGGGTCGTGACATAGTACGTAAGCTATATTATTAGTAATAAAAAAAATTAGTACACCAAATTCCATGCATGAAGTAACATACAAGTAATAATTATCCTTAATCAACTACCATAATTGCTTCGTGGCAACTCTACTCCCTCTCAGTTCAAAGTCAAACTCAAACTCATTGTTAAACATTGTCACACTATATACGCATGAAGTTGTCTTTAATCGAAACACTTTATATTCAAAGTGAAATCTTTTGAGGTGAATTTCAATTAATAGTGTCCCAAAAATAGTACTCTTTCCGGTTCTTTATAAGTAACTTATTTGCTCTTTTAATTTGGTTCAAAACAAGTGTCATTTTTAATAATTAAGAATAAATTAACTTAAGTTTTTTAATTTTGTCTTTATTTACATATCACAATGTGTCAAGTTAATAATATGCAAATTAAAATTAAAGGTAATTTAGTCAAAAAAAATTCTAAGAGTTAGTATTTACTTAAGGGTGTGCCAAAGACCAAAATGTCACTTATTGTGGACCAGAGCAAGTACTAGATATACAAAAGCGAATCTAAAAAATAAATTTAATGAGTTTAAAAAATTCATTGTATTGTTAAAAATATAAGTTCTATTATAAGATTTATTAAAATTTTAGTAAATTTTTACATATATATTTTTATTTCAAAAATTATGAGCATCCGTCCTTTCAAATATATACCAAATGGAAAACTAAAAAACCCAAAAAAACGAAAAAAGAAAGAAGCCAAACTCGTCTTGCCTACTTTCTTTTACCTAATCGAACGGCTCAGATTTCATCTTATCCCACAAATACGCGTCCTCAGCCCTCCATCTCTTATTTATACTCCTCTCTTTCTCTCTCAACACTTATCTCTGCAGTCCGTACTTCTATCTTCACTCTCAATTCTCAAATAACAACCATTTCAGCTTGCAAAATTACACCACATAGCCAAGAATTTACGAAAATGGCACCATCAACGAGCAACTTAATGTTATCAATGAAAGTTCTGCTAATTTCAATTGGTGCAGTATCTTCAGCTATGGTAATTAAAGCCTCTGTTCCATTAATTTTATATGAATTCCCTACGATTTGGAGCAGCTTTATTTCCAGTTGGCTCAAGCCTCCTTACCTCTACGTTTTACTCAACTGTATAATCATCATCATCGCCGCTACTTCTCGGTCACACCGTAAGGAACATTCTAGCGATCAATCACAGCCGTTGATGTCTGCCACATCAACTCCGCTTTCAGATTTGATAGCAATTTCCCAGTCAAACGTTAACATGAGTGAACCGGAGATGTCTGAGTTATCGCCTGAACCGGTACATGAATCGGAGGTGTTAGAGGTGAAACCTGAGCCGGTAAATATTGAACCGGAGCAGGTGGTTGAAGCTGAAAATGGTGATGAGGTTGTGATTTCGAATTCCGTTGTTACGCCGTTGCCTGAAGTGGAAACGGAGCTGCTTCAACAGCTAGCGACGGAGAAACCGCTGGTTTCTTCCCGGTTCGGTCACCGGAAACCGCTTACGAGAATGAATCCTGAAGGTAACAAATATACATTTCTCATAAACCATACTTTTGACGGGTTTAAAAAAAAAAAAAAAAAAGCGCTTTTATAACTTATTGTCTTAAAAGTTAAGGATAAAAACTTTATGGGAAAATAATATTTATGTAGTTATAAAAGTTTCTTAGTATTACTATAAAAAAGATAAAATAAAAAGTTTAAAGTTAATTTATTTTTAAATTTAAAAATATATTATTTATTTTAAACAGACTAAAAAGAAAAATATATCATCTAATTTGAGAGAGAGCGTAATATATTTTTAGAAACGATTCAAAAATTTATACTCGTATTTACTACTCTTTCATATCTTTCCATTTTGTGTAATACTCCTTAAAAGATTTCAATTTAGATGAAGTGCGATACGGAATTTAAGAAAAGAAAAAAAAAATGAAACTTATGTTTCTAAAAATTTAAGGGGTAAAAATTTTGTGTGCCGTAATATTTATATGATTATAAAAATTTCTCATTATAAATAAAATAGGTAAAATAAAAAATTTAAAATTAAATTATTTTTAATTATAAAAGTATATTTTTTTTAAACGAACTAATAATGAGAGTGTCATTTAAATTAAAACAGAAGAATATTATTTTCTTATTAATATGTACTATGAATCATATATCTTTTTATATTTGTTTAATTCTTTTTATTTTTTGTTATATAATTATTATAGTAGTATGTTTAACTCATATATTTTAAAAATATCATTTTTCTTTTGTTAGTTTAAACACTTTTAAGGTTAATTCTGTAAATAATTGGAATTACAGGGGTTAAATCACTGAGGGTAGCGAGGGTGAAGAGACATGAGACATTAGAGAGTACATGGAAGAAGATAACAGAAGGTCGTCACGTGCCGCTCACGAGGCACCTGAACACATGGCAGCAGAATCACGGAAGTCAATCCCCGGTTCATCAAACTGAAAACAAGAGGAAAACCATACTTGAACCGTCGCCGAGTCAGGACGAGTTGAACCGGCGAGTGGAAGCGTTTATAACGAAGTTCAATGAAGAAATGAGGTTACAGAGAGAACAATCGTTACAGCAGTACATGGAGATGATTAATCGTGGGGTCTAAAGTTAATTTTAGCAATTTGTTGGGTTAAAATTTTAATTTTTTCAACAAAAGGAAGATTTAATTTTTTAATTTTTATTTTTTATTTTTGGCAAGAACTTGTGGGGTTTGAATAGAGGTATAGGAAAAAGATACAGTGCAGAGGAGCTAAAGTTGTATATAGAAGTGAAAGATATTCTTTTATTGTTTAGCTTAGGATAAATGAGAAGTCAGATACGTAATACTGTATACTAGTTAAAATAGTAAAGAAAGGTGCAAATATGTAATTATGGATTTATGTATATTCGTGTATGTATGCATCTCATTAATTATTCTGCTACAATTTCGTACAGTACCTTGCTTGTACGTTCGAAATAAGCTGAACTTGAAAAATTGATCAAACATGCTCCAAACGAGAAACATAAATGTGTGGACTCTTACATTTGTAAAAATAGTGAGTACTAGCCAGTTTTCGGACTGGTAATTAAAATATAGTCAGTATTTATAAATTCATTAAAAAATAATCACTATTTTATTGCAACAAGTTCCAGCATAATATACTGGAGATTGATGCACCTGTGTATGAACTTCCAACATGCTGGAACTCCAGCACACGGAAAGTTCCAACATAATATACTAGAGATTGGAGCACATGTGTATGAACTTCCAATATATTATGCTCGATCGGTATATTACTGGAACTCCAGCATAATATACTGGAGTTCCAGCATAATATACTGGAACTCTAATATATTATACTGGAAGTTCACATGCAAAAAATTCGAACTCCAGTATATTATGCTGGAGTATTTTTCCGAATTTTGAACAATGTTTTCGTTCAGATTTATCTTTACATAAAAAGTGGCTAAATTTCGATTACTTTTGAAATTGTGGCTATTTTTCAATTACCACTTGTAAATCCGGCTATTTTTGAATCTCACCCCTTATATTTGGTGAAGTTTGTGCCTTACGTTTGCTATCATAAGGGAAGATGGATTATATGTTGTATTATGGTGAAAATAGCACCGGCTAGCCAGTTTTCGGACAAGTAATTGAAAAATAGTCAGCGTTTGTAAAGTCATTGAAAAATAGCCATTATTTTGCTACAACACGAAAAATTTCAAGATAATATATTGGAGATTAATGTACCTGTGTATGAACTTCCAACATATTATGCTGGAATTCCAGCATATGGAAAGTTCCGGCATAATATACTTAGAGATTGGAGCACCTGTGTTTGAACTTCCAACATATTATGCTGGAATCCAGCACACGGAAAGTTCCAGCATAATATACTGAAGATTGGAGCACCTATGTATGAACTTCCAGCATATTATGCTGGAAGTTCACATGTGCTCCATAATATACTAGAGATTAATGCACCTGTGTATGAACTTCCAGCATATTATGCTGGAATTCCAGCACACGGAAAGTTCCAGCATAATATACTGGAGATTGGAGTACATGTGTGTGAACTTCCAGCATATTATGCTGGAATCCAGCACATGGAAAGTTCCAGCATAATATATTAAAGATTGGAGCACCTGTGTATGAACTTCCAACATATTATGCTGGAACTCCAGTATATTATGTTGGAAGTTCACATGTAAAAAATTCGAACTCCAGTATATTATGCTTGAATATTTTCTGAATTTTGAATAGTGTTTTTATTAAGATTTATCTTTACATGAGAAGTGGCTAAATTTTGATTACTTTTGAAACTGTGGCTATTTTTCAATTACCACTTGTAAATCTGGCTATTTTTGAATTTCACCGTGTATTGTGTGGACTCTTTAAAATATTATCGTACTCGTATTAGATCCTTGAAAATGCACTCATAAGGGAAGATGGGCTATATAATATCCATACACTATTAGAAAAAAGCCAATTTCTGACCATCAAATCAGTCGAAAATCGGTCAAAAATCATGTTTATACGACGGATTTTCGACCGAAAAAGGTCGGTCGGAAAACACGTGGTCGCAAAATATTTGCGACCGAACCAGTCGAAAATTTCCGACGGATTCCATCGCAAACTGAAAAATAAAGGATGCATTTGAATTTTAATTAAAAAAATTCAGAAATTCTCAATTTGCGACCAAATCAGTCACAAATCTGGGTAATTTCTGAATAAATTTGCAACTAATTCAGTCGCAAATCTGAAAATTTTTAGCAGAATTCTGTTGTATTTTTAATTATACCACATGCCAAATAAAACAGCCAACCAAACACCTAACAAGCTACCAAACACCTAGTATAAATATCCAAATCCAATATTTACTACAAAACGAACAGTAATATTTATAACAATCCAACAAACTAATCAAACGACATTAATTTTGATCAACCAATTATCAAAATACTAACTCAAATTCATAAATTAAACATGTCTCTAGCTTCAACTCTAAAACATTCAAATAGCTAATCCTAGTCAGACTCAGACTCTATTGCAGCTTGACTGCCTTTTTTGCTTTTCTTTTTTAACAATTTTTGGATCAAAGCCTGAGTTGAGTCCCATTCTTGCGACATGTTCCATTCTTTGAAGCATAACTTCCATGTTTTCTTGGGAAACCGATGCACCAGCTGTCACGACCCAAAATCTACTATAGGTCGTGATGGTGTCTAACGCTACCGTCAGGTAAGCCAACGGTGATTAATCAACTTAGTTACTAATTTTATTATTTTCGAAATCATGAATCCCATTAAATAAGTAGAGTAAAATCTGGTACTCGTAGAAAACCCGTGAATTTATTTTCCAATTTCTGTATAAAATATAAATTACAAGGTAAAATGATAATAATTACGTGAACTACAATAATGATCATCGAGTAGGAACTCCCAAAATCCGGTGTCACAAGTGTATGAGTATCTACTAAGGAGTACAATAATAATACAACATCTGTCTGGAATACAAGTTAGACAGGAGAATATAAATAACTCTGATGGAGACTCTATATGCTGCGGATCGTAAGATGGAATCCAACTCACCATAAAGTCCCTGCAACAGCCGTGCCTTTGTGCCAAAAAGACCACCAAACATATATATATATATATATATATATATATGCATGCACAATAAGTGTAGCAAGTATAACATGAGTACGTAAATCAACACGTACCCAATAAGTATCTATCCTAACCCCGGAGAAGTAGTGACGATGGGTCGATATCGACACTTACTAGTGGTCAGATAACTCAAATACAGTAAACAAATATATGGTAGGGTAATAAGCAAATATAGGTACGTGGTACAATCCTCCTCTGAACAATAAATTCAAGCTCTCAATTATCAGTTACCTCCTCAACCAGAATATATATGAAATGGACCTCACCAGATAGGTCGTCACAACTCAAATCAAGAAAACATACGGATACGCTGGTTTCTTATCAAATATTATACACGACGCTGCCAAGGCGAACAGCCCGCTCCCATAAGAGTATTTTATAGAAATGTCGAAGCATACGGCCCGATCCCATAATAATGTGTACACTATCGAGGGTCGAAAGGCACAAATCATATATGCATCTATTATACTGCCGAGGCGAATGGCCCGCTCCCATAAGAATGTGGTGCATAATCATGCCGAGGCGATCGGCCAGATCCCATTAGAGTAAGAAGCTTTAACGGGACCTTGACCCCACTCACGAATAAACATGTGAGTTATGAACATTAAGGAAAGCTTTGCGATGAAAACGCAAAACACGAGAGGAATTCATAAGGGAAGCACAAATTATTTTGCGGATTATCAAGTAGCTCTCACATCTCTACAATAGCGAGTCTATCACCCTATGCAAGTCTAGTATCAAGTTGTAACGCGAAATAAAGGAATTAAACCAGCAAAGATGACTCAAATAGTACAATTATAGCATGGCGTAAACCTAAGTCTACCCGGACATAATCAGGAATTCTAGCATACGCACGGACACTCGTCACCTCATACGTGTGTAGCTCCCACAACATGTAGCACATAAGAATATAACACCTACGAGGTAAATTTTCCCTCACAGGGTTAGACATGAGACTTACCTCGCTCTGAAGTTCCATAACCGGCTCCAATGCCACTCTAACACCTCAAATCGATGCTCGTCGCTCCAAAATTAGTCAAACAATGTGCAAACCAATAAAAATATACACTAACTCGTAATAAATCAATTCTTACCAATTCCCAACTCTGCTCGAAAAGTCAATAAAGTTAATCCTCGGGCCCATGAGCCCGGAACCCGACAAAACTCATAAAATTCGACAACCCATTCAACTACGATTCCAACCATACTAGTTTCACTCAAATCCGACTCCAAATCGACGTTCAAAACTCAAAAATTCACTCTATGAAACTTTAGACAAAAAACCTCAATTTCTCTTTTTAAAACATCAACCAAATACTAAAAACTAGGATAGATTCATGAAATATAATCAAAACCGAGTAGAGAACACTTACCCTAATTCATGTGGTAAAAATCGCTTCAATCCGAGCTCCATAGCTCCAAATATGATAAAATGGCCGAAACCCCTGAAATATAGCTTCTGCCCAGGTATTTACCCTTCGTGATCGCGGAAAATGCTTCGTGATCGCGAAGCACAACTTTTCTCAGCTCAAAATTGCCTTTCGCGATCGCGAAGAACAAGTTGCCCAACTCCTCCAGACAACCTCTAGTATAATAGTCATAACATGTTTTACAAAATTCCAAATGACAAATAGTTTGACTTTCTGAAAACTAGACACCAATGGCTACAACTTTTATATTTGGATCATCTCCATATTCCTAGTAAATTGCAAGATATGAGTTTCCAAAGTCAGCCCTATGTAGCTTAAATTTCTTCTTCGCGAACGCGATTCACAGACCCCTTTCTCTCAGTTTTCTCTTCGCAAACGTGTTCCAATGTCCGAGATTGTGATGTACACTGCTCTAGACAAAAATCAAGAATTAAAAATGGCCTAGAAATGGTTCGCAACTCACTCAAGCCCCTCGGGACCCCGTCCGAACATACCAACAAGTCCCAATACCTTATACAAACTTATCCAAAGGCTCGAAGCGCCACAAATAACATAAAAATCATGAATCGATGATAAAAATATTTCTTTCAACTTTCAAACTTCGACAAACACGTTTGAATCATATCAAAACATTCCGGAATGACGTCAAACTTTACACACAAGTCAAAAATCACAATACGAACCTACTCCAAGGCTCGGAACCCCAAACAGACATCGATATCACCAAATTTCACCTCAAACCAAACTTAGGAAATTCTAAAACCTTCAAAATGCCAACTTTCCACAATAAGCGCTGAAATGCTCCCAGGCGATCCGATACTCAACCCGAACATACGCCCAAGTCCGAAATCATCATAGAACTTATTGGAGCCTTCAAATCCAGATTCTGAGGTCATTTAATTAAAAGTCAAACCTTAGTCAATTCTTCCAACTTAAAGCTTTCGAATTTAGAATTTTCCATCAGAATCAACTCTGAACTTCCCGAAATTCGATTCCGACTACGCGTACAAGTCATAAAACATGAAGTGAAGCTACCCAAGGCCTTAAACTGCCGAGCAACGCGCTAGAGCTTAAAACGACCGGTCAGGTCATTACACCAACGAATAATAATGCTGGACGACTGGAGAATGATTGTACTCCAATCCCATAGACTCGACCTTTAGTTATTTTCACGAGAAATAAAGAAAAGAAAGTAAAAGGAGTAAGAAAACAAACACACAACTTTCAAACTAATACCAAAATAGATAATTACAAAATATCTATACCTTTATTTATGCCACTTGTCGCCTGTGTCCAAACTGCAATAATCTCCTTCGGGCCGGCTGAGTTCCTTCAGGATGAGTTTATCGCCATACATCAAGATCAATATGATACTTGTTCTGAAATAAAATAATACACATTATATAAATAAAATAAACCAAGAGGGAAAAATAATATAGTGTTGGAATTGGGATCATACAAATGTCTCTGAAGCATGCGGTTCGACCCATCCTTCTCTTGTGTCGTCCTTCTTCTTCTTTTATGGGTCTCCGCAAAGACATCAGCATAAGTCACATCTCCCTCACGTTTCTTTTTCTGAAAATTAATATATGTATATGTTTAATTTGCATACTTGTAAAACTAAGAATATTTTATAATGAAATTACCAATCTTAAACGATGGGCTGCAAACCTGATAGATTCACCAGTATGCAAAGCTCCACCCTTAGTAGAAGCTCTGTTTAAATTTGCATGTTCACTCTTCTTCTTCCACTCAGGGGTGTTCCACTAGCAAGAAGCGGCGATGGTAGTCAAACACATAAGAATTTTTAGATGGAATAATGTAAAAATGAAACACATAAGAATTAATGATTAAAAGTCATTAATTATCTCTCAAATGGATACATCCATCTGCATTGAACTGGCCCTCCAAGCCATTCCTCTTGTACAAGGTGAATTGGAAGATGTTCTGTCACGTCAAAAAAACCAAGAGGAAAATTTTTCACTAACTTGTTTAGAGTTACGCGAATGTTATTCTCCATGTAAGTTAGGTTCTCCACCCTCAAGGTGCTAGAACATAACTCCTTGAAAAATAAGCTTACCTCTGTGATGGGCTTCCATATTCTATCAGGCAATGCATTAAATGCAATATGCATAAAAAATTCCATGAAAATGTAACAGTTTGGCTTTTCATAGACGTCAACTTTCCTTCTTTCAAGTCAACACACCTAGACAGATTTGATGTATACCCATCTGACATACTCAAATTATTAACCCAATCACAAATCTCTCTTCTTTCTTCCAAGGTGAAGGTAAAACTGGCCTTGGATTTCTGAATCTTGTTATTCAAATATGTCAGGTACACTCACTTCGCCTACAATATTCCTTTAAGTTCATCCTGGCCTTCAATTTATCCTTTGTCTTGTTGTTGACATCCATCACATTATTAAACAAGTTGTCAAAAATGTTCTTCTCAATATGCATGACATCAAGATTATGCCGAAGAAGATTGTGCTTCCAATAAGGTAACTCCCAGAATATGCTCTGTTTAGTCCAGCTGTGTGTAACACCATAACCATGTATCTTATTAGCCAAAGGATACTATGTTACCTTAGGTAGTTCCCTAACTCTGTTCCAAATCTCTTCTGGAGACAATATGGATGGTGGCTCCTCATAATCAATTTTGTTCTTCATAAATGCACTAGTATTTCTCCGAAACTCATGATCCATTGGCAAGAAGCGGCGACGGCAGTCAAACCATGTATTCTTACCTCTATGTTTCAAAGTGAATACCTTTGTATCTTCCGTACAAGTCGGGCAAGCTAACTCTCCAGCAGTCGACCACCCGGACATCATTTCATAAGCAGAAAAATTATTTATAGTCCACATCAAAGCAGAACGCAATCTAAAGTTTTGCTTAGTTGATACATCATATGTTTCCACGCCTTGATGCCACAATAACTTCAACTCATCAATCAAAGGCTGCATGTTAATATCAATCAACTTTTTTGGATTTTGTGGACCTGGAACAATACAAGTTAGAAATAAATATGGACTTGTCATACATAACTCAGGTGAAAGATTATACGGTGTAACAAATACCGACCAACATGAATATGATGCAGCAGAGACTGCAATGGTGTGAATCCATTAGCGCATAATCTCAACCTAATATTTCTTGGTTCACTAGCAAAGTCTGGGAATACCCTATCGAAATGCTTACATGTTTCTCCATTTGAAGGATGACATATAAAACTATCTGGCCTTCTATGCTCATAATGACATCTCATATGAGGAGCGGAGCTCATTGATGCATACAACCTCTTTAACCTTGATATAAGGGGTAAGTAGTGCATCGCCTTCACCGGGATCTTCTTCTTTTTATCATTTGTGGCATCCTTATAACGAGGCTTGTTACTAAATTTTTTAGTTCGCTAGAGATGCATCTTACTTATAAAATAACATGCAACCATTCTCACAGCAATGAATCCTCTCTGATGAAAGACCCAACTTGAAAATCATTTTTTTTTGCAGTGTAGAAATCTTTGGGTAGGTCAATGTTAATCGGATTAAGTTCATTTATAAGCCCAATGATAAAATTCATGCCCGATTGAAAAATAAAACTATCCCACTTAATCTGAAGTAATCGAACAACAACAGATAACTTGGAATGCACTGAGCCTTCATACAATGGACAACTAGCTTCCTCTAACTCGTTGAAGAACTTCCTAGCCTCATCATTTGATTCAGATTGATCCCCCGGAAACATTTCAAAGGCATCCCTCATCATGTCATTGGATCTAGAATTTTTAATATTATTCTCCACTACATGACTACCCTCCTCACCACCAAAAGAATTATGAAAATCAACATCATTTACGCTATCAAAATTCTCCCCATGAGCAGTCCACACATAATAATTTTTCATAAATCCCTTTTTTAAAAAGATGACATGTAGCAACATCTTCTCCCAATAACTTAACACGCTTGAGGGCACCTAATCGTTCCTTCAATACGAAAATCATAAAGTGTCCTTGCCTTAGAAATAAATCTAGCAACCCCTTCTTTAAATTCATCCCTTAACCCCACATGATTAGGATGACTCCTATTATACATCCATCTACGATGCGCAAATGCCATCTACACAAACAAAAAAACTTGAAATTTATAAGATATTTACAATTTTTAGTTTATTTAAAGTAATTAATAGGTTACGCCAATTCTAAGGTTCATTTTTTAAATTTACTTATTATTTTTCAACACACTTTAATTAATATATTATATTCTTTTAAACATTAGCACCCGAAATCTTACATTTATCCCTATTTTATGTTATATAAGTCTTTCAAAATATAAATTCATTAAATAACTTCTTATATGTTCATAAAGTCCACACATGCCTTTAATTAATATAGTATATTTGTCAAATAAAAAAACTAGAGAAAATAAAAATGGATTAAACAAGATGATTGAAATTTGACCAATTTCGGACCTGGTCTTGCTTATTAATAATATAGTCATACTTTGATTTCTCTCCAAAATATCTCTCAAATTATTTAAACTATATAAGGCATGAAGTGATACACTTTTTTCTTCTTCTATTATTTTTTCCGACAAAGGTTAAGATTCCTTCTCCCAAAAATTAACCTATCAATACTAACTAATCAAACAAACTAATTAATAAGTCATATTCTTATCAAAGTTACTAATCCAATCACTTATTATATTTTTAAGTGTAATACTTGGATGATTTCAATAATATAAGTTATATATGTGCCAAACACTTTAAAAAATATATCACTTGACTGTCTAAGCTTATTAATTTGATGAATAAGTTCAAATCTTAGGAGTTCATTTTTTGATAACCACTAAATTTCGTATAAACTACGCAAGTCTCATGTAGAGCTTTCAACTATTTTAAAGCATGCTATATAATAAATGTAAATCTTAGATTCACTAATTAATGCACATTATTAATAAGATACATCATCATCAAATAAACTTTCATATTACTCTCAAATTTATAACTAATGCACAATATTGTTAATAAGGTTAAGATTAAATTTTAGGGATGCATGAAGAATCAAATTAGAGTAAATCTAAATAGAAAAAATAGACATCTAAGCCACAATGTTGAATTCAATTTTAGGGATGCACATATTAAAGAACCCAATTAGGAAAGCGAATTAGGTACTAAAAAAAGAAGAAAAAATTATTAACCTAGATCAATGTTGTCGTCGTCGCCGCCGGGATATCCCGCTGTCACCGCCCGAAAGTTGCTGACTGTAAGAAGAAACCTTGGAATGAGAGGGCTGGAGAGAGATAAAAAAAAATGGAGAAGGAAAGAGAAAGAGAGGGATGGAAGAAGAGTGATGTAAAGGTACACTTACCGGTTGGAATCACCGAAATTGCCAGAATCGTCGGAGAGAAGGGAGAGAAGGTTTTGGGGGAATGAAAAATGTGAACAAAATTGGGTTTGGGGGGAAATAATAAAAGAATTTTTGACTAATTCGATCGGGAAGATAAATCTAGATCTGTGGGCCACGTTTGCGACCGAATCGATCGCTATTTTTAATTTAAAAAATAAGTTTCTTTTTCTCGTTTGCGACTGATTCAGTCGATACCCAATCAACAGAGAAATTTGACTTTTAGTCCGACCAATTCAGTCAGAAAGTTGTTTCGCGAAATTTTGCACAAAAAAGTTCCAACCGAAGTGGTCAGTAACTTAAAATTAAAATTAAAAAAAAACTTTTTCCAAATTTTTGACGAAGTGGTCAAGTACATTGTAAAGTGCAAGTAGGTTCCAAATGCCGTGTAAATCACGAGTAAGTTCTAAGTAGCTATGTAGAGCACAGGTATTTTCCAAATGACCGTGTAGAGCACGAGTAGGTTCCAAATGGCCATGCAGATCACGGTTAGTTTTCAAGTGGTCGTGGAATGCACGGCTATGTTCCAAATGTCTTGTGGAGCACGGGTGAGTTCCAAGTGGCAGTACATAATACAGCTAGGTTCCAAGTGTCATGTAGAGCATGGGTAGATTCCAAATGTCGTGTAGAGCACGACTAGGTTCCAAGTGATCGTATAGAGCAAGAGTAGGTTCCAAGTGCCTTGAAGAGCATGGGGAGGTCCCAAGTACCGTGTAGAGAACAAGTAGGTTCAAGGTACCGTGTAGAGCACAGGGAGGTTCCAAGTGGCAATATCAAACACGGATAGGTTCCAAGACGTGATCTTGCAGAGCATGAGTAGGTTTTAAATAGCCGTGCTGAGCACATATAGGTTCCTAGTACCGTGTAGAGAATGGGTAGATTCAAGGTGGTCGTGCTGGGTGCAGGTAGGATTCAAGTGATCGTGATGAGTACGGGTAGGTTTCAAATGGCCATACAGAGCATGAGTAGGTTTTGAGTGGCCGTGCAGAGCACAAGTAGGTTTTCCAAATGCATTGTAGACCACAGGTAGGTTCTAATTGTGGACGTGTAGAGTACGAGTAGGTTCCAACTATTGTGCATAATATGGGTAGATTTCAAGTGTTTGTGCATAGCACAAATAAATTCCAAGCGACCGTATAGAGCATAAGAAGGTCCTAAGTGTTGATTAGAGCACGGGTAGATTCAATTGGTGGTGCAGTGCACTTGTTGGTTTCAAGTGGTAGCGTATAGTACGTATAGGTTCCAAGTGACCATACAGAGCATGAGTAGTCTCCAAGTGGTCATGTAGAGCAGGAATAGATTTCAAGTGGTCGTACAGAGCACGAGTAAGTTTCAAGTGCTTTGTATAGCACGGATAGTTTCAAAATGGTCGTGCTGAGCACGGGTAAGTTCCAAATAGCCATGTTGAGCACGGGTAGGTTCCAAGTGACCGTATAGAGCATGTGTAGATTTTAAGTGGCAGCGCGTAGTACAGATAAGTTCCAAGTGACCGTGCAGAGCATAGGTAAGTTCCAAGTGATCGTGCAGAGTATGGATAGGTTCCAAGTATCATGCAGAGCATGGGTAAGTTCTAGTGTAGAACACAATAGGGTTTAAGTGATCGTGTCATATTCAAGTGGTAGGGCAGAGCATTGGTAGGTTCCAAGTGCCTTATAAAAGAACAAATACACCGACGAAAATTAAATAGCTCTTCATTTATTAACGAGCACAAATATAAAACTTTTAAATTTTAAAAACCTAGCTAAATCTTATATTTAAAGGTTTGTTTGAGCGCGCATTAAGGTTGAGTATCGAGCTTAGATGATGATGATGATAATGATAATAATAATAATAATAATAATAATAATAATCTGCAATTATCAACAATATTAGAATCAGTTTTGCTCGTATATTTTTATCAAGTTGATATATTTGTCTATTAATAATTTCAAAGGGAAAAGCCGATCAATATCCGCAGATTTTAGGAACTCAGAGCACTATCTTATCTACCTTCACTTTTTCGTTAATTACTTTTTTAAAGAATTTAAGTGATATATATCGATTGTGTAGAAAATACTTATGCTATTAGCAGAGTTTAATTGGTTATATGAAGAAAATCATTTTATTTTTCAAATTTCCAATCTCATATTTGTTAGGAATTACTACCTATTGTTGCAAGTTATTATTAACTTAATCTAGTAATAATTAAATATTATCCGTATATAGAACTTAAAATCTTCTTTTTAATATTTAGACTTCATACTCCTAAGGAAATCAATCAATCTAATTGTTTACCCTCAAAATCGGATAACAATTGAATTTGTAAATGGTTTTAAGGATACATGATTTCACTTGATACATAACGACAAATTAGATTGCAATTAGAATAAATAATGGAAAAGTAAATGCTAACCACACAAGTTGAACAATCATAGCCCTGGAAGGTTAGTCACCCTCGAGCTAAAAAATATTTTGATTGATATGAGAACAGAACAACAAGAGAATAATAAGAACTTAAAGAGAATAATAATATATTATTTTGGGATGTGTGTTATAATGTGTTGAATGAATTATCAGACCCCCTTTTTATAGTAAAGGAGTCCTACTCTAGGTACATTTCCATAAAAGGTAAAAATCTCTTGATTCGCTGATTGCCGGTTCCTTTCTGATACGTGCCGAGATTCCTGCCGCAATATCCGACCGGTCGCGGATATTTCGGTAAACTGTTAGTTAATTCAATAATGTTTCTTCGAGCTCGTTCGAGGCTAAGGTCGACACCGGACTCACT
This sequence comes from Nicotiana tomentosiformis, assembly GCF_000390325.3. Taxonomy (NCBI): domain Eukaryota; kingdom Viridiplantae; phylum Streptophyta; class Magnoliopsida; order Solanales; family Solanaceae; genus Nicotiana; species Nicotiana tomentosiformis. The sequence continues at coordinate 101,639,452 of NC_090820.1, read as the reverse complement.
ATTCCTCAAAGGCAGGCATTCTGACCTCGAGTTCTAGCTCGGTGGGATTCGAGGTTGATCTTCAGTCCTTGATTGCCACGTTCCAAGCCTAATCAACCAAGACGTTGGCGAGCTCGATTTCGATCATATTACACTAATACTACTAATTGTTTAAATAAAATGAATTATTTCCCAAGCAATATGACTCAGAGACAAGTATGGATAAGGAGAAGCCGAAACATGTAACTAATTTTATTTCCACACGTTTTTATGAGTTCAAAAATTGTCGGTGAATTTGGACCAGTCTTCGAACTTCAACCTTCTAATAGTATCTCGATTTTCAAGTCAAAATTTCTAGCACACCAAAACATGTGTTTCTTATCCTCCTAACAATTGTTAAAATTATTTGTCATTTTAAAAATTTAAGAGTAAATTAATTATTTTATTTCTATTCTACCCTTAATATTAATTATTCTTAAAATCTACAAATACCTTAATTATGAGCAAGTATTAAATGAAGATAGATTATATCTTAAAATAAATAAGGGCAAAATAATTAAAAACATTTCCTATTTAATAAAGAGAAACACGACAGATAATTTGAGAGGGATGAAATATTATTTTTGTACCACAATCGTTGGCTTTACACCTTTAAATTTTTTGAAAATTGTGAAAATTTTCCTAAAATTCAGTCACAAAATGAACAATGTACCAAGGTTCCTCCCAAACTTTTATGACGATATTCTTGTCACAATACCAAAGGCTAACCATGTAAACAATGCCAATATTTCAGCTTGTGTGTGTTGGTTTTGTTCTCCAAAAAATTTAGCATATGCATAATAAAAGAATTCACAACCTTAATACTTTATCCTTTCTTATATTTACCCTTTTTTGGTCATCGTATATACATGATTGTTTATCCAATGAACCAAATAAATTTCTCCTTCAGAAAAACAAAATGCAAAAATTTAAGGAATTGTAGGAGAAAATACAGTAGCCAACCCTTGATCTACTTTTATATGGAGCTTGTTATATGTCATCAATGTCTTCTGATCTGATTTATAAGTTCCTTTACCTCTGGCAAGGACCTCGCCGTCTACATCTATAATCCCTTCTTTGGATGGATCATCTAATCGTGAACCCGGCTCCAGAACAAAAGCTTTAACCTGTTGTGGTTTTACAACAATCAGATGCCTTATTTTACATTCAAATCAATGCATATGCAAATTTAAGGTTTAGGAACTTCCAACAAAGATGAACAAATTAATATTGATATTCTCTATGTCGAGCGGACGCTCCAAAATGCTGCACACCCGTGTCAGATCCTTCAAAAATGCACTATTTTGGAGGATCTGACATGCATGGCGACATTTTTGGAGACACAGGATATTCTTTATAAGTAATAAGAAATGTAGTAGTTAAAAAGAGTATGCTTAAAGAGATGAGAGTTTGCATGATGGAGCTAACTTATAAGGAAGAAAAAAAAGGCAGCGCGGTGCACAAAACATCCCGCGGTCAGGCAAGGTTCAGGGAAGGGCGTGATGGAGCTAACTTAAAGGTTAAAAAAACTCTACCTTGAAATACAAGACATATGGTGATCTGACATGGCCGCCTTTGTTTAACTCGGTCATCAACGATAGCAATGTTAGTTTTGGGCAGTCCTTTATCACAACCAAGTCCAAGTAACCATCTGAAAACTGCAAATGAGCCCAAGAGAAGGAATTAAGATTGCCATTCGACCGAGTATAGTTCTAAAAGCTGCACAGTTGGAAATAGTACATTCAAAATAGGTATAATCAAGTTACGTGCAAAGAAACAAAGACGAACCTTGGCATCAGGTGCTGCAAGAGCATCTTCACCTCCCCAAGGTACATTATGAAGCCAGATTGATACAAAAGGCCCCTCGATCTTACGGTTGAAATCCTTCATGTGAAAAGTGGGACCACAATATCCCTTGTGCTGAACGAAATTCGATTTTACATCATCAATAGTTTCAACTTCCATGTCAGTTGGTTCTCCAAAAGTTTCATAACCTGGTGCAGCCACAAATTTTATACAACCATCGTACCTCCTAAGGCGGAATATTCGCTGTATTGCCTGGACCAATAGTATCAGACCAGAAATTAAGGAGCATAATGATGATGGTTTAAAGGCAATAACTCAACTAGCTTCTATTGTTTAGAACCACTAATCATGCTGGGAACTGAAGATGCATAATAGTTTTTGGAGGGAAGAACCGTGGATCGCTAGGGTGTCCAGGAGAATTGTTTATGTACATTATAAACAAGACAGAGCTGATCTTTTCGGAATTTGAGATATTCTATTGGTGAGACCACGCCTTCCAAAGAAAAAGAAGGGGGAGAGAGAGAGAGAGAGGGAACAACGAATATCTCGCAAGCAAGACTGTGACGAAATCCAATTTTGACATATCTAAACATAAAAATTAATCACATAACTCAAAGAAAACAGATCGGAAAACGTACATAATAATTTATTCGAGCACTACCCATCCATCTATACTTTTCAGACTCGATATCAATATCAGCTATAAGACCTGGAAATCAAGAAATCTCCAGTCAACATCAATATCAACTATAAGTTAAGACCTGAAAAACAAGACGAGTCAGACAAAGTTTAAATGTCTATACTAATTCGTTAACTACTTAAATAGTGGACCATGTGAAAACACAAATTATTGTCAGTGAAACTACAGGAATAAATGAAAGATTTAATACCCCAGGCGAGCATCAGCACACTGAAAAACCTGTTCTGCCCCTGTGAAACAGTAGCTACATCTAGTAATTGCTTGTGCCCTGCAAGAAACCAAGCAAACAAAGAAAGCTTCTTACCCTTATTGAGTAAGAGTAATTAGAACTTCATCATGCAGAAAGCACAATCGTTTTTTCAAAAGCCTAGTATTCTCCACCTCTAATAATAGCAAGTGTTGCATTAGATGCATTACAAGATTGACCAACGGCATCTAGAAGAGACTTCGCCATGCCGTTTCCAGTGCCTGTATCAACATACATTACACACAATTATAACAATAGTGAAAGGGTTTCTACATACCAAGCTTTTCCTTAAAGTTTCTAACTAACGACCATGCACATCACACTGTAAAACTTCAACCAACAGACAATCCTATAGTCTTTAGATAAAGAGATGGTTGTGTTCACAAGTTAGAAGCCAAATATCTTCATACCATTAAAACTAGTTTACCAAGATTAGACATACTGTGTTGCAGAACTTAAGACAAGTTACCTTGGTGGGTTCCTTTTGTTGAGAAATATATACCTTGCTTAAACAACAGTTTTGTTTTAAATATTGGTGGCCGCACATTCAGGGCATCTAATTTTATGTATACAGATTATTGTCTATATTAATTATGATTGCAGATTTTAATTCTACTATTTATACTTTTGAAGACCATCACTAAGCACATTAGAAAACTCTATATATCAAATTGCAGTATCTTTTCAAATGTGGTTTCCAAAGCATTAAAAGCTTATGACAAATAAAGAAACTAGGCCTGATGCCAAAGCGAAAAATGTCAAATTCCAGTGATAAAGGTTATACAAACGCAGGGGGACCACCAGTTACCCATAGAGCCTACAACGTCTAGGCAATTATACTACTTATTCTGCTGATGAAAATCCCATTCCATTTCCCTAATTAAGGAGGACGGTAGCTATGCGATATTAGGGGACAAATCTGATAATCCAGCTAATGCTACCAAACAATAGCAGTCATGGTGTGATTGAGATAAGACCTATGTTTCTCACCAGTCGCCACATAAGCTAAAACAATGAAATAAAAGGTTAAAGCTTAAAGTAGATCCATTCTTAGCCTCTTTATATAATTGTTTAGTTGGCACTACCATTTCTTGCTGGAACAAGTTGCATAGAATCTCAGTTATCCTAAAATTTCCTTGAGGTGGAATGACTATTTAGTTGACACTAGCGTTTTTTTGCTGGAACAATTTGCCTAGTATCTGACTTATCCTTAAATGTCCTTAAGGTGCATCCTATTTTTTTGTAACCATGATGTCTGGCCAGCTTTGCGCGCACCTCGACTAATTCCACGAGGTACATGTCACCTCCCACCAGCACAGGTACCGGGTAACTCTGTCCAGTAAGACATGGATAGATGAGAAGAAATCACCTAGTGTGTTTGCCTAACCTGAAACCCCATGATTCTCAACCCACTTCATTGACAACTAGGTCACACCCTTGGGTAAGGTGCACCCTATTTTCATGTATGTTTCTTTCATCGGTTTGTTTGTCAGGGCCCCCTTCCTTCCCCGAGGGTTCTCTTACTCAGAGTCAGTAAATTGGTCTCTCACATGGTGACAGACAGGATTTACGCACCTTTATGGTCATATTTAATTTATCACAATTTACAAGTGCATCCTTATACATATACACTTAGCAGAAAGGAGACAAAATATAAAAGTTGAAGATATGTGACGTGTTACTGAATGTCTATTCTACATCTAAAGGTAATAACAATGAGCGTCAGCACCTCATACCATTTATTACTAGTCTGAAAATTATACTTGAGAAATAATCTAGTAATTTAGCAATTATCAGTATAAACATGTAAACAAAATGCTTATACGACACATACCAAATTACATACATATTAAGCTTCACCTACAAAGCTGATCGAAATATACAAAAACAAGCTTAGTGCTTATCAAAAGGAAAAGAATAATAAAGAGGAGACAAACCTGCAGGTATTACTCCAAGAGGCATCTTTATTGCAGAGTCCCAATCCTCCCTTTCAAGCAGTCCATTAACTACCTACTAAAAATTGAAAAAGAAAAACAAGAAAGTGACCATGAGGATCACAGGTATGTTTATGATACATTAACTCAGAAGATAAAAGCCAAAAAACTACGAAAACAGCGTCACAGAGCAGACGCCTCCTGCAATGCAGGATTGAGTGAGTTCAGATGTTTGAGCTTTGTAACTGTTTCAATCATTTGAACTCACGCCATAAAATGTCGATTTGGAGCAAACTTGAGGTTGTTCCAAGTCTCATCTCTCAGATATTTCAGTGAAAAGAAGCTTGAGCAATTCATGCTCCTTCATGATTCACCGTTAACTAGTTATATTTCCATTTTGTGCATCCCCAATGTTACTATGCATATAAAACACAAAAACCACATAGCCATATACATGTGCCCTAAAATTGATCTTTTGATTGTTTTTCGCTGTGAAAGTTATTTACTTAGATTCACCAATTCTTTTGTTAAGTTCCCTAGTAAATAGCTTCAGGATACTTGATACAGGAAGCAAAACTGAAAATCCTCTTAGCCTTTTCCTCTTTCATTTTGAACCTGTAAAAACCTTGCACATCCATTTGCTTAAATGTCCAGTAATATCCTTCTCTTAATTGATAACTTAAGAGGTTTTGAGCCTTTTTTTTTTTTTAAAAACTTTTGAGCCCCGAATTTGAAATCTCAGTTAATCAATCAATGCCTTAAGAACTGTCGTGACTGGAAAGGATAAGTGTTACATGTATCCATGATACTTTCATCTTTGACATCTTTCACTGGGAATAGTATTTTAAATAAAGAATCTATTGAGCTTTATAGCTAGAGAGGATAACTAGCCAATCCTCAAACAATTAAAGGCATTTCTTCGTCAAGTATATGATAAAAGAAGCTCTTGAGAATAATTTTCCAAGTATGATTATGCAAACACACACAACAATAGGCCTAACCAACCATTAAAAAAAATAATAAATAAAAATAGGAAGAACAAACCTACCTCAACCAAAATTCCATCCCCGCTAACACAAACAACTCCATCATATCTCAAAATATCCAATGATTTCGCAACTTCCTTTGCATGTAGCTGATATTTAGTTGCTAAGAATCAAAGTTAAGAGTTAAAATCGAGACTTCTGAAATCCATATAACAAACAATAACCAGAAGCGGATAGCAAGAAGTTTCAACCCTGCTAACCTTGCACTGTGTAGTCAATATTTGCATCATCAAGTAGTGGCTTTACACTGTCAATGAAAATCTTTGATGCAGATTTCTTTCCTCCATAAGGATTCACAAATACAAAAAGTCTCTTCGGCCGACCTAAGGGAACCATGATAAGGAGAATAACATCAACAGTTATGCTTTTACTATTGTTGAAAGTTACAGAATTGATCAGAGGTGAATGTAGCCTATCGGCTACTGGTTCATCCGAACTCATAACTTTTGATATTGTGTGTGTGTGTGTGTGTGTGTATATATATATATATATATATATATATATATATACACATATTAAAATCTCAACAAATATTACATTTGAACCCATAATTTTTAACAGTACAATGTTGAAAATCTTAAAATTTGAGTCCATTAAATTTAAATCCTGAATCCGCCTCTGAAATTTATCACTTTAAACTAGAACCACAGTGAAGCATGCCTGAAATGCTTCATTCTTCTGAGAGAAAGTAACTTAGCTACAAAGATCACCCTATGTCTAAGATCATTGGATCATTGTTACTCATCGTTTTATAATGTATCGTATTATATTGTATTGTATTGTATCGTTTCGTTTTAAGGATACAACGTTTGAATAGATTGTATCGTTTGCTGTTGTTAAATAACATTTTTTTTGTTTGGTTTGACTGTATCGTACTGTACTGTAACTGATAAGTTCATTAACATACCCTCAGTTGTTTTAAATATTAAAAAAATATCAAACAGTACTTGCTAAATAGCTAACTGATGAGAAAGATAGGCTTCGACAAAAGTTTTTCTATTTTGTAAACTATGAACAAGATGAAGAGCGAAAGGCAGCCTGATACTTCATGTTTAACATCATGTACTTAACACGGGTTACTTATTAAGAGTACTAAAACGATAAATCTGCCAATATATGCACAAGATGGAGCCATAATATAAAGATAGTTTTTCTTTCCTTAAAATGGTATCCAACGGACAAGAATATTTACGTGCCAATTGCAAAGGCTTGCTATAAGCCAGTTTGACATATGGCTGAGCACAAAAATTTTAATAAATAAAACGTGATCAACATAAATTTTAATTATAGCATAAACAGTTCGGAGAAAGGAACAACAAAAACAAATTTGTATATGAAAGTAGAAATATAATGTGAGCCCTAAATAGAGAAAAATAACTTGAGAACTAACATGTGATAGATATTTGCAAGTCACTGACGGTATTTTAGTCGCTTCCAAGGTTAAGAACGAACCACAACTTGGAGTGAGAACGACGGATATATATTTGGGCGGAGTAGGTATAAAATAGGATAAAGGGCAAAATAGAATTGTGGAGTAATAAGTAACGACACAATTGGAAAGAAAATATGAAACAATCCCACCACACCGATTTGGTTGTTTAGAAAAATGAGATTTTTCATTATTCCAGGACAATGGATTTAACAATACAATCAATTTTAAATAAACAATCAAAACAAACGATATTTTGGGATAACAATACAATACGACACAATGGTAACAACCATCCAAACAAGCTGTAAAGAACTACAAACAAAACTAGAATCGCTCGTAGCTAATAGAATATTAGCACGGATTTTTCTGTTTAGGTACATAATTTGTGCGTGGCTAATTCCTGTTTTTTAGTAATATTCTTTTTCTCGTGCCATATTAACTTGCAGAGCTACTCAACACTAAAACACAAGACGATCATCATAAATATTCTATAAACCTTCAAAAAAGACTTACCAAGTGAATCAATGAACTCCTGAAGTTTTTGACTCCAAAGCCGAAGAGAATCCTGAGTTAACGGCTCAAACGTAAAACTCCTCCTCTTCACCGTAACTCCCGTGTTTCCGCCGCAGGAAATTCCACCTCCGTTCTCCTTAACAGCTCTTATTCTAATCTTAGAACCTTTAATTAAAAACCCGAGAACCTCCTTCTTAATCAACAAGCAATTTTCCCGCCATCGGAGTTTCCCTTCCGCCGTTAAAGTTACCGGAGTCACAACTCCGTTAATCCGAACCCGGTCCGATAGAACCGGAGAAGAACCGGCCTCATTGTGACCCATATTTTGCCGTGGATTAGTCTCCGTCTCTGTTGGTGAAGCATTATATATGATGGATAGGGCCGGGTTTAGTGTGAAACAAGAGACCGGTTTAGACGAAGCTTCTCTCGGATTGCACGTTTTTTGTACGCTTTGTACGGTGACTGCTATAGTATGTTTTTTCTGACGAAGCTCCGCTAGTGGGACCTCTCTTTTTATCAATCTTAAAATAATAATCGAAAAAATAAAAAAAGATATTTTTCACTTTACCACAAACCTAATCACAAGTCACAACACCTCATAATTTCTTATCAATATATATTATTATATATGCAGGTCATTCCTAACATTTTTGCTGAGCCTGCTCTTGTTGACTTGAATAAATAGTTATTCCTTTGTTTAATTTTATTAATATTAGTTTGTGCCATGTACATTAATATCAAAGTAAGCTAATTATAGCAAATTGTGTATTTTATTTGTTTGAGCGCATTAAATCTTATTATTTTTTCAATTAAATTACAATTGGCATTTGCTTCTCTAAACAATGTACTCAAAAATAAAAAGTTATAAAATTAAAGAAAATGAATTATGGGGTCAGTGTTTAAGATTTTAATGACATAAATATATGATATCATACATTTTATGATACAAATAACTTGAACAATATGATTTAAAACAAATAACAATACATAATAATTAAATGAAAAAGATATGTTATAGTGTCTTAAATTATCTATTCTTTAAGTCTGTTGTTAGGTTTCTTGACATGTTAATAATGTTAAAGCTTAAAATATTGTAAATTCCATAAAATTTTCAACCCAAATAAGCAATGTACACATAATTTTTATTTAATTCTTAAGTTTATGACACTTTAACTCGTCCAATTCAGACAAAACGATAGGGCTAATATAATAATATATAGTATGCAATAACGTATCAAATTATCTACTCTTAAATATATAAGTACTAGTAAATTTGATCGCTCTTCGCGCGATTATAAAGACATCAATAGTTTAGAAATAATATTACTACATTTTCAGTCATAATAGAAACATTAATATTTATCATATGTATATAAAAATAATTTATATATAGTTGAAATCACAAACACAATTTTCTCTTAGAATATAAGCTTAGACTAACCTCATTTTATCAAATTTTCTTTAAATAAGGGAAAAGAGTTCGTAAGGAAACTTTTCACACATTAATTACATGTGCTGTGTGTATGCATGATTCTCTTAGTCAAATTATATATTAGATACATGTTTATTAGATAGTAAAGTTTTCTAATTAATAGAATTTTCTTCTAGTCAAATAAATGAAACATGAAATGATAAAAAAAGAACAGAAGAGAAAATTAGAAAGTGAAGAAACTACAGATAGAAAGAGAGAAAAAAAATAAAGAAATGGCAACGCAAGTTGGTCTCTCTGTCCATTACCGGTTCTTATTTCTTTTCTATCAAGTAGTATTATTTTTCCTTTATTAATCCTTTTCATTATTCTTCTGTTCTTTCCTTTTCAATTGTTCTTCCCCTCAATTCTTCGTGCCTTAAAGTAGTATTATTGATGTCTTGTTGCTTCATCTTTCAGAATGATTTTGATATCTTGCTGCTTTTTTGTTACATGTGATATTTTATTACAATTTTACATCTACCTTGTAAATGTCGTTTCTTTCCATTTTTCGTGTTGCAAGCACAAACCAATAATACGATTGTGCCAAGTAGTTATATTGGAAAGTTTTAATTCTGAGTTTATTATATTTTCGACAAGAGTGGGTTGCTCTAGTGGTAAACACCCTTCACTTCCAACCCAGAGGTTGTGAGTTCGAGTCACCCCAATAGCAAGGTGGGAGTTCTTGGAGGGAGGGAGCCGAGTTTCTAACAGAAACAACCTCTCTATCCCAGAGTAGGGGTAAGGTCGTTATTGTTGTTGTATATTTGGATAAATTAGCTAGAAATCCCGACACAGTTCCAAGCTTGTGTTAGTTCTTTGGAATGCTTCTTTTCACCCTCCAACACCTAAAATTATTTGGTAATTTATGTGACCTCAAAATTAATGGGCTAAAAAATAATAGCAAAATATTATCGCAATTTAAATAATCATGCCTTGATTAACACTTGATGGTCTTGATATATTGTAAAAATTCCGGAACATTTTTGTTGGAGCATGAGCCTTTCTTGAAATTAATCTTTGCATAAGGCAACCAACTATACACCTCACTATTCAAACTCAATGCAGTAATTCAAGCACAAGCAGTTTTTGCCAAAATAAGATTAAATGAAATAATTTTTTATGTTGAGTATATCAGATCAAAGATATAAGAAAAAGGTAAAAGAAAGAATAATTCCAGAAATAGGCCATGACTTTATGATCAAAATCTTCTCCTCCTTAATTCCAGAACCTCGGAAACACCTTAATATAAAACACGTAACATATGTTGTTCTTCTTGTTGGACTTGATTAGATCACTGAACGAAAGTAAAATAGTTGGGGCATGTCGATCATTGAAGATCAAAATGAGATTGACTCAAACAGGACAGCATGCTACAAAATTATACATTTTTACTGTTGCTATATACTTTTCATATTATTCGATAAGGAAAGATGCAATTTAGTGCCGGCAAATTAAATATTTGGTGGTTACGTAGTTGAAAAGTCACAACCTTAGTGAAGAGTGAGTTATGAATGTACTCTTTTTAAAATTAGAAAATTAATTTTTTTCATTCCTAATTAATTGCAACGGTTGATTTGCATTGAATAGATTGGAACAGTTACATTGTATTGAACGGGAAGTTGTGACTTTTGGATTTCTTAACATAAACATTAAATTGAATAAAATGAAAAAATGAGAGAAAAGCCAAAAAAAGGAAAAAATAAAGATAAGTGGGTTTCTTGGACAAAGAGATGTGTCACCTCACTTTTATATTGATCTTTTTTATATAAATATATAGATAATTAAATAGTAACATCAAACAATTCCATTATTCATTCTTCAATTTATAAGTCATTGAACTCACATGTACATCCACTTATAACATACTCCAAAATTATATTATTTTACAATTTTATTTCTTAAATAAAAAAAATATGTTAATTTAAATTATTAGTTTTAAAATCGATGTTCAAAATATTTATGTTGCTGAAGCTTTTTATATAAAGATGGCTACGGATTACAGCAGAGAGAGTTGATCCTTGTTCGCAATGTTGTTGGCGTGACTATTTCTTTTACTAATAAAATTTTCCTAATTTGTATGTGTGGGGTCCACAAGCGGGACTAGCCGGTCATTTATCTTTAAGGAGTCAATTCCCTAAAAGATTAGTAAAATTATGGAGTAAGTTATTTATCTTTAATAAAATCGCTAATATTAGCATCGGTCTCTTAGAAAACAAAAGCAGCCGGAAAAGCTACTGAATTTATGACTTGGTACTGCATTTAACATAACTAGTTTTAGTGTGCGTGCGTTGCACGTATACTTAACATCAATCAACAAAATATGAATATACGAGGAACATATAAATCAAGTTATCAAATACTAAGCTTTAAAATGTGACATTAAGTTAATATTTTTAAAAAAGTAACTTTGTACCTAGAAAAATATAGGGAGTTGCCATTTCTTTAAATGAATATAAAAGGAAAGAAAATTAATTAATTGCAACTCACTTCGAATGTATTTTGTCTTCTAATGTTTTATCTTTATTGTTTTTAACGTTTGTATTGTTAACAGTTTGACTATTACTGCTAAATTATAATCGATTTTATTATAAATTTTGAAAAGAACGCATATTAGTTAAATCAAAAACTTTTTGGTTGATTAGGACTATTCTTAACGTTAAAGAGAATATATTTTTTTGTTGATTGAAATATTAATATTAGCTCATTCAAAGTTTAAAATATAAAACTGTAATTATAATTTTTATCCAATAAAAATTCTACATTCAGTGTAATAAAAAATTGCTATGACATCACTTTTGGACTTTTATGTTCGTACAACCATTAGTGTTTGAATATCACCAACACTTCTCTTTCTTTTATTTTCTTAAAATTAAAATATTTTCTTATTTAAGCTCGGTACTTCAATTTAAAAAAAATAGAATTGATTGAGATTATTATGTTTGTGATTGCTAGATATTTATTCTTATTCCCAAGTATATTTAATAACAAAAGTTTAGTGGATATATATTAAAATTCTAAATATGAGAAAAATAATTCAATGAGCATTTTATTATTTAAAACAAATACTCGTAAATCTTTAAAAAGTACTCCTAAAACTGGGGGGAAAGAGAGGAAATAAAGACACATACATCAAGAAAAGGAAAATAAGGACTACTAAACCTAAATTTTTATAACAAAAAAATACTCGTAAACCCAATATAAAAAAATACTCGTGAAATGATTGGAATTTAATACCTTAAATCTAAATAGAGTTTATATATGAAGGACTCCAATTAAATAACATAATTTTTTAGATCAAAGTCCTAAGAGTTAGAAAAATAATTAAGCGATTATTCCTAAATATTAGAAAAATAATTAAATGGCATTTCCTACAATTTAGAAAAATAACTTAAACTATTATTTTGTCCAACGTGAAAGCTAGTATTAAAAGGTAAAAATATGAACCATTGCCCGTGAATACTATCTTGATGAGTATAAACTATTAAAATATTACATAAATATTCTATTAAAAATTGTATTTGAGTGATAAAATAAATGTTGTAGAAAAATATAAGTTCTTAACAATAGTAATTGTTGAACATATCTAGTTAACACAATAAGCAAAGAAACTATACCCCATATAAGCTCTCAATCATATTAGTCAATATATTCAACTTAAAATTTTTATAATATGATTACATTAATTTCACAAGTTATCATTCTTCATTTTTAGTTTTAGCAAGAACACATTAATCCTTGAGCGTTTAAGTTATTATGTAAAATTTATTTGAAAAGTTATATATTCTTAAGTTCATTATAAAAAAGACAAATAATTTAACTAACTGACAAAATATGCCTTTTTTTCTCACAAATACAAATTGTGCTATATACTTTAATTAATAAGAAAAAAATATAGTAATTGTTTTAAACAAATTAGTAAAGAACCTAGCATCTATGATTGTAATAAAATTATATGCAATTCACGGGTTCCAAAAAGACTATGCTACTACTATTCTAGAAGCAGTAAAATATAAAATACATGTTAAAATTAAAATAAGGTTTAGTTCTATAAGTTAGACAAATATTTTAAAAGTGGATTTACTTATTGAAGGAAAAAATTAATTTTTCAAAAATATGTGACAGTTAACTCTATATAACTCTCTCTATAAAATTTTAGGTTATTAGGTATTTTAAATACTTATATTTATTGTTATGTTAATTTTCTTGAACATGAACAATTACTTTTTATCCTTTGAGAATATTTATTTTTAAATTCAAAACATGACAACTAACCAAAATGTTAGTTTTCAAAATAATTCTTCCAACTAACACTAACTAATGTTTTCAAAGCCAAAACCTTTGTTGTTTTCGATAAATACAGTATTTGGCTTGTTATTTTATTTTAAGCTTCATAATTTATAAGAATGTTTTTGGTTCGTTTGTATCTAGAGAAAGAAACATACTCATAATTACAAAGTTAATTTTGTACAAACGTTCTTTGAGTGGAATTAGGATTATTTAATCTATATGGAAGAGTCATACCTATAATTATACGTTAGTACTTATTTTATTCGATACAAACAAGGAAAGAATTTACATAAATAAAATAAAAGCTTACTTGATTTAAATTCTTAAATATTAGGACTTCCCAAATAGTTCAAATAAGGAAATATTTTATAACTATAATTTTAGTTGATTTTAAAGTCCTAAATATTAGGAAAATAAAAAGAAATAACTATTAGGAAATAATTAAATTACTATTTTGTCTAGTGTGAAATCTATCTTTAAAGGGCAAAAAAGGCAAACGACATTTTCTTAAGGGCCTTCGTGCTTTTAATATAGTATAGATATCCATATTTTTAATGCCATGATATGAGTGGACATACACTAAATAAGAATTTTTTTTGTTACACTCAATGTTTCTCCGAAATACAATACTATTTGCAAAAGAAAAATCACATCAATTCTTTGTAAAAGTGAAACTGAAACCTATAAATTATTTATTCACGCCTAAAAAGAATGTAACCAAAAAAAGAGATAAGAGCCCAATATCATCAAAACATCTTGCTAAATATTCGCACAGATTTTTCTTTTACCAAATGATCGTAGCCGTATATTTATTGTTCTTTTTTTTTTTTGAATTGTTCGATACCCCAAAATAAGGGTGGCAAGTGGGTCGGGCCCGGTCCTAAGTGGGCTTCGCGGGCCCGATTCTAAGTGGGCCGGTCCTATGCGGGCCGGTCCTAAACAGTTCCGGACTTCGCGGGCTTATTGCTGGAACCAGTTCGGGACCGGGACCACGAACTAACGGTCCCGGGTTAAGTGGGCCAATCCCGGGCCTAAGTGGGCCTAAACAGGCCCAAACGGGCCTAAGCGGGCCCAACAGATACTTTTTATTTTTATTTTTTTTAATAGAAGTTAGAGAAAAAAATAGTAATAAAGATATATAAGCTATATTCGATTTATATACTATATATACATCTTAAAATATATATTTACTATATTATATATACATAGTATATAAGCCATATTCTATAGTATACATCTTAAAATATACTATATATACATCTTAAGATATACTATATATACATAGTATACTAGATATATATATATATATATATATATAGTATAGTATAGTAGATCTTAAGATATATATACATCTTAAGATATATAAGCTATATTCGATATATATATAAGCTTATATATATAATATAATTCGATTTACTATATACACATCTTAAGATATATAAGCTATATTCGATATATATATATAAGCTTATATATATAATATAATTCGATTTACTATATATACATCTTAAGATATATAAGCTATATTCGATTTACTATACATACATCTTAAGATATGTATATATATTGAATATATCGAATATATAGTATAGTATATACTTAAGCTTATATATATATATATATATATATAAAAGCTTATATATATACTATACTATACTATATATTCATATGCAACAATTAAATTTTCATACATGTAATTCCATCTAGTTGGACAAGGTTTAGGAACCTTTCTTTCTCTTAGGCCAAATTCATCGCATCTTATAAAATATTCTCTAAGTCTACTTCTACGGTTTGAATAAAAAAGCTAATTAAGAGTCATTTTAACCTTTTCAATTTCAACATTTAAAATTCGCATACCATCACCCACAATTAAATGGTAAATATGACAAATACATCTAACATGAAAAATGTTACTAAATACAGGACTTAGTGTAGTGGTAAGCAAGGCTACAGCATTTGTGTTACTAGTAGCATTATCCATTGAAACTGACATTATTTTATCACTAATGCAAAAATATCTACAAATATCCGCAATCGTGCTAGAAATAAACTGCCATGTGTGACGTGAATTAATTATTCTATAAGCAATAATGCGCTTTTGCATTATCCAATGCTCATCAATCCAATGACTGGTAACAGTAAAGTAATCACAGTCATTACCACTTCTACCAATATTAGTTGTAATAGCAAGACGACAATTTATACGAGTAAATAAATAGCGCAAATATTGTTCATATTCATGTTTATATTTATAAATATCACTCTTTACGGTTGTGCGAGAAAAACCTTTATAAGTAGGATTATAAACTTTTCTAATATAATGCACAAAGTGGGGGTTAGAAGGAAAACTATAGGGTAAGCACATAACAGTAACCATTTTTGCCAATTCTTCCCGATCTTTTTTTGGATCATAATATAAAATACCATCAGTAACAGTGTTAATTCCCGGTTGAAATTGATTTGACCCGGTACTAAGGTCAGCCTGATTAGGTGCACTTATCCCCTCAGCCAAAGCTTTCATACGAAAATATCTAGCTTTATCTTGAGGGTGTTGCAATATGTGTCTAGTCAAACTTTCCCCCTCCCCCCCTCCCCTTCCAACATATTGAAAAACTAACTCTTTGCCACAAGTTTTACACTTAGCCCTATTTTTTCTCTTAGTTGAGTAAAAAATTACCAAACAATAGATGTTTATGCCCGTTTAGAAGGTTGTCTAGAAAAATTAGGGGCACTAATAGGAAGGTCAGACAGGGGATCATCTGGATTATTATTAGTTGGGTTAACTTCAGGAGCAGGACTAGTGGGTGTATCGTCATCCGGTTGCGTTTCATCAAAATCTATTTCTTCATCATCATTTTCATCAATAGTTGGATTACCATAAAGAGCATTCATATATTCATGATTTAATTGTTCACCGGGTGCAATATTATGGCAAAATTGACTCTCGGTAAATTATAATAAACTATTATCGCTATCAAGAATAGGAGATGTAGGACGGGTAACAAGTTTGGGTCGGGGAGCCGGGGGAAGTGGAGGAGGAACAGATTGGCCACTAGATTCACCACTCTTCGATTTTTCCTTATTTTTACTAAACATATTTTTTAAGGAATAAGCCATCTTAATTAATCAAGCAAAGTAAATAAAATAAATAAAATTATAATATTAAAACTTAAGAGTTGGAACGAGTTTACCGAATTGACGAACAACTTGTTGGAAATTGATTATCGTTGAAGACTTCAATTCACCAACTTCACAATTGTTTTACAAATTGTAACAATAAAGTAAGCAATAGTAGCAATTATAGAAGTAAATTAGAGAGAGATTGTGATAGATTGATGATTTTGTAAGAAAAAATAAAATAATGATGGGGTATTTATAGTTGAAAATAGGGAAAAAGTATAATTATAAAAAGTTTGGGATTAAAACAAAGTTGGGGGGTTAAGGGGGGGTTAAATGGCTATTTTTGACAGCCCAACGGATATTTTTTTTTCTTATAAAAAAAATAGCCGTTGGGACCGTTTGGCCGGCTAAGGGACCGGGCCGGTCTCGGGCCTGGCGGGGCCAAATCATAGGACCGGACCAGGCCCGCTAAAATCGGACCAAACGGTCCTAGCCCGTTTAGTCTGTTTGGCCCGCAGTCCCGGGCCGGTCCCGGTCCTGGACCGGCCCATTTGCCAGCCTTACCCCAAAAATACAACCTGATTATCATGTAAGAATAATAAGAATAGAAGCATAAAGTTCTAATCGAGCAAAAGTTTAAGCAACTATGTCCATATATGTGTGTGGGGGGGGCATGAAAAATAAGGGTTTATATTAAATGCAATGTCAAGTCATATATCAAGAGAGATGCTAACATTAGTGGCTTCATTGTAGGGGTATTCAAAACCGAACCGAAATCGAAAACCGAACCGCAATAGTGGTTTAATGGCTTATTCGTATCGGGTTAACGGTTTAACGGATGGGGAACAGATTGAAATTTTTTTATTAATGGCTTATCGGTTTGGGGCGGGTTATTCAATTTTCTTAACGGATAATCTGTTAACCCGTTAAGAATATATATATATATATATATATATATATATATATATATATATAAATTTATTTTTATCCATATGTTACTATATATTAAATAATAAAAATCCCTTCCACACTTATACTTCCGGTACTAGACCACACTTTCACTTCCACTTCCAGAAACCCTAAGTCCCTAATTTCCCTTAGAAACCCAGTAGCCAGCCAGCCCTCTCGAGTCTCGCCTCTCCCTCTCCCTCTAGCCATCTCGCCTCTCCCTCTCGCCGACTCGTCGTCTCCCTCTTGCCTCTCGCCATAGCCAGAGCAGCAGATGGTAAGCTTCTTTTCTTGTTGATGTCTTCAGAATATTCGGTCCTCATTGTTGTTTACACCTTTAAAATCAGAGAGCATCTCAAGTATTCAGCCATTTCACGATTATGAAAATAACATCATTCTTGAGGTATCTGTTAAGATTATTTTTGCATCTAGTTTCGTTCTAGTCTGCAGTTAAATCCCTGTAGTATCACATGTATGTTTGGCATTTGTTGCTTGGCATGAAATGTTTCTATAGATAATCCTCTGAACTTTCCAAATTAACAGAGGAAAGGCAATGTTGTATGACCTTATTCTTTTGTATTTACCATTGTTTGCCATTGAGTTTGTCCGGAATATATTCTAGAGGGGTGTGGCTCGGAGTTGGGATATTTCTTTTATAATTGTTGTTGGGAAAAAAATGATTATTTAGACCAGCTAGTATAATGTTTGGTAAGGCTCATTTATTTTTTTCTAATCTGAATAAAGCTTGGTTTGAGTCTTTTAGTTGAGGGTTTTATCTCTTTTAGATCCTTGTCAATCATTTCCTCAAACTAACTATTGTTTATGTCTTAATGTGATCTTGTGTCTTTCTGCAGATAGTTCCTTAATCTGTAGCATGGCTGAAAATATACAAAGTGATAAGGTGATGGCTGAAAGTGAGGCTTCTAATTCAACTGCAATAAGTCAAGCTGGAGAAGATCTTGATAAAATCGAGTAGTTTGAACAAGGTAATAATATTGTTACTATATTTGTTGTATATAAATGTTGTGGATATGCTTATATTTATTGCACAACTCATTATTTTAATTTTTTTTCTTCAAATTTAGCTAGCGATGGAAAATACCCTTCTGTAATTGACGTGTAGTGTCAATATATCTGGTAATAATTCGAATTTGGGATGTGCATCAGTCACATTCCTTCCCTATGGTTTATAGCTTTGTGAAGCATAAGTAATGACTAATATCATGATAAGTGTAGGTTTATAGCTCTGTGAAGCATATGTAAAAGCTCTGTCTAGCCTGCATTTCTTATCCATACTGGAGCCCAACAAAGAACTTTTTCCATGTGGCACTTCTTTCATAGTATGTAGTAAACATGGCACCTATCGAGACACTTTTACCTTTAAGATTTCAGTGATGGCCTCTCTTTCAATGATGATTCACCAGTTAAAAAGAATTAGGTGTCTCCAAATCTTGAAATCAAAGACTCCCATCTCTTGCTCTTTTCAAGGGTATGAAGGAATGACAGAGCACTAAAAACTAATCCTAACTACTACTTAAGACAAACTTTCCCTACCTAATCAAAGATAAGTGCAGGTTAAACCAACGAGTTCTATCAAATTCAGTGGAATGGATCTATGAGGTCCAAAAGTATCATCAGACACTCATGTTATCTGATTCTAAAGCATTCTAAACTCTCCTATCTATGAGTTTGCTGAGAATATCAAAGATATTCTAAAGTTCATATAATATACTACTAGTATTTAGGCAGAATAGTATTTGATTCCTTTTCTTTTTTACTTTGTTTGACATGATATCTGATTTCTGGACTCATTTTGACAGATGTAATTACCATGTTTGGAGAAGTAAGAAGAAGTGACAAAGAGAGGATGTGGTTTTCAGAAAATAGAAGAGGGTTAATTAGTTATCTGGGCAGAGGTGTTGTAGTTATAAATATTTGTTCTAGTAGCCCTTTTATTTAATTTTATCGGTTCGGTCCCATAATAAAAGTAGTCAGTCCAAACATATTTTTAATTATTACTCCCAACTTGTATAAATGACACATTTAACTTTGAGTCTTTGACCCAACAGGCTTGTTCACTCAGTGAACTTCACTGGAACGAGTTTTATATTGAAGAAAGGTCTCAAACGTGATGTTGCTGCTGGAACTCGTGCAGATCTGAAATGCTATCTCTCTGTGTGTCTTAGATTTTTACTTCGGTTGATTACACGATTCACTAATTAAAATGGCACAATCTAAACTGATAACCGCCCGATAATAGCTAAACCGATACCAATCCGCCTGATATCTTATCGGGTGGCTAGCGAATTAATATATTTAAAACCCGATAACCGATAAGCCAAACCGTTAAAAGTAAATAACCGCACGATCCACCCGATAAGCAGCCCTACTTCATTGTCCTAAAATAAAAATAAGAAAACTACCAACTATGTCCATTTATAAATAACTTATTACAAATATTAGTCAATTCATAAAATATTACTAATATTAGCCAAATATTATTAATATTAGCGAACTAATAGCCAAAAAAGTTAAAATTTTTGCTTTCTTTTGAGTGAGTGTTATTAGAATAGATTGAGTACATTTTAAGGAGCTTGAATCTAAGTTTTGGGATGATTTGATAGAGTTTTGAGGTGGAATGAATTGAAAATTCGAAGTAGAAAATGAACATGAAATAAAATTGATATGTGTATCACACTGTGTATTATTTATGTATAACATATGTATTATATTTATATCAAATGTATATCACATGTATATCCTATATATATATATATATATATATATATATATATATATATATGTATGTATGTATGTATGTGTCACAACCCAAACACCTAATCTATAAGAATAGGTAAGCCGATTTTATATATATGTATGTATGTATGTATGTATGTATGTATGTGTCACAACCCAAACACCTAATCTATAAGAATAGGTAAGGCGATTTTTTTTAAGCAACTATACCACTCGGCAGCACTTGCCTAGTGGCTAATATATAAATAAAATCCCAAAATGGGTCCAAAGCTTACAAAATGTCCAAACCAAAATAGAAGTTGCATGAAACTACTAGCTATTAAAAGATAGAAAAGCTAAAATCCAATGAACTAGCTATTACAACATGATAAGTTGAATGCTTCCTTCTCCTATTAGTGTATGTGAATCCAATTGTCATTGGCAAATACCAAGCAGCACCTATCAAGCTCTCACCAGGCGCCATAGTATACTGTCCATAGGCTAAAATGAATTTCAAACATCTCCACCACAGAGTTGAAGCCAGCATAGTCTTCCAAGTGTAGCTACTATATGATCTCTATATGTAGTGGACAGATTTTGTCCAAGTATTAATCATGTGCTCACTCGTCAAAATTAATGTGTAGAAGAGGAGCATGGCTTTAGGCTGGCTTTGCAAGGCAAAAGCCAGGGTTGAGCTGGCTTTAGGCAGGCTTTGCAAGGCAAAAGCCAGGCTTGAGCTGGCTTTATGCAGGCTTTTCAGAGTAAAAGCCAGGCTTGAGCTGGCTTTAGGCATGCTTGGCAAGGCAAAATCCAGGCATGAGCTGGCTTTAGCCAGGCATGTGCTAGCTTTGCAAGGCAAAAGCCATGAATGAGCAGGATTTGCAAGGCAAAGGCCATGCTTTGAAATTATGCCTTTTTGTGATCTTGTAAGCTCATATCCTTCCCTACTAGAACCTTTAATGTAGACATCATTCTAAACATTGCTAAACCATCCTCAGATTGAGCATGAAAGCATGATAATACCACTGAGAAATGATTCAACAATCTCCAAAAATATCACATGCAGGTTTGTGCAGAGTCCAATCCTGTGAAGCCATCAGTCTGGGGTTCTTCTCTTTGCTATCCTAACCCTAAGGTTAGGTGATTAAGATTTGTCTAGATTGATCAACCTCCTCCCTGTACTAGACAGTTCAGAGAATGAATGAAACTCAGATGTACCTGCAAAAGAGAACATAATGTTAGCTATAAAATCTGCCAATGAGTTGCCTTCTCTGAACACATGTTGAAATATCATATTGAAGTTGTCCTTCATCTCTATAATTTTCTTCACATCATGTGCAATTACCCAAGGAGGATCCCATTCCCCTTCTATCGCCTTCTTCATCACCAATGAATCAGTCTCCAGTATGAGAGGGTGAAGATCATGCTCCACACAATATTCAAACCCTTGAAGAATAGCCTTAGCTTTAGCTACCACATTAGTTGTCATTCCCAGTTCTACTGCCCTATCATACACCACATCACCTTCATCATCCCTCACACAAAAGCCTAGGGAGCTAGGTCCAGGATTGCCCTTTGAAGCTCCATCAGTATTACATTTGTACCAATCATGAAAAGGAAGCTGCCATGTTACTCTTGTAGTGATCAATATAGGTTTATATCCTTCAAAGTATTGAATCATGTCTGGATATAACAATGGAATATTAGGGATCCAAGCATACCTCACCCAGTTGATGCAATGTCCTATTTATCTCATGAATCACCCTATTTGTGGACACTGAACCAGCATGTTTACCTGCATTTCTTCTCTTCCAAAGCGTGGCTTTAATTTTGGACAACACTGAGCATACCACCAATGCCTTATAATCTGCTTTAATTGAATCAATTGCACAGAAATTCCAGCAACCCCCATGAACAAGTTCCATACCTTAGAGGCAGTAGGACTTGTTACAAATATATGCTCAATGGATTCCTCTTGGGGCTACAACACCAACACCTAGACATTACCATTTGCCCTTGTCTCCTCTACATGTCATCGGTGGCTATTTTCTGCCTCCACAATCTCCACAAGAAGAAGGATATCTTGAATGGCAAACCTTTAATCCACATTAACTTGAATTCCTGATTAGGATCAGCCCTATGCCTTAATATTTGCCAGGCACTGCTAACACTGAATTTGCTTGAAGGAGTTGGCATCCAGTATGGCCTATCCCAATATCCCCCTTCATAATGCATATTTAGCCTTATATGTTATGCAATTTCCTCATTGAAAGTTTGATCTAGCAGCTGATCATCCCATGCTTCCCCTTGCTGCAGTTCTGCCACCTCCTGAAGATCTTCATTGATTGGAAAGTCTTCCGGTAATACGTGATAAAGTGCACCCAATCCAGTCCAATTTTCATGCCAAATATTAGTTGTTCCACTCTTCAATTCTCATACGATCTCATGTTCTACTTCTTCCCTAGCATTCAGCATTTGTCTCCAAACATGAGACCCTCCCCTAAAATGCACCACTGTTGGTAGCTCCTTCTTGCAATACTTATTACACATGAAATTAGACCACAAAGATTTTGTGGTCCTAAACCTCCACCATAGTTTAGCAAACAGTGCCCTTGAGACATCATTTAAGGACATAAAACCTAGGCCCTCTTCCTCTTTAGAAAGGCAAAGATTTTGCCATGAAGCCCAGTGTCTGCTTCTCCCTTCTTCCTTTGTGCTCCAAAAGAACCTAGCAAAAGTCTTATGTAGATGCCCCAGGATGCTGTTTGGTGGATCAAGGACTGATAACATGTGAACTGGCATACTTTGCAACACACTAGAGATAAGTGTTGCCTTTTCTCCAAATATACAATATTGTTTGATTACAAATTAACAGTACAATGAAATAAAAAGACTCCAAGGGACTGCGCCGACTAAGCAGCTCTACCTTGAATCCTTACGATCCCACTTTAACTTTGCTCAAGTCCGATATCTCCAATACCTGGCTCTGCACAAAAATATGCAGAAGTGTAGTATGAGTACACCATGGTCAGTACCTAGAAAGTATCAAGACTAACCTTAGTGGAGCAGAGACGAGGTACAGTCAAGACACTCACTAGTCTAATAACCCGTGCAGTATAATATACAAAATACTAGGAAATATATAGCAATAAGGGCAGGATAAAACAACCAGTGATATACATAACAAACAACAAGAATACCATTAATATCACTCAACAATTAATAAACACAATTACACCCAATTAAATCAAGCCCTTCACATAAATGTCTTTCACATATAATTCTTCCATATAACTCTTTTTCAAATATAATTTTCTCAAATAATTATTTTTCAAATATAATTCTTTCAATAAATCTTTTTCAAATATAATTTCCTCAAATAAATATCTTTCAAATACAATTCTTTCATATAATACTTTCTAAGTAAAAATTCTTCCAAATAAATATTTTGAATATAATTCTTTCAATTAAAGAGTCACCACATGACACCTCATTTCATAATTATAAAAATACGGGTCTCAGCCCATTTTCATATTTTTTTCGTAAACACGGGTCTCAGCCCATTTTCATATTTCCACGGCACCTCGTGCCCATAATTAAATTATCATATTTTTCCGGCACCTCGTGCCCTCATTTCATATCACAACTGCACGGATAATTCACGTGCCAATTATTATTATCATTTCATCACAGCACCTCGTGCCCACATTTTATTTTATAATTCGCCTGGCAATAGCCACATGCTCTCATTATTTGGGATGATTTGGTGGAGTTTTGAGGTGGAATGAATTGAAAATTCGAAGTAAAAAATGAACATGAAAAAAATTGATACGTGTATCACACTGTGTATTATTTATGTATTACATATGTATTATATTTATATCAAATATATATCACATGTATATCCATACACACACACACACACACACATATATATATATATATATATATATATATATATATATATATATATATATATATATATATATATATATATGTGTGTGTGTGTGTGTGTGTGTGTGTGTGTGTGTGAGATAGTAACGAGCTACATGTGTCGCAGAAGAATTTTTTGAACTCGATTTTAACCGAATTTTGATACCAAATCAGTTCAAATCACCTCCAGTCTTTCTCAAATTTTGTATATTGACTCATCTATATGTGTTCAATGAATTTCAACTACACCCATTAAAACGTATTCTTATTTTTTAGTTTATAGCAGTATAGCGCAATATTTTTTGAAATAATAACACTATTTGTCAGTTGGGCAATATTTAACCAAATTGGACCCATATTTTTAAATGCTACTAAAACTGGCCCACGTTGTATATAATATGTAAGAATATTTCACCCTTTAAAAGAGATTTTTATGCAAATAGCTAATTATATTCATTATTTATTTTTTCTACTCATATACATAGTTTAAATATTGATAATACATAATTATATATATATAATATATAAATTATGCATATATTATACATTACCGACTATTTTTAGTTTAACCAGTTTGGTAAACAGATTCTATAACCATAGTTGCTAACAAGAAAAAATGACACTCCATCCCCCCCCCCCCCCCGTCCCTCACCCTTTCCATCATCTTCTATACCACAACTCCACCCTTTTTCATCGTCTTCTCTATCACACCTTCGTTCCTATCTTCTAACAGAAATTCCCCCCCTCACCTATTTTATTATTTTCTCTATCACACTATACCGATTATATCTTTTGAATTTAGATTGTAATTTTAGATCTAAAAATTATCATCTCCGTTGAAGCTCAAAGCTCCATGATTGTACACAGGGGCGGACCCACGTGGAGAGGTGCTGACACCCTATAGGCTCGGGAAAAATCATGTGATATATTACTGAATATGCGTCGAGGACCTCTATAATAATTTAATTGTGTCTCCAAAACAACAAAATATCCCTTGGTTGCATTGGTTCTGCAGGCTGTTTAGTTCCTTTCTCTCACTGCCAGACTCAGGATTTAGACCCAACATGAGCATTACTTCACCATTTCTTTCTTTTGTCCCTTTTTAATTGAACGATAGTTTAGTACTCCATATTTAGTAATCAACTTAGTTTATTTATTTTTTAATTCAAACATTAATTTTGTACTAGTACATAGAAATAGAAGTCACTTAGTTTAATTTTTTTCTTTTAAAATATTTTCATCTAAGCTCCAAAACTCAACTTCTCTTCACGATTAGTTCTTTGTATCTTCTACACAAAATACTCAAAACTCTATTGGAGATACGTCTTTCTAGACTTTGAAAAGTTAATAAAGAGACAAAAAAATAATGATTAAAGACAGTAGGAAAGGGGGATAAAATATATCATTAACTAGTTTCATTAGTCAATATTCTTTACCTATAATCAATTTTTATCATTCTTTCATTTAGAAAAAATAAAGATAACTAAAACCTTCTCCCTTCAATATTTACTTTGGCAAAGTAGCAAGTATTCGTTCACTCAGGACTTCGATTGAGGTTTTTTGGACTGCTTACAGATTTTTATTAGTCATGATTTTAAGTTTTTTTTTTTTAAATATTTTTAAACATTCTTTCGGCCACGAACTCGTAATCACTAAGTGTTCAAAGAGTTGCACGCCAAACTTTATTGCAACTAATGTTATTTTTATATTTACGTTAAAGATAATGGTGTCGCGCGATGTTCAAATCCCGAGTCCGTCTCTGATTGTACATGGTTGTCCTTGTGTATTAAACTTGTATACCATGTGAAAAAGTATAGACGGAATTTTTTTTGAGTCTACTGCTAGGTTCTCTGAAATATTAACTCGGATCTTTTGAATTTTTTTAATTCGAATAATATTGTGAATTCATGCTTTAATCCGGATGGGTACTGATAAATAATGGTATTATTAATTGGGTAAGGTAAATAATATTGTAAATTCATGCTTATAGAATAATTGTTTCACGGCACACAAGACAGTTTATTGCTAGCACATTTACGGATATTTGCAGATATTTTTGTATTTGTGATAAAATAATGTCGGTTTCAATGGATAATATTACTAATAACACAAATACTATAGACTTCCTTACCACTACGCTAAATCCTGCATTTAGTAATATTTTTCATGTTAGATGTATTTGTCATATTTACCATTTAATTGTAGGCGATGTCATGTGAATTTTAAATATTCAAATTGAAAAGATTAAAATAGCTCTTAACTAGTTTTTTCATTCTGACCATAAAAGTAGACTTAGAGAATATTTTAGAAGGTATGATGATTGTGGCCTAAGAGAAAGAACGATTCCTAAACCTTGTCCAACTAGATAGAATTATATTTATGAAAATTTGGCTGTTGCATATGACTCTAGAAACCCCATAAGTTCAATATTTAATGCACATGTAAGTGATGATGACGATTACCTTGCGAATGAGGATTGGGCTAATGTTAAAATGCTTGTTGATTTTAAAAAAAAAATTATATTGCTACAAAAGAATTTTCAAGGCAATATTATCCTACTATTTCTAACTGTCTGGTTTATATTGCATAACTTGCAAATTTGCTTGCTATTGATTCTATGAGAAGAAAGTTTTTTTCAATTCCCGCTATTTATGGTGTTGCTAATTTGTTAAATCCTTGTATGAAATTAGGAGGTCCTCAATTTTGGTATGAAACAGTTTATAAGGGTTTAACACTTAAAGATGATGAGGAGCCACCAACGGAACTTCCTCCGAACCTTGAAGAATTTATGAAGTTTGTAAGATATAGCTATGAAAATCAATTGCAAGTTTTTAGAATATATTAAATATTATATTTACAAGTTTATTTTCCATCACAATGACTTGCAAATTAGGAGTTTAAATTTGAATTCAAAAATTAGTATGTAACTTGTATTTTTGGCACATCTTGATTAGTTCTTTTTTCTTCTCAATGGTGGTATTAGTACCTTATTGTGCTCATTCCATAGGGGGATGAAGACTAAGAAAAGATGTTACCATATTTCTTATTGCTATAATAAAATTACAAAGCATTGCTTTGAATATTTTTTTACAATATTTTTGTCATTAAATTTCAATTCAAAAATTAGTATGTAACTTGTATGCAATTTGCAAGTAAATTAGTCGTTGGACCAACGACCATAATCTGAAAACTTGCAAATTAGGAGTTAAAATTTGAATTCAAAAATTAGGTTACAATTCTATAATAAAATTACAAGGCATTGTTTTAAATATTTTTTTAACATCTTTTTATCTCTAAGTTGTATTTAATTTTTTTAAAACAATTATAGTCGTTGGGCCCATTTAGCCCGTTCGGACCGCGCGCCCGACCTGTTTAGCCCGAGACCATGAACTAGTGAGCCCAATCTCGAACTGGTTCCTACAAAAAGTCCGTTTAGCCCGAGACCGTTTGAACCATTTATAATGCTATAAAATTATGAAAACATTTCGGTAAATAAGAGACCTCCTAGTAAGTTTGCCACTTTCTTCTCTACTTCTTCTTTTTCTTCTTTTTGTGGTATACATTATTATACATTCCATATACTAGTTTATACAAGTTATATATCATTATACGTGTATTGCACATATATACAATTAAAACTAAAGTTGAAATTTTGTCTTTTTCTTAATTTTTCTCGAACAATCTACGTATAAAATCTATTTCCTTGTTGATTCCTCTGTCAAATTACGAATTTGATGCAAAAATTTTCAATTTTTAATTTTTAATCTCTGATATTTAGAATTTGAAAAAAAAGAAGAAAATTTAGGATTTTCGTGTTGCATTGTGGCTGATTTGTATTTTTATCAAAGGATTAAGATTCGAAGCAAGTCACGAGTGTGAGAAAAACTGATTGTATGTAGAAGGAACAATAACAGTAGTTAATTGTCTGAAATTAGCTATTTTTTCATACCTAAACCTATTATTTTGGACTATAAATTTGCAAAAAATGTGATTGGCCACTTGGTTGTAATGTATGTGTATTGGTTGTACTTAAGTGCAATTGTCTCTTATTTTTTTAAAACAACATGTATACACCCGGTATATAATACTTCTATTATACAATATTTCACATATATAATATTGTATACAAAAATTGGGTTTAATCTCCTACGAACTTCTAACTCATGGAAAACATCACTAAATAGCTCAAAGCTTCACCAAATAGCTTCAAATTTTAACCACAACTTCCAAATGACATAACCCTAATCGTTAGTTTGTCAAAAATTTAGAACAAAGCACAAAACCCATTTATGAGTTTTCAAGCTTTTAAGTGAAGTTTTTAATTTTTTTTACTTTAATTCACCTAACGGTGTTTAAATATGTGATGATAAACATGACTATCACTCTCAAATAAATTTTTGGCACATAGGAGTATTTTTTTAATACCATGTTACTAGGTTAAAAGAAGTTTCAAATTATATGCAATATAGGCTAAATTATGTAAGAAAAAAAATCATAAGCTAAATTTGGTTGGGGAAATACCCCACCTATACTTCCTCGTAATTGTTTTTTCATGAATAATATATAATCTCTTGGCATCCCTTATAATTGTTTTTTAAAAGATCATATTAAATATTATTAAAATATATACTTCCTACTTAGAAACAAAAATATATACTTTGATACCGTTAGCTGAATTTGTGATATGAACCTTCCTACATTTTTTTCTTGAACAATGATCGTACAAATCAATAAATAGCTATATTTGTACTCTTGTGGTAAAATACACATAACACAAAAGAATAATTGAATATTTGACTTGATAAAATAAAAGCCTAATCTACAAAAAATGTTAATTTTTAAGACCACGACAATTGTGTAAAAAACTTGTTGCCCTTAAACACACATGCAAATATATGCAGTCAATTAAGTAATAAAGTCATAAGTAAGACGAAGACTTAATATTAACCTTTAACTAAATTAAATTAATCTTAATGGATAAAAAATGTTCAATTGGTATGTTGAGAAGTATTGCTACCAAAATTGCAAAACGAATTTAAGGAAGTAATTCACACACTTGAATAAATTTGGAGTTCAATGATATTAATTGTATTTTTCTTATTCATCCTCATAAATACATAATTGAAAAACTAGAATTTTATTAATATTACAATCAATTACAAAGATAACGGTGCAATCATTAAAAAAAGAATATAATACATTCGGTAACTTCACGAGAAATTTTATTTGGTATATGAGACAATATTACAAGTCAGTGAAGACTTATCCAAATCCAAAACAGGCTTCCAAATCCAAACCCAAGGAAGTCTGTAATTATCCTTAGATAATAAATAGAATAAAAGGATGAATTTTGCACACAAAATAAACCTCCAGAATTGGGATAGAATACAGGCCGAGTTATCCTTCTCATTTTTGTACTTGTATATCCAAAATCCTCTACATGTCTAAACTTGAAATGTTGAAACAAATAGGCCTAATATGAATTTGATTCACTGATTTGCTAAGTTCTCCTCTCACATGAAATCATAATCATCATAACCATCATAAGCGTTAATTACTGCATCGTCATCTGCCCGATCAACTTGCAGCTGCTTCTTTTTTGCACCTGTAAAAAATAACTGTTTAAATCTCTGCCACCCAGCGTTGTCAACGGTGAAAAGCGTTAAAAAGCGCACAGGTTTATCAGGGCTTTAAGTGCAAAGTGCAATTAAAGTGTGGGCTTTAGTTAAAAAATGTACAACGAAGGAAAAAATAAAAGTATATATGTAATGCAAGAAAAAAAAGTAACAAGTTCATTCATACTGATTTCCTTAAAATTAATAATATCTTTTAGCCAATTATATTTATTGTTTTGTACCACTCTATTCAAGATATAGAACTTATTGGCAATGAGGCGTGGGCCTTAGTGCCTTGCCTACAATAAAGCACAGTTTTTAGTGAGGCGAAGCGCATACCCTGAGCTTTTTTGAGCTTCAGTGCTTAAGCGCGCCTCAAATGAGCCTTTAACAACACCGCTGACATCACGAATCAGTTTTACATTTCAAGCATATAAAAGTGGCCATAGTAATACCTGTTTTCTTCTTGCTCGTGTTCGCTTCTTTTTCTTCTTTAATCTTCTCGTTAGAAATTGTATTAACAGACTTGGAAACTTCGTTAGCATCTTGCCCATTCAATGCAGTCATGGACAGTCTCATAACATCCTTGAGCAATCCAATGTAATGGTAACTTTTCTACAAAAGGAAAGTAAAATTCCTGAGTTGAGCCGTAACGGTCAATAAATGAGGTAATCACAGATGCAACAAATTTGGCAAACCTCGTACGGTCGCAACTTGTGAGAAATAAGCTCAGCATATTCCAAGAAATCACTCTCAGATTTAGGAATGAAACTATCAAGGGTTTTATCATCGCCGCCTTTCTTAGCAAACAGTTCCGCTGTGGATCTATAATCAGCTTCTTCCACAAGCCTGTAAAAGAGAAATGCGATGAGGATTCGGGATGGCTAACAAGTATACATGTCACACGGCTCATATGTTCTGCAATATCTTGTCCATTGAGGGGATGACCACGTGATTATCCCAACAATCAAATTCAGGACACAGAACAAAGTTTGTTCTGATTTCAACTGCTTTCACATTCTAATATCAGGTACAGCAGATCTAACTTGCTTATTTTTACTAAATATACCGGTAAAAGATGGGCTGATGCTGCACATTAATCACATAGCAAGACAACATAATGGAAGACCATATCCATAGACGACAGCTTTTCTTTGCATAAGGATGATACATAGATTTACAGTTAAAAAAAGTTGAACGTACTGCTTGAAAAGTGGCAGCTCAGAATGCCAACCACAGTAACCACCCAATCGACATACTGTAATTCTTTATGTTAATATATACCAGCAAAAGAAACATTATTTAGCAGTAAGAGTATACCATGTATTCCACTTTAAATAGTCTTTTCCCTTTTGCATAGTCTAACTAATATGTTGCCATATACAGCGGCAAGGTCCATGGGGCTTGAAACAGAAAGCGAAAAGTGAAGCACGCGTTTCTTTTAAGTGAAGTGCACAATTTACGAATTAATCAAAAATATCGAACACAAATGAATTTAGTAAATAATAATCAATTGCAGTCGATATTAATCCAACTTCCAAAATTGACATTCAAAGAACCGGCTGCTTCTCTGTGATCACTTAGCACGTCAGTGTTTGAAGCGCACACTTCTTTGATGTGCATTGCTTCACCCATGAAGTGATAACCCCTCCCCTCACTTTGCATTGCTTCATCGAGCAACGCCTTTTACTAACACTGGTAAGATCCTATCGGTTAGATTACTGTGTTCTGTTTCTCGCCTTAAATAGGAGGCATGAACTACAAACATTAATAAAGACAATATATGCAAACTGCTTTTACCTTTGCTGACGTAGTTTTTCTGCTACTGGATCTAGAGGTACCTCCTCTCTATCAACTACTACTTCCTTGCCTTTTTCTTCCCTAGATTTTGCAGCAGCCTTGTTGGAGGCCTTCTCAACAGGCAGATCTGGTTTAGGCGCCTGACTGATTCAAAATATGTAAGTTCTTTTTTTTTTTTGGTCAATTCATAATATGTAAGTCGATGACACCAAGAAGTGGAATACATTCCATAAAGAGAGTAGCATCCAAGAGACATATCACCACAATATGAGAACCACAGAATTGATGTGAAGCAGGAGTACATCGCAAGCGATACTAGTGTACCCAAAACATAATACAATATTTTTAATGAACTTTCATCAAAAAAATAATTTAATTTTTTTTAAAAAAAAGTGTTAATCGCATAGGACTTCAGTCCTACCATTACCCGGGGTATTTAGAGTTTGCCTTTGACCAGGCAACCCAGCTTTTTTTCCCTTTGAAGTGGTAAATATATATATATATTGTTTTTGGTAATTTGAAGTGGTTTATATTATTGATGTTAAGAACACTATCACTAAGAAAGTGTTGTGATTACATCCAAAAGTTGGTAAAAAGGAGGGGGGAAAGCCTGGCTATCTATCTATACAAAAGATTCTACGATCTGTAACATAGTTTCACTATCATCTATCCAGGCAACCCCAATTCTGACTTTGAAAAAATTAGAACAGCTAGATTTTGAAGGAAAAGAAACGAGAACAACAACATTCTCCACCACACTAAACAATATTATGGTACAGTAATCCTCTAGAACCTATGATGTTTTAGACTACTGGAGATAGGAAAATTCTTCTTTGACTCTACAAAGACGTCTGATACAAAAGATCTTTGCTTAAGAACCATTCTCGTATAGCTTCACTTAATTACTTGGAGGATCACTATATAAAATACACGGATATAAGCAATTTATTCAAAACAAATGGCATGCACTTAGCCTTAATGCATATCAAGTGATACACAAGCAATAAATCCAAAAGACACCACAAATTAGATTACACTTCAGGTTTGCCTGCAAAACATGCCAAAAATATGCACTCAATAGTCCCTTGAATAAAGAGTCTTTTGCATCTATCTGTGAGAGGTTATTAATAGATATATCCATGCAGTGACACGAGGAACAGAAGCAAGATGTGTAAATGTCAGGAATTACACAAAAATCCAAAGAACACTTCCGAATTTTTTCAGAGACTTAGCGAACACCCTATTTCTAGGCAATTAATGCATAATTAGACACACATGGTTCAACAAATAATGAATACTGCAAGGATGTTCACGATATGGAAGCCATAAATCAATAACTCATTAACCCTACCGGAGTAGTCTCATCTTCATCTTCCCAAGAATCCTTTATATCATTATCATCCACATCTTCATCATCCCATTTACTACTTGGTTGATCCTTTTTGAGAAGATCTGGAATCTGTTCATCCTCTGAAATGGCGAATACTAGCTATTAATATCTACCGTGCAACAATGTGTCTCACAACTGTCAAAATTTGTCAAGAAAATTGAACATCGCAATTCTTCAATACAGAATAATATGTATAGTAAATGCCTAATGTTCATCACCGACACCCTTCAGTTTTTTAACCAAGTTGACACTTGACACTGATTCTGTACTTCTTTGGGTGATAGCTGTTTGTACACAACTATGGCACCAATAAATGCTTTAGCAATGAATCCAAGTGACGTGGCTTTAGTTCTTAATCACCCACAAGCATGTAGTGAGATTTTTTAATAGAATAATTATGGCATTAGCAGGTTATTGGATGGCCTTTATTCTCATAAAATTCTTAATGCAGCAGCAATGGCATTATCAGGTCATTAGATGGTCTTCATTGCCATCTTATTTTTCCCCAAGATAAGATGACAACGAAACCCTGTAAATATGAAACATACACGATACACTAGTATCCACCCCCTCCCATAATTTGTATCAACGCCCCCTCCTAGTAAACTTGGATCCTTATTGCATAATCACAACCACGTTATCCGATCAATCAATCAACAACGCCTCAATTCTAAACTAGTTGATATCTACTATATGAACCCGCTATATCCTATCTGCTCTATTCAGGCCCATGTCATTCCAATATTAAATAATTTGTCTTTTAAAAACAAAAATTAGGAGTTTTCTAAAACTTGAAGTCCTCTAAATATTACATATAATCCTACAGAACCATATAAATGTCTCATCAAACAAGAAAAACTTCAAACAAGCACCTAACCTGATGTAAGTGTCAAAAAAAGTAAGCGTTCTCTATAGCCTCAAATTTTTCATCCCCGTTGAACATTTAAGGTTGCACAACAGTTTCCACTTCATTAAATAAAATTTCCTTCTGTCCAAAAATTCTCTATCATCAATGGAAAAGGAAACGGGGACATGATAAAAAGTTGAAGTCTATCCAACACACTGCGAGTTAATCTATAGCCCAAAGAGAAGTACTGCTCCTTCCTAGTAGATAGTATTATTTCAACCTGTTGCACCACTCCTATCAACTAGTATCAGGCCACAAATTAGTCCAAATAAGTCTATTAATAGGACCCATTAATAGGTCTATTAATATGACCCACCTATTGCGGGTGGGAGGTAGTAGTTGTACCATGGAATTATTCGAGGTGCGCGCAAGCTGGTCTTTATCCGAGCTGCGCACAAGCTGGTCTTTATCCGAGCTGCGCGCAAGCTAGTTTCACCGCCGTTATTTTTTTAAAAAAAAGGACCCATTTTTCATCCTAGAATTCCAGCTAGCAATTCAATGTTGTGCCATTCAGTGAATAAATATTTTTTTTCAAATTTATATGGAAGACCGAGATAGCTTCAAAAGAAAGAAGTATCATTTTCAGCTTTTCAGTTGCAACTCTTTCGTGCCATAAAAAATCATAGTATTGCGGCCAGAAAAATGACAAAAAAACCGGTATTTAAGCGAGGAAGGGTGAAGGGTAGAGGGGTGGGCCCATACTACAACTTATATAAAGTAATATCTTCAAACATCAGCAGAAATTAACTTTATTTCACAGGAAAATTAATTAAGGGAGTATTAAATAGAGAAATATCAACTTACCCCAATCCTCCATGTTTATTTGATAATCTTTGATCAACCAACTATATCAGATTGAATATCTGCATTAGCAGATAAGAAGACTTCACTCAGTTTCAAAAAAAGACCAAACCAGCCAAAATTCAAAAAGCACAAATTAGCGCCTAAAAAAAATTCAAGCAAATTATTGAATGTTAGCATTAGAACACCAAGCTGGATAATCCCACACAAATTGCCCGCAAATTATTGAAAATTGGAATGAAACTTGCCCAAATAGAGTGAAAAGGATATAGAGAACTCATACTGGAAAATACTTACCCGTACTTAATTATTAACTATTGCAATGCAACTGGCCCAAATAGAGTGACAACAACATCGAGAACTCATTCCGGTAAACTCTTACTCGTACCGGTGTTTACACCAAACCATACAATTTGACCTTTGCAGTTAAAAATTGAAGTGAGAATACATATATCTATATGAAAAACACATGTATTGCATCTACTGCCATGATATAAACACTTAGTATAAAGTAAACACCTAATGCGGATAAGTTTTTACTGCTTATATATATATATATATATATATATATATATATAAAATGCCAAATTACTTAATTACACATAAAACATCAGCAATTAAGGGAAAAACAAGCACCTGTTTGATATTGCGGCCAGAAAATAAGTGAGCGAAGAGGAAGATATTGTTATAGATGAGTAGCTAAAGAGCTTTGGTATCGGATTCCACACAGCGAGGAAGAAGGAAAGTAAAATAACACAGAATCTAGTCCGGTTTAGGGTTACTGTTCAACGGGTTTATAACCTTTTTTCTGGACCGGTTCTTATTTGACGAACCGGGTCGACTTATGAATGTGATTGATAAATACTTAACTAACAAAACGATACTCCACTAACTTCCCTCTATATAATCATTTCTCTTTTTTATTTTTGAAAATTTATATCTATATCTATTGTACAAAATCTTTTAGCAAAATATCGTTCGCTTTTTTTATCATTTAAAAATAAATTTTACATTGGTCAAAATTGTGATTTAAATTGCTTCGCATCCAACCTCTGTTCCTTGCCCATGTGCGAATGCTAAGGCGGATGCCTTATCCCGACTTCACTACTAAGGGTGCACCAAATACAATTTTTTTTAGGTTCGCATCCACCCCCTTCTCCTATAGTTGGAGCACCTTTTCTTCATATTCTTACACTCCAAACACCCTAAATCATCACACACAACTCAATTAGTCATAAAATCAATAATTAATCCATGTTGGACATTTTTAATACCAAATAGCACCCAAAAGTAGTTAAAATGTTAGAAAATGAGTTAGTATCTCAAAAGAAAGTGTTCAAATTCTTGCTTTAAAATGTCTAGATTCATTTCTATTGGCATTTAGTGTGTCTTTATTATTGCTTGTAAGATTTTTGGTTAACTTGTACCATTTCTATCAATAATAAATCTTTGTCAGTTTATACTCCTAGTTTTATACTAGAAGAACTTGTTGAATACTGGGGATGCATTCAAACCGGGTGAAATATCCTTAAAGTCAGTATCTTTGACACGCCTCAAGCTTTGAAGAATTTCCTACAAATTTCGTGATTATGTACTTTCCGTAAGATATACAACAAAAACATAGATAAAGTAACATTATAACATATAAAAACATGCCCTAACATCATCCCCTGTGTCCTCAATCCTCTTTAGTCATGAATCTTATAGGCAAACAAATCCAATTTGTCCTATCTTCAATTCATGTCGTAGAATAGGTGGCCTTTTTTCTTGCCTTATCCGTATAGCACCAATTGAGTTCTTGTCATCTTTCCCTAAACTAAACAGGTTAGAATTGAAACGAAGTAGATTCAAAGCGATTGGGACATATGCGATATTGTTCTATATATGGGGATGGGGCTTATGGCATCTGTTAAAAATTCTAATATATGGTCCCTTCGCGGATATTCCATAAAATTGGAACAATGAAGTGAATTGAACAAATCGAAAAATTGTCTAAAATTTTTACTTATAAAATATGAAAATAAAGGGTAGCCGTAGACAAGTAATTCAAATCTACACGCTCAAATGTTTTTTACTTTATCTTTGAGAATTAAAAAATTATTTATGCCTCTGCATTTTGAGAATAAAACGTGATTTATTTAGAATTGTAAATTTTTTCTAAAGCACATCGCTTTTAGTAACAGCGACCTACATGGAAATATATTAAAAAATTCTGACACCTCGATTATCACTGTCCTTTGCCTACCATGCGGAACCAAAGTAATAACAAATTAAACTCAAGCGATCAAAATGCGCTATATATTAGTTACCCGTTAACGTATAACGTATGTATTCCATGAGTTATACCAAGTTAGAAACAAAGATAAGGATACAGCAAAATAATGGATTGCATATGTGAACAGCCCCCTTCATTTTGCTACTTAGTTGGTACAGTGATTGGAACCCAACATAAAAACATTCATTTTCTAGTACTTTCTTCAAAAGTGTTCTTAGTTAATCATGTACTTCACTGTGGAGTGGCACGTATGTACTATGTTTCCCTCTGGTTGGTTTCACATCAGTTTGAATTGAGCATTCATGAAAGATCAAATCATGTTTCATAAGATAGTTTTAAATGGACTGTGTTTAGATAAAAAAGCCAAGATTAAGTGGCAAAACTAAGTGGTGTATCTGAGATCTGTTCTTGTTCTTTCCGATCAAAATAAAGCTTGGCCGATAGTCAAACCAGTATATGCAAATACTGAAAATACTCGAAGTAATTACTCTAAAATTCATTATAGGGAAATCTAATTAGACTACTGAATTGTATTCTAACATCTAGCAATTCAAAATCACATAACGCATGAAATACATGCGCTATACGTTAACGGGGTAACTGACCTCGTTAACATATATGTATTTCATGTTCCTCACATATTTTACAAGGAAAGCTTGTTATTTCAACTTTTGCCTTTTGGTTTTAACATAAATTATTTGGTGTAAAGTTGCCTCTGATAGAAGAAAAAGAAAGGCAAGAGGAAACCCAAAATGGAAGAAAAGGTTCTGGGACCAAAAAAAAAAAAAAAGAAAAAATTTCGCCGTTGCCGGGGATCGAACCCGGGTCACCCGCGTGACAGGCGGGAATACTTACCACTATACTACAACGACCTTGTTGTTCAAGACTATCCAGCTAGTATTTAAATAGACAGACAAATAGCAACTTCAAAATATTTCTTAAAATAAAACCTGTCCAAAGACAAAGCTTACAGAAATTATAAACTAAAAGATTTCTAAGATTTTTAATTCTTTATTATTCAAAATTTAAAATTTTAAACTTTGTAATGGATTAGGAAAAAAAATCTTTTTTTCCGCCAATTGATTAGAAAAACTTTCACCAACGATAATTTAAGTCATATTTAGCTTAGAGGATCTGTCATTGAACACGTTTTTGTTTCTCTATTTTTTCTCAAACTTGTAATCGAGTTCCATTTTCCAAATATAGCCAAACATGTTCCATTATAATTATAAATAAATTAAAACACAAATGAAAATCAAAGGTACATAATAAAATCAAGATTATCGTCAAAGGTCAGCACTTATATGCTAAATGTTACGCGGCGCCTTCCTGAAGTTCCTTGGAAGGGCGACGTAAGGCTAAGCAACCGATGTCAGTGCGGTTGCTATGCGCCAACTGAGGTCCTCGCCGTACGCTAGACTAGATTGTCAGTGCCGTACGGAAAAACCAATGTCGTGAGCAATTGAGCAGCGGAAAATGAGCAATTGATGATGAAAGCTGATGATTGTATTGGTGATGATGAAAGCTATTACAAGATGTAATGCGGTGTCAGGGGGGAGAGACACCAGTACAGAGAATTATTTGAATGCTTGAATGTTTGAATGCTTTGGTCCCCCTTAATAATGCTTAAAAAAAATAAACCAAAGTTACATGAGTTGACCTAAGAAAGCTGTAGAAGCACACTGAAAATGAATGAAGTAAAACTACTCTATAATTACAATGAAAAGGACTTAGTCTTCTATGGAAGCAAGTCCGATGGCAGCAACTTTGTCTTGAGCAGCAGGGTCTGCGCGCGCATTGCTGTGGGCGCGCGCGGCACTATTTGGATCTGCCAGCGGCTGGGCGCTGGTGCTTGGCATTGGGTCTGCGCGCGGGGCACTGTCTGGGTGTGCGGCGCTGATGGCAACATGATGATTTGTGCGCGCGGCATTGTCGGTGCGCGCGGCACTGATGGCATTGGCCAGCCGCTGGGTGCTGGCATTGATTATCGGTGGGGCGACAGAGGCGCATGCTCGCTTGTCACTTGGTGCTGCCGAGACCACAGGGCCGACCGTGGCGCTAGTCGTTGGGAGGCTTGCCGGGACGCCACGGGGCGCGTCCAAGGAGTCATGGGTCGATGATGGAAAGCAGCCCATGACATTCTCCCCCACCTGAGTTGGCGACGTTCTCGGAGCCTTACCTGCAGGATGATGATGATTGGTCAGACTCTTGATGGCTGGGAGGTCTGTTCCCCTCGGTGTTGTGAGATGTCTTTCTGAATGATCTTCCATGCATTTCTGAAATGGCCTGAGGCGGCTGACATGGAAGACTGGTTGGATTTGCCACCAGACTGGTGTGTTCAGCTGGTATGTGGATTTCCCGATGCGCCTTTCAATGGAAAAAGGCCCGATGTAGCTTGGCAATAGGCGAGGATCTCGGGTCCTCTTTGCAAACAAGTTCCGCCTCGGGGTTCTTACCATCATTTTGTCCCCTGCTTGATGTTGGGCAAAGCGACGGTTTTGTTCGGCATGCCTCGTTGCCCTGTCTTGGGCACTGACAAGATAGCTCCGCACTATCTTCAAAGTTTGTTCCCATTCTGTCGAGAAACTGGCAGCTCGATGAGATGATGGTATATTTGGTGCATTCACATTATGTGAGAGTAGCGGTTGCTGTCCGGTAATAATTTCAAAAGCGCTTTTGTTTGTATGGGCGCACTTTTGTGAATTGAAACACAGCTGAGCAGCATCCAGAAGCTTCACCCAATATGTTTGTGACCCAGTTGCAAATTGGCAGAGATATTCCTCCAGCATGTCGTTGAACCAGTCTGTTTGATCATATGTTTGCTGATGATGATGGCTTGAGTTGTAACTCAATTTGGATCCGAGGCAACTGAAGAGTTGGGTCCAAAACTTGCTAGTGAAGCATGGGTCGCAGTCACTAATGATGTTGCTGGGCATACCCCAATGTTTGACAACATGAGAGAAGAAGAGTCGAGCTGTATCTTCTGCTGATATGTTCTGTGGGGCTGCGATGAAGGTAGCATACTTGGAAAACTGGTCTACTACCACCATGATGGTTGCATGATTTCCGACCTTGGGTAATCCTGTGATGAAATTCAGGGAAATGCTTTCCCAAGGTCTCTGTGGGACAGGTAGCGGCTCCAAGAGTCCCGCTTGTGCTGAGTGATCCGACTTGTCCTTTTGGAATGCTTGACAAGTCTTCACGCAATGAGGGGCGCCATGAGCTGTTGGACCCTGATGATGTGATGCATGTTTGATGATGTTGAGGGCAGCCGGAACTGTGGGTTCAGGTCTGTTGGTTCCCTCCTTAAACTGCATGGCCGTGATGTTTCCAGCGGCCATCTTCTTGGATATGCACGGTATGGTGTGGGGTTTGGCCCCGTTGTCTCCCATCATTAGAAGCATGTTGGCATATGGTATCGGGATGGTGTTGGTCTGCCTGAGGAATTCTAATCCCACTATCAGTTCGAAGTCATCGATGATAGCTATGCGTAGGTCGAATATTCCCTTGTATGGGCCAAGCTGGATTGGCGCTTCTTTGGCTATTCCACTCACTTGCTGAGATGGAGAGTTGATAGCCTTGACACGACCCTTGCATTTTTGCACTGCTAGACCGAGGCGTTGCACCTGAGTTGAGGCCAGGTAGTTGTGGCTAGCACCCGTGTCTATCAATGCCCGAATAGGTCTGCCGTTTACTTTCATGTCAACGAACATTAAGGTCCTCTTTTGTGATGTGGGAGGCCTCTCGTCCGCCTTTTCTTTCCCTTTCTTGTCGATTGGGAATGCCTTCTTCTTGGGGTTGCTAGCACTGGTTCCCGCCAAGGTATCATGAATGGAGCCGACAAATGCATTGAAGGCATCTACTGGATCGGTATCTGACTCATCATCGTCAACAGTTTGTTGAGCATTGATTTGTGTATTGGGGCATTGATTGTTCCAATGTTCCCCGTCGCAATGACGGCATTCTGATGGGGGCTTCCTCCCCTGATTGTTGTTGACTGATGCAGTAATGTTACTGCTTGAGGAAGGAGTCTTGGATTTGGATGCACCTCGATCTCCTCCGTTCCTGTTGGGGCCACCGTTGCTAGGTTGGCTCCCGTTGTATCCCCCTCGGACAGGCGACTGGGGCCTATCCTTCTGAGTTTCCAACTGATAATCCCCAAGGCACTCTGCAGCTTGAATGGCCTTGGGGCAGGGTATCTACCCGTTGTCTTTGCAGTTCCATACGAGCATGAGGTTTCAAACCTTCTATGAATGCGAACAGTTTGTCTTTGTCCCCCATATCCCGTATGTTTAGCATGAGTGCGGAGAATTCACGCACGTAGTCCCGCACCGACCTGGTGTGGCGGAGTTCACGCAGCTTTCTTCGTGCATTGTATTCCACATTTTCGGGGAAGAACTGCAGGCATATGGCGGCCTTCAGTTCTGCCCATGTCTGGAGAGTATCTTCACCGGCCCTGATGGCTTCGTATTTGACTCGCCACCAGAGTTTTGCATCGCCTTGAAGATACATGGAAGCAGTTGCTACCTTTTTGGATTCCTCCAACTGTCCAATGGCATCGAAGTATTGTTCGATGTCGAAGATGAAGTTTTCCACTTCTTTAGCATCCCGGGCTCCGTTGTATGGCTTGGACTCCGAAATTTTCAGCTTTTGTGGAATGGGGGCAATGTTCATGGCACCCCTGATGTGGTTTTTGCCTCTTTTGAGCAGGCTTTGAAGGGCAGCATTGACAACATTGAGCTGGCCTGTCAAGTTGTCTATGGTTTGCTGCATGACTGTCAGTCTGTCTGCCTCTAGTTCCCGATGGGCTAAGTCCTCGGCACGCTCCTGTTGGAGGTCCTCGAATTGGCCATGAATTTTGGTTGCCTTGACGGCAGCCGTTTGCCGGTCTTCCTCGGAGTCTTGACTGATGTTTGCTATGTCAACTTCGGCCTGCCGCATTCTGCGGTCCAGGTCGTCCAACCTTTGCACTAGACTGGTTTTTAGATCAGGCAACGTATGCACGATGGGCCGTAATGCGTCAACCGTCTCTTCTAGGGTCGTGATGCGATCCCCGTGATTCACCATGGTCAGAAATGGTGATGATGATGCCAATGAGTTCCCTCGTCCGATGTCGAGCCTAGGCTCTGATACCAACTGTTACGCGGCGCCTTCCTGAAGTTCCTTGGAAGGGCGACGTAAGGCTAAGCAACCGATGTCAGTGCGGTTGCTATGCGCCAACTGAGGTCCTCGCCGTACGCTAGACTAGATTGTCAGTGCCGTACGGAAAAATCAATGTCGTGAGCAATTGAGCAGCGAAAAATGAGCAATTGATGATGAAAGCTATTACAAGATGCAATGCGGTGTCAGGGGGGAGAGACACCAGTACAGAGAATTGTTTGAATGCTTGAATGTTTGAATGCTTTGGTCCCCCTTAATAATGCTTAAAAAAAATAAACCAAAGTTACATGAGTTGACCTAAGAAAGCTGTAGAAGCACACTGAAAATGAATGAAGTAAAACTACTCTATAATTACAATGAAAAGGACTTAGTCTTCTATGGAAGCAAGTCCGATGGCAGCAACTTTGTCTTGAGCAGCAGGGTCTGCGCGCGCATTGCTGTGGGCGCGCGCGGCACTATTTGGATCTGCCAGCGGCTGGGCGCTGGTGCTTGGCATTGGGTCTGCGCGCGGGGCACTGTCTGGGTGTGCGGCGCTGATGGTAACATGATGATTTGTGCGTGCGGCATTGTCGGTGCGCGCGACACTGATGTCATTGGCCAGCCGCTGGGCGCTGGCATTGATTATCGGTGGGGCGACAGAGGCGCATGCTCGCTTGTCACTTGGCGCTGCCGAGACCACGGGGCCGACCGTGGCGCTAGGCGTTGGGAGGCTTGCCGGGACGCCACGGGGCGCGTCCAAGGGGTCATGGGTCGATGATGGAAAGCAGCCCATGACATTCTCCCCCACCTGAGTTGGCGACGTCCTCGGAGCCTTACCTGCAGGATGATGATGATTGGTCAGGTGCAGGGCTATTTTGGCTTAACCACAAAAATTTCAGCTCATCCCGCCCCTGCATAAAAGCTTATCCGCCTCGCCTCTGCATTGAATTTAACATGCCCCGCCCCGTGCCAACTCTGTACCCATTCTATCCTATTGCAGATGTGGTTGCTCCCATAAATTAAAAAATAGTTATAAACAAGCAATTATAGAGAACATCATCAATAACTATAATTATTTTAGCCGAAAAAAGTTCACTTTTCTTTTGTACCAATAGTCTTATGTCACATGTAAAGCAAGACAAGAAAACCAAATGATATATATCATGTTTTAGTTGAACCAAATGACGCCCGAATTTAACTTATTGCATATTACTTCTAATAAAAATAATGAGATAGCTATATAGGGTACTAGGATGTGTTATGCTTGCTTCGATCAAACTACTCCTTTGAATTTATGTAATTTGAAATCATTTTATTAAAAATAAAAAAAAAATTATACAACTTGGACGAACTCAAGTTTATTATATATTTAAATTTTAGATTCTGATACGATCTTTTCTCTACTAAACTTATAACCTTTTAACAATTAAACCAATCGACTTTATCTTAATTCCAGATAGTTTGGACTTTGGAGTATGCTATGTCATGAAACATT
The DNA here is from genome assembly GCF_000390325.3 of Nicotiana tomentosiformis. NCBI lineage: Eukaryota > Viridiplantae > Streptophyta > Magnoliopsida > Solanales > Solanaceae > Nicotiana > Nicotiana tomentosiformis. Next base: position 101,595,839 of record NC_090820.1, on the reverse strand, counting down.
CGTATTCACCCTACATATTTAAATCGATATCATTAGAATATGGCAATAACGTAATAACTATGACTCAATTGTCGTATGAATTTTTATTATTCATTCAATATTCAAGAGTTCCGAGTTTTTCAATAGTAGAGATTCTCTACATTTCCTGCTGAGTTAATCTCTTGACATACTAAAATGACTCCTAACAAATCTAGGCATAATATAAGCATGTTTATACAACAATATTAAGTAATATTAATCTCAAGTGGCCTTGTTGCTTATATGCATTTTTTGCTTTCAATAGGTCATAGGTTTCTAAAAACCTGCTCTAGTTTCAAGTGAATGCAGGTTTTGTAAGAAAATCTCACTCCATATAGGTTGGCACTAAGAAAAATACTTTTTTAATCATGGAAAATGAGTGATTTTTGTTTGGTTGGTGAGTGGAAAACTTTTTTTGGAAAATATTTTATATTGTTTGGTTAGAGAATATAAAAAAAATTTTGAAAAATAATTTTTTATGTTACTATCCTCACCCCCTCCCCTCCCCCCTCCCCCCACAAAAGACATATGTTCCTGCGCTCTCCCCTCTCCAAATACCCAATGTTTTCAAGACTCTATTTTCTTCAAGAATTTAATTATTCTTCTAAAAATTCATACAAACTCATAGAAACTAATGTGTTGCTTTACATTTTTACGCAAAAACAACGTTGAAATTTGTGCTCAATAATTAAAAAGAAAATACTTCTTTTATTGAAATGAAAGAAAATACTTTTTACTATATCATTTTATTGAAATAAAAGAAAATACTTTTTACTACATCATTTTGTTAAAATGAAAGAAAATACTTTTTCTACATCATGAAAAGAAAATATTTTTTTGTTAATTTTTAAAAATATACACCAGAGGCGGAGCCAAGATTTGAAACCTTATGAGTTCGGGATTGTAATCTTTTCAAGTCATTAGGTTCTAAATTAATAAGTTTTACATATCCAATGAATTTCTTAAGACAAATACATGATTTGAACAAAAATTATTAGGTTCGGCCGAACATGCATCTGGTACTTTGCCTCTGCCCCTGATGTACACAGTACAGTGTGCTAACTATACTCTCCCCCAAAATAAGTACCTATCAAACTAATAGGCCTACACACCGCAGAGATTGCAATGTTGTGGTATCATGTATGACTTCTTCTGCTCGGCATATGTAAGTTCAATTTTCTTTATTCCTTTGTATTTCCCCAGTTTCGGAGCTTGAAAGAGAAAAGAAAATCTTGAAATTAGTGGTCATGAATAAGTCATAATTTTTTTTTTTTGATTATAAATTATCTCATCGAGAGTGAAATAAAAAATTTAGTATAATACACACACACTATGTATACATTATAAGATTATATATATACATCATAGAACAGTCTATACACTTTGGATACACAAAAATGCTCGGGGATACATTAATGATACATTAGGGATAGCAAAATGCACGATACACTTTATATACAGTTGACTGTCACTATATAATTTATAACCAAAAGACTGTCACTATATAAAATATATACAAAATATACTATCACTATACAAAAAATATATTAAATAGATTGTCACTATACAAAATATATACAAAATAGGTTGTCAGTATATAAGAAATATACTAAATAGTCTGTCACTCTACAATTTAAATACAATAGACTGTCACTATACAAAAATATATACAACATATACTGTCAATATAAATAAAATATACAAAATAGATATTTTGGGCTATTAAATGTAATATATATGGGCCGGAGGGATATTTTGTGTTAATGGAGAAAAACATGGGCTATTAAAATTTTGAGGGGCTATAGAGGGTCATTTTCTCAATTAGTTTGGGGTTATGAATTGTCTGACTAATATTTAAGGCTACGGGATACTATTTCTTTTCTCCGACCGGCTAAAAGTGAATTTCTCTCAAACATTTAAACCAACCTAACATGAAAAAATTAAAAAATATTTTTCAGAAAATATTTTCCTTCATACCAAACACACCCATAATTTTACTCATCATTTTGTAATACTTTTTATCACCATGATTTAATACTTAAGGACTGATACATATAATGTATGATATAATATGATCAAACTATCTCAAGTGAAGTTATCTCGTTTTAACCTTTACATGAGATACTTGCACCTTTTGTGAGCGACAATCTTTAATACCATATGACCGCTTATCCATCATAATATTTTATAGGGAAAGTGGCCAAATCGATCTATTCTCGTATATTGTCTACATTTAATCTTAATTATATTATCCAACCAAGTTTACTTCTACCGTTATACTATATGCGCATATTTACCCCTACTATTTGCAAACTTTTAAAAATTATTCTTCAATCTGTCAGGTGACCCAGAATCTCCCAAGACCCAAATCATTTTAATTAAGTCACTTATTCTTCTTCTTGATCCACTATTTTTGAAATAATTAGCATTTACCTATTTTCTTAATTGCAACAAAAAAATAAAAGAAATAAATATTAAAATATTACAACGGTCAGTAAACAAAGTATAGTAAATTAAAGAATCTAAATTAGGTAACTTATCTAAATTCCAAAAGTATTTACAACATCCCAACTTTAATGAATTCGTTGCACCAAAGGTATTGAAACTTTACAAGTATATATTAGTGGTAGAAGTTGAAGTTCCTTGGAGATTTTACATTGTTGAATTCAACTTTGCTTTAATCAAATACATACGCATTGCATACTCTTAAGTTGGTCGATCGAATTCTACACTAACCAGACAATAACAAAATATATTCGAATATACATGTACATACATGATGAATAGCTGCATATAATACACAATAAATAGACTTACTGAATTCTACGGTGTGTATATAGTTAAAAAATAAATAAAATTTTAAGCCAATTTCAAACTCATTATCACAAGAAGAGAAGCGGGTGCATTGGTAATTAAAATTATCCATGAATAATTTGTATAGTGTAGTACCTATAGCATTCACATCAATAGTAATTTCGGAAAATAGTGGAGCAAGAAAAATAACAAGTGATTTAAATAAAAGAAAATTGGGAGATTTTGGATTACCTAATAGATCAAGAGGTAATTTTTAAAAGCGTGCTGATAGTAGGGATAAATTTGGCCGGGTAGTACAACGGTAAAAATAAATTTGATCGGATAGTATAACAAAGGTTAAATGTAGACAATATTCGAAAATAAAAATGTATATTTGGCCTTTTTTCCTATAAAATATTATGACGGATAAGCGGTCATATAGTATTAAAGATTGTTGCTGACAAAATGTGCAAGTATCTCATGTAAAGGTTAAATCAAGATAACTTCACTTGAGATAGTTTGATCAGCAGCTGTAGTTGGCACCGGATAAACCTTGAGGAAAACATGATCAACATGAGCAGGTTGAATATTTATCACCAGATGACATTTAATGAAAAATATTTCCTAGTATTAAATAGGCAGCCGTTATAGAGCATTTTGGCATTCATAGTCTGTCGTTACATATTCATCAATGGCCCCCTTTTTTGTCAATTAAGGGGCCTGATCCTAGAATCTTATTTTCTAGGTATAACTATAAATAGTAGCTTCAACAGTCATTGTAAGGACACGGGATCTCTAGCAAAACTTATGCTATACTCTATTCCCAAGCTAAAGAATATAACTTTACTTTTTGTTTGATATTGTTCTTATTTATGTACTCGAAAGCATCGCTCTCGGAGCCAGGCCTACTATTTTCTTTGATTTTACAGCTAAGTCTTATTTTTAATCTAATTTATTTATCATTTTGGATCAAATCAGTTAACTTGTCTATAAACCATGTAACAAATTTAATTGTACCGTTTTACAGGTAAACAGTTTGGCGCCACCGCAGGGCTTAAACAACTGCGTAATTGAGTTGATCCTTGCATCTATTACTAACTCGTTTAATTCTTTGTTTCATAGCAAAAAATTAAAAAATGGCAGCTAACGATTTCATCATCGCACAAAACGTCAAGGCACACTAAAATCTGCCTCAACATGAGGATTCAATCAGTGACACCCGCAATGAGGGGGACATAGCAACTCCGGTCCATGGCAGACAATATCCCCAACATGTAGGGGAAATGACTCCCGATGACGCTGAGGACGAGCATGTTGCGGAAAATATAAGAATTTTGAGAGTATCAACAGGCCATCATGGGCCATCTCTCAAGGCAGGATCAGGTCATGACGAAACTAAAGCAGGCATTATTAGGCGCTTCCAACTACGCAAACGGAAGAGGCCCAGCTCCTCCCGGCGCTCCTGCAAATCAAAATCTCAAAGAGTTGATAATAACACCCCGTGGGGTGAGGTCGTCTTTGACGGAGACAGGGGGACCGGTAGCGGAGTAGGTAACAACAACGGTTATGATCCCTTCAAAACCGACCTCATAAGATTCATGAGGGAAATGAACGAGTGGATAGATCAGAACGTGAAGGAGTTTCACGTCCGAATGGATCAAATTCCGGGCGCACCACAAGTTTTGATGGGCCCAGATTCGAAGAAGTACACCCAGTTACCGTTTAAGCCGAGCGCAACACCGGAATTGATTCCAAAACGGTTCAAGATGCCAGACATATCAAAGTATGACGAGACTTCAGATCCTTAGGAGCACATCACAACTTATACAATGGCGGTGAAAGGAAACGACTTGTCTCAATATGAGATTGAATCGGTTCTGCTGAAAATATTCGGAGAAACCCTCACGAATGGGGCCTTGATATGGTATTCGCTTTTACTCGAACATTCAATTGATTCTTTTGAAATGCTTGCAGATGCATTCATAAAGGCCCATGCCGGGGCTAGAAAGGTCCAAGCCCGGAAGGCGGACATTGTAATACCCCATAATTTAATTAAGGGTGCATTGGTCATTAGAAATTATAAATTAAGAAAGAAAAAAAAAAGAATAAAACATTAGGAGAATGGGCTAAGCCCACTGGAAAGAGAAACGAGAAACGAGAAAAGGGGGAACCAAAAAAAAAATAAAAATACAAAAGCTAAAGGGATTTGGGGGAAAGGAACGCAACATATATGTTGCAATTGAAACAGAAGCTAAAAAGGGTTGAAAAGGAGAAAACCCCTTTAGCCAACGCGAGCATCAACAAGAAAAATAAAGAAAAAAAATTCTAGTGTTCTTAGTGCCGAATACCGTGTTTTACCTTATTTTCGACATAAGGTCTTGAGCTTCAACAATAAACTCCAGGTGATTTTATGTAATTTTTCTTCTTTTGAGACAATATTATTTTATATTCATGATTTTTTTGGGACCGAGTAGAGATGATGTTGGGATTGAATTAAGAGTTTACGGATAAATTTAAGAAAATTGGAACAAACCCATGAGACCTTTTCAGGAATTAATGGAGTATATTATATGAATAGGTTGTATTTGGTTGATTTTTTGAATTTGGTTTAAACTAACAGTAGCACGAGTAAGTATAAATCGACGAATTAAGAGTCAAAAAATAATAATAAAAGTTCGAGGGTTGGGTATTCTAAATTAACTATGAATTAGCCTAAACAAGAAAATTAATACGAGATCGATGTTGGTGGTTATAGATTGATTGAAAAAAGTCGTACAAATCGCTCGAGGTGACGAGTTTAGTACACGAGTATTGTGAGTAGTAATTTTACCGCAATTTGTATTTTCATAACCTGCATGGTTTATACGTTATTTTGAAAATAAAATATGTTACGGAATATTTGAAATTGCATGTGGGACAAGTCCTTTACTTGATATGGAACTGAATAATTTACTTGAGATGTTTATAGTTATTTAAAATGTTCTCACTGTTACTAGACATGTTTTATTGATATTTGAGATATGATTGCCGTTACCGAAATTGGATTACACGATTCGATAAGAATTGAAATGCCCTGTGCTATTTTGAAAATGCTTTCATGTGAATTTACTGTTTACAAAGAAAAGTATAAATGAGAGGAGACTTTGAAGGATCCCGTAGCTAACGGAGGGTTCGTTAGACCTGGTGCACCTTGTATTTACAGATTACCGATTACAGTTATAGCTCTCGTTAGTGGGAAGGTAGAACTAGCATACAGTTATAGTTTTTCCTCGAGTAGGGACCTAAAGTTATATTTGATGCCTTTCACGAAGGGGTCCTCACAGTGATACACATTACATGATCCTTCCTTGGAAACCTCCCAAACATGAATATTAATATTACACAATATTTATCGAGCTTATTACTGAATTGTCAATTGAATTATATTACATGAAAAATATGATGAGACTGATTATTGTTTATTATTTCTGAAAGGGCATTCTTATGATATTTTCTATTAATATACTAGCATGTTTACTGGTTTGTCCCCAATAAAATGGTTGTGGTTAAGTGTTATTACTCACTGAGCTAACGACTCACTCCCTGCTATTATTTTTCTACAGAGACAGCAGTTGACGCAGTCGAATATTTCGTTAGTTAGAGCGCACATGTTGATAGTTCTTGGTGATCCCCGTATTTGTTCACGTGGGCAAGGAGTTTAATTAATTGTTATGACTTTTTTTTTGAACTCTTAGAGTCGATCCATACTCATTCTTTTAGTATCATGAGTATTCTTTCGTTATTATAGACTTATGACGAGTATTGCACTTTTTAATATGATTTGGAGATAAATTAGTATTTCTGGCTGTTAGTGGGTGGATTATTAATGGTTGAAACTTGTTTTTGTTAGTTGATAAGTTTTTGTTGGTTGGTTTGATATTAGGATATTTGGTTATTTATTTTGAGACAGGAAAGGTTTTTTTGATAATCCAAAAATAGGAAAAATTTTGTCCGATTTTCTATAAATTACCGACGAGCCTTACTTGGGAGCACTTGCTCCTAAGTGCCGCTCGTGATCCTAAATTGGGCCGTGACAAAGTTGATATCAGATCCAGGTTATTCTTGTGATTAATGGAGCACACGTCGGTAGTAGAATCTCAATTATGGTTATGTAGCTAGTCATTCCCATAATCGTGATTCCGTGAGAAAGTGATATGGTATGTTTTGTATTTTTTTTTTTATTCCTCCGTACGTATGTGGCGATTAGGATTTTAAAAAAATGAATCTGTCATTATTTATCCCATTTCGGTATGACTCGGACCAGTTACTCGATAATATAATTTGGCTAAAGATTCAAAGACATCAAATTTTGCTAATAGACATGCAATCATTTCCTAGCAAAGAAATGATACATAAGTAGTATATAAGACCAGTGAAAGGTTCATTATGCCACAATAAGGAGTTTCCATACCGATTACATATGTAATGGTGTCCATTCCGAAAGTTTGTACTGGTCCACAACTATAGCGATAGAGGAATGCTATCACAAAGGTACTTACCTCCATGAAAAAGGAAAAATTAATATCTTGGCGGATATGGTGGATAAACATGAAAAGAATGGGCAATAGAATAGGGCTCTAGAGTCCTCATGCACCAATAAGATTGTAGGGAACATGGAATTATCCTTAATAAAGTTTCAAAAGTTGAAATTGCCAAGTTTACTATTTTTGATAATTCAGAGGATCCTTAAAGTGTCACAACCCAAAATTTTACCTTCGGGACCGTGATGGCGCCTAACATTTCACTTGCTAGGAAAGCCAACATTAGAATAATTAAACCATTTTTAACAATTTATTTTTAATTAAATAGTAAAGAAACCAACGACTAGAATAATATCTAAATTTAAATGTGCAAACCAAAAATAATACGATGTCTAAATAATATCCCAGAATTGGAGTCACAAGTGTACAAGCTTCTAGAATAATACAAATAAGGGTCTAAATAAAATAAAGTTATCGAAAGGAAAGCACACAACAAAGATAAAGTAGAAGAGGACTTCAGAGCTGCGAACGCCGTGTAGCTATACCTCAAGTTTCCTCTTATAGTTGAATCCGAGCAATTCTACAATACGCCGCTGGGACCAACACCAAAATCTGCACAAGAAGTGCAGAGTTTAGTATGAGTACAACCGACCCCATGTACTTTGTAAGTGCCGAGCCTAACCTCGACGAAGTAGTGACGAGGCTAAGGCAGGTCGCTTATATTAACTTGTACACAATAATAATAATAACAACAGGAATAGAGGTAAGACAAGTAAATCATATCAATAATTGAAATCATTTCAGCGATCACAATCAATTATTTCTTTCTCATTCTATTGCGGCGTGCAACCCGTTCCAATAATAAAATTCTTCAATAAATTTCTGTTGCGGCGTGCAACCCGCTCCAACAATATCAACTTAAAATATAATCCGTTGTGGCGTGCAACCCGATCACCCAATATATTCATTTTCATTTTCGTTGCGGCGTGCAATCCGCTCCAACAATATAAATTAAGAACTCTTAAATGTAATAAAAAAAAATACTCCAATAAATACCACATTCAATAAGAAATTATTAGGCAATAAAGCATACAATGATTACAATTTATTCAGAAAATAAGTAATGACAAGTAGCAATTAATTGTAAAAAAATAGGGAGAAAATAAGTAATTTAATATTTAATATGCTAAATGTCAAGTAGCAATTAGGACACATAAATCAAATAAGCATGTAACAATTATAACATGAATTCAAGAATTAGTATTTGGCAAGGAATATGAGATAAACAATTAATATAATAATCAATTCATGATAAAGAAAATAGTTTATGATTTTCATATAATTATTCAAACAATCAATTTGACGACGTATATGCACTCATCACCTTGCCTACATATCGTTATACATGAAATTCACGTAACAAATAATTCAAGGGTTCTATTCCCTCAAGTCAAGGTTAACCACGATACTTAACTCGCTTCGCAACCATATTCAAGATTCTAATAAATCTTTACCTTGCGAATTAGTGTCTGAAAGCTTCAAATCTAGTCACAAAAAAATCAATATACTCAACACGAATCGTAGGAATTAATTCCATACGAAATTACTAATTTTCCGAATAAATATTCGAAATTCATCTCAAACATCCACAGTGGGGCCCATATCTTGAATCTCGAAAAAACTCACGAAATTCGAACACCCGTTCCGAGACGAGTCCAACCATACAAAAATTATCGAATTACGACATCAGATTGACTTTCAAATCTTTATTTTTTATTTTTTGGAAGATTTTATAAAAATCTTATTTTTCTTCCATAAATTCATAGATTCATGATGTAAATGAGTATGGAATAATGAAATATAATCAATATAGGATAAGGAACACTTACCCCATTGTTTTCCCGTAAAAATCTCCCAAAACTCGTCTTTCCCGAGCTCAAAATCGTAAATGGTGGAAAATGGTGTGAAATCCCATTTACAGAACTTAAGTTCTGTTTGCCCAGGGTTTTACTCTATGCGATCACGACCAAACTCCAGCAATCACGAAGCACAAAATATTTCCAGCATTTTTTTTACTCTATGTTGCGATCGCAAAGAACAAATTATTTTCCAACAACTTTCTCCAACTCTTCCGGACAGCCTCTAGTATAATGGTCATAACATTTTTTACAAAACTCTGAATAACAAATAATTTAACTTTATGAAACCTAGACATCAAGATCTAAAACTTTGATGTTTTGGTCATCTCTCAGTTCCTTATAGATTGCGAGATATAAGCTGCCAAAGTCAGCCCTATGCAACACAAATTTCTTCTTCGCGATTTCGAAACATCTTCCCCGATAACCTGTAGTATACCAACCATAACTTTTCGTACACAAATTCAAATTCCAAATAGTTTAATTTTTTGAAAACTAAATACAAAGGGCTACAACTTTTATTTTTAGATCATCTCCAAATTCCTTATAGATTGTGAGATATAAGCTTCCAAAGTCGGGTCAATGCAACAAAAAGTTTCCTCTACGTGACCGCGAAAGATCATCCGCGATCACGAATCACTGGCCAATTTCTCCCATTTACTCATCGCTATCGCAGCTAATTACCCGCGATCGCATAGCACACTGCTGTAGCCAAAAATCAGCAGCTTAAAATGGCATAGAAATGGTCTGAAACCACCCCAAAACTCACCCGAGCCCCTCGGGACCCCGTCCGAACATACCAACAAGTCTCAAAACATATCACGAACTAAGTCGAGGCCTCAAATCGCATCAAACAACGCTAAAAATATGAATCACACCCCAATTCAAGCCTAATGAAACTAAGAAATTTTAACTTCTACATTCAATGTCGGAACCTATCAAATCAATTCTGATTGACCTCAAATTTGGCACACAAGTCATAAATGACATAATTGAGCTATTCCAATTTCCAGAATCGGGTTCCGACCTCGATATCAATAAAGTCAAATTTGCGGTCAAACTTTAGAAACCTTTAGCCTTTAGATTTCTAGTTTTAAACAAATGGAGATAACTGAAGCTAGGGACCTCCAAATAAAATTATGGGCATACGCCCAAGTCCGAAATTATGGTACAGACCTACCGAAACTGTCAAAATACTGATCCAAGTCTGTTTTCTTAAAATGTTGACCGAAGTCAACTTAAGTGAGTTTTAATGTACAAATTCACATTTTTATTAATTGTTTACATAAAAAGCTTCCCAGAAAATTATACGGACTGCGCACGCAAGTCAGGTAAAGCTGAATAGTGCTATTTGAGGTCTCAGAACACAGAAGTGAATATTAAATTTAAAGATGATCTTTCGGGTTATCACATAAAGGTTTTTGTAAAATACTTACCACATAACGAGCTATAGGATATTTCATGAAGAGGTCTATGGATCAAGCAACTTTTAGACTGGAAAGCTTGGCGAATACATGAAATGACATCATACTTTTAGGGATGCCAACAAGAGCAACACAACTAATTTGGGAATGATTTCACTTAAATATTTATGAATCACTTCATTCTTGACAATTTGTGACGTGAACTTGCCTGTTAGATCATTTAAGAAATTAATTTGGACGATGGGTGTACCTACATATAGCACCAAACTTAAGTTAGAGGCTTGTCGAAGGGTTGGTTAACCATTTAAACAAGGTAGTAACTGCATATACGAAGACTTAAACCTATTATGTAGCTGTAGCAGTTGCACCTACCAGACAGATTGAAAACATGGACATGATAGGCACGCAAGAACTCACATAGGAAGACCAAAATTAGGATATATTTTAGTATGGATTTTAATATAGGTCGAAGATTTAAAAATCAAGGACATTTTGAGATATTGAGCGATCCTTTTCGGGTTGCCACTTCTGTGAAAAATCAATAGTAGTTAGACATGTGTTTAAAGATTTTTAGATCCAAGTTAAGAGAATAAAACCCTAGCTAACCAAGTTGTACTTGATGTGGTTGATTCTAATATACTGATGGGTATGGATTAATTATCTTTTTACCACTCTACCCTCGATTATTATGGAAACACTATTAAGTTTGGGAAACTTTAAAAGTTAGTTTTGTTCAAAAAGGGGATTATAGGTTTAGAGATGAGAAAAATATATATTTGAAGGCTTAACGTTTATAGAAGAAATGTTGTTCGAGTCTCATAGATTTGGTAAGGGGTACAAGAGAAGAAATACTTATTTTGAAATATATATATATATATATATATACTATAATGAGAGATTCTCTAATGTATATATTTACTAGGACTACCTCTAATATGAGAAATAGTATTGAGTTGACACTTGAAACGCGAACCATGTCATATGGCACCAACGGAGTTGAGAGATCTAAATGAACAATTGCGAGACCTACTGGATAAGGGGTTTATCATACCGAGAGTTTCACTGTGGGCTGCACCAATATTGTGTGAAAACAAAAAGTAATAGGTCCCTAAGAATGTGCATCAACTACAGACAATTGAACAAGTAACGATACTCAGTAAATACACATTGTCTCGTATAGATGGCTTATTTGATCCATTACAAGGAGCTATTGATCTTCAGTCTGGTTATCATCAGCTTAGAATAAGAAAGGAAGATATTTCGATGTCCGCCTCTAGAACTCGATACATACATTAGGAGTTACGTGTGATGTTTTTTGGACTGGCCAATGCTCCAGCTGCATTGATGTATATAATGGATATGGTGTTCAAGTTGTTTCAGGAAAAAAAATTCTTAATTTTTACTTACGTTATTCTAATATATTTTTGTAGCCAGGAAGAACACGAGGATCGCTTGAAAAATGTATTAAAGACGCTGGAGGAAAATCAGTTGTGTGCCAAGTTTGCGAAGCATGAATTTTGACTAGACTCAGTGGCATTCCTCGAGCATATTGTAACTAAGGATGCGATTACAGTAGATTCTAATGGGATAGAAGAATTTCAAAAATGGCAAGGATCAACTACTTCTATGGAGATTCACAACTTGGCTAAGGAGGCTACTACAAGCTATTTCTGTATAATTTCTCAATTTGTCCATAGTAGTGGCACCATTTACTAAGTTAACATAGAAAAAAAAGATAATTCAAAGTTTCAGTGGACGAAGAAATGTGAGTAGAGCTTTGAGAAGCTCAAGAAATGTTTGACCACTATCGATATTAGCTTTACCATCAAGTTCTAGTGGATTCACGATATTATGTAATGCTTCAAAAGTCGGATTAGGATGTGTTATCATGTAGAATGATTGATATATCTTGTGCTTTAACACAACTATTAAAAAAACATGGACAAAACTATTCTACTTATGATTTGGCCTCAATGATATTTGCTCTAAAGATGTAGAGACACTATTCATATGACAAATCTTGCGAGATTTATACTGACCATAAGAGCTTGAAATAAATTTTCAGCGAGAGATTTAAATCTTTAATAGTGTCGATAGAGTGAACTTCTCATGGACTAAGATTCTTCTATTTTGTATTATCATGGGAAAGCCAATGTTGTGGCTAATGCATTGAGCAAAAAATCTATAGATAGTTTGGCACATATAGCTGGAAAATTTTGGCTAAAGATTTGCATAAACAAGAGGGCACTAGCATCAAATTTAGTATGGGGAATTCAGAGACATTGATGGCTTGTCTTAAGCCAAGTATTCACTAGTAGAGAAGATAAAGGTCGCTCAATATAAAGATGAGCAACTATGTAACGTGATGAGGTCCTAGGTAGTGAAAGCAAGGATATGATTATTGATAGTGATGGTATTCTTTGACTAGGTGATTGGTCACGTATACCAGATGTAGATAAGTTAAGGCGAGTTATTCGTGAGGAGCTCACAACTCTTGATACACTATACATTCGGGGTCCAATAAGATGTACCATGACTAGAAAAAAATTATACATGTGAGAAAAAAAAGAAGAAGAAATTTCAAATTTTTTATACTTGTTTCTAACTCTTTGACTTGTTGGCATGTCAAGGCAAATATTTGCGACTTGCAGGACCACTACAACAACTCGACCTTTCAAAGTGGAAATGAAATATAATTATAGTGAATTTTATGACGAGACTACCTCAAACAATAAGAAGATATGGTTATATGTGGAAAATTTTAAATATGCTTCCGTAGTAAGCATACTGCTTACTTGTCAATACTTTATAGTGAGGTGATATGCACATATATACATGAGTTAAAAATTGTCCTACTCCATAAGATTTTATTGTCCATCATTTCTGAAAGAGGATCACAATTTACTTCACATTTTTGAAATTGTTTTCAAGAATTATTGAGTACACGGGTAGATCTTTGTACTGGATTTCATCCACAGACAAACGGACAGTCTGAACGTACTATACAGATCTTGGAGGATATGTTAAGAGCATGTATTCTTGAATTTGGAGGTAGTTGGGATGCTTATCCACCTTTAGCTGAATTTTCCTACAATAATAGTTTTTAGTCCAACATTCAAATGACACTGTACGAAGCATTGTATGGTAGGATATGACATTCTCCTATCAGATGATTTGAAGTTGGTGAGACTAACTTATTGGGACTCTGACATAATACAAGAAGCCATTGATAAGGTCCAATTGATCAGGCAGAGAATGCTTATAGCTCGAAGTAGACAAAAGTCTTATGCAGATAAAAGAAGAAGGGATTTAGTGCTCACAATTGGGGACAGAGTATTCCTACAAGTCTCTCGTATGAAGAGTGATGAGATTCAGAAAAAGAGGTAAGTTGAGCCCGAGGTTTATAGGTTCGAACGAGACACTTGACCGAGTGGGAGCCGTGACATATCGTTTGCAACTTTCCCTAAGTTATCTCTTATTCATCATGTATTTTATGTCTCTGCTTCAAAAATGTATTTGGACTCCTCTCAAGTTCTTGAAGCGCTAACTATACCGCTTGATGAGAAGTTGTCTTATGAGGAGGAGTCGATGGCTATTGTTGATAGATAAGTAAGAAAGCTATGGTCAAAGGAGATTGTGTTAGTTAAAGTCTTATGAAGAAATCATATCATTGAAGAAGCTACTTGGGAAGTGAAAGATATTATGCGAGTCAAGTATTCTCATTTAATTCAGTATATAAATACGTACTTGAGTTAAATTCGGGGACCGAATTTCATAAAGTGGAGAGAGTGTAATACCCCATAATTTAATTAAGGGTGCATTGGTCATTGGAAAATAAAATTAAATTAAGAAAGAAAAAAAAGAATAAAACATTAGGAGAATGGGCTAAGCCCACTGGAAAGAGAAATGAGAAAAGGGAAAACCAAAAAAAAAGAAATACAAAAGCTAAAGGGATTTTGGGGGAAAGGAACGCAACATATATGCTGCAATTGAAATAGAAGCTAAAAAGGGTTGAAAAGGAGAAAAACCCTTTAGCCAACACGAGCATCAACAGGAAAAAGAAAGAAAAAAAGTTTAAAGTGTTCTTAGCGCTGAATACCATGTTTCACCTTATTATCGACATAAATTCTTGAGCTTCAACAATAAAATTCAGGTGATTTTATGTAATTTTTCTTCTTTTGAGATAATTTTATTTTATATTCATGATTCTTTTGGGACTGAGTAGAGATGATGTTGGGATTGGATTAAGAGTTTAAAGATAAAATTAAGAAAATTGGGAGAAACCCATGAGACTTTTTCAGGAATTAACGAAGTATGTTATATGAATAGGTTGTATTTGGTTGATTTTCTGAATTTGGTTTAAATTAACAGTAGCACGAGTAAGTAGAAATCGACGAATTAAGAGTCAAAAATAATAATAAAACTCTAAGGGTTAGGTATCTAAATTAGCTATGAATTAGCCTAAACAAGAAAATTACCATGAGATCGATATAGCTATGATACATAAGTAGTATACAAGACCAGTGAAAGGTTCATTGTGCCACAATGAGGGGTTTCCATACCGGTAAAATATGTAATGGTGTCCATCCCGAAAGTTTGTACTAGTCCACAACTATAGCGATAGAGGAATACTATCACAAAGGTACTTACCTCCATGAAAAAGGAAGAATTGATATCTTGGAAGATATGGTAGAGAGTGCTGGAGCAAGCCAAATTAATCGGAAGTATCATTCCAACAATAAAACTCCTCGTCGGGTTCAATTTGGCGAGTGTGACAAACCGAGGTGTGATCCTGCTGTCCACAAACGCCGAAGGGGTCATGAAGACCACCTTATTTGAAATGGTGGATAGCGACATGGGCTACAACATAATTCTCAGTAGACTATGGTTACATGAGATGAAGGCCGTACCATCAACATATCACCAACTACTAAAATTCCCAACCTAGAGGGAATCAAGCAAATAAGAGGAGACCAACCGGCAGCGAGAGAAATGAACGCAATATCAATTTTCAGGAGTAAAGGGAAGGAACTCAACAAATAGCAATTACACGAACCGACGCCTACTCCCAAGTCGATTGAAGATGATAAAGGGTAGTAGTCATCGGAATCCCACCAGCTATCGAGATACTTTCAGGTACCAGAAGAGACATACGCAACCAAGTCCACGGGCAGAAGAATTGTTCGAGGAATTCCTGGAGAGAAAATTGCACTTTGGAACAGGACTCGATCCCGAGCTCAGGTCAGGATTTATTAATTTTCTTAAACTAACTTTGATTGTTTCGCATGGTTGCACGTGGATATGACATGTATCCCACTAAAGGTGGTTGTGCACAAGCTAAGCCTGGACCCAAACGTCCCACCGATAAGGAAAAAAAAGCTCCTGATAGCCGAGGTCAGAAACAGGTTTGTTAAAGAAGAGGTAATCGGTTACTTGACATCGGTTCAATCTGGGAGGTAAAGTATCTCGACTGGCTAGCTAATGTAGTTGCAGTTCCAAAAAAGAATAACAAATTTCGAATATGCATACATTATAAAGACTTGAATAAGGCGTGCCCAAAAGACTCGTTTCCACTGACGAACATCGATCAAATGATTGATGCAACGGCCGGGCACGAGTTAATGAGTTTTCTTGATACCTATTCTGGGTACTGTGAAATTAAGATGAACCCGGAGGATTAGGAAAAAACTTTGTTCATAACAGACTTTGGCATATATTGTTATAATGTAATGTCATTCAGGCTTAAAAACGCGACAACTACTTATCAGAGGCTCGTGAATAAGATGTTCGAGAAACAAATAGGTAAAATAATGGAAGTATACATAGATGATATGCTGGTCAAGTCTTTGAATGCAAGTGACCATTTAAAACACCTCCAGGAAATCTTTGATATCCTGAGGAAGCACAATATTAAACTCAACCCCGAAAAATACACGTTCGGGGTTAGCTCCGGTAAGTTCTTAGGTTTCTTGGTTTCGCAAAGGGAGATCGAGGTAAATACCAATAAGAACAATGCCATCAAGGATATCCTAGACCAGCAGACAAGTGTGAAAGAAGTCCAAAGGCTAACCGGAAGATTAGCCGCTCTAAGCAGGTTCATTTCTCGATATTCGGAAATATTTCATCACTTCTTCTCACTTCTAAAGAAGAAGAACAATTTCAAATAGACTCCGGAATGCCAACAGGAATTAAAAGACCTGAAACGTTATCTATCATGCCCTTCGCTACTATTAAAACTGGGGGAAGGTGAACATCTGCTAATATACTTGGCAGTCTCAGAGGTAGCGATACGTGTCATTCTAGTCCGAGAGGACAAAGGTATGCAATCTCATGTCTATTATGTTAGCAAATTTTTGTCAGGAGCGGAAACTCGTTATCCGCACCTCGAAAAAATTGGTCGTAGCTCTGGTAGTCGCCTCTCGAAATCTTAGGCCTTATTTCCAATGCCATCTGATAGCCGTTGTGATAGCCTTTCCCCTGCAGAATGTCCTTCACAAACTTGAGTTGTCCGGGCGGTTGGCCAAATGGGCAGTGAATTTGATATTGAATATAAGCCTAGGAATGCGATCAAATCACAAGTTTTTGCCAACTTTGTGGTCGATTTCAGTCCCGAATTACTGCCTTTTGCTGTAAAAGAAGCGGTGATGGCGTCGGAAATGACATTAGGAGTTTGAACCTTGTTCACTGACGGAGCTTCCAATGTGAAAGGGTCTGGGCTCGGGGTGGTCCTAATCACTCCTTCGGGGGAAACCTTAAGGCGGGCCATAAAAACTATTCCATTGACTAACAATGAAGCTGAGTATGAAGCTTTGGTTGCAGGACTTGAATTGGCTTAGGGACTTGGCTCCGAGGTTATTGAAATCAAATGTGATTCCCAACTGGCAGTAAACCAAGTATATGGAATTTTCGGCACAAAAGAGGAACATATGCAACAATATGTGATTAAAGTTCAAACTTTTCTTATACGATTCAGATAGTGGGCGGTCGGTCATACACATCCCGAGAGAAAAGAACATAGAAGCAGATGCATTGGACAATTTGGGGTCGTCCACGGAGATAAAAGGATTTGACTCTAGTACTATCTATCAACTTATGCATTCGGTACTGGATGTGGACGGCTATTTTGAAGTAAATACAACAATCTAGTCTGGGACTGGAGCAATGAGTTCATCGATTACATTCAACATGGCAAGCTGCCCTAAGACCCGATGGCATCCCGGGAACTACGCAGCAAAGCGGATCGCTACAGCCTCTTGGGTGGAAAGTTATATAGAAGATCGTTCCAAGGCCTATTCGCCCGATGTTTAGGAGCGTCGGAGGCAGACTACGTCATGAGGGAGGTCCATGAAGGAATTTGCGACAACGATTCAGGTGCATATTCGTTGGTGTTAAAGTTGATTAGGGCAGGATATTACTGGGCCCAGATAGAGCAAGGCGCAAAGATGTTCGTTCAGAAATGCGACATGTGCCAGCTCCACGCACAATTGGTACACCAGCCGGCGGAGCTCTTGCATTCGATTTTTTCCCCATGGCTATTCATGAAATAGGGGATAGATATAGTTGGTCCATTGTTAACGGGTCCCGAAAAGTTAAGATTTCTTTTAATTTAATCGACTACTTTACTAAATGGGTTTAAGCAGGTCCTTACTAAAAGATCGGTGAGCGCAGAGTAGTCGACTTCCTATGGGAAAACATAATTTTCCGATTCGGAATACTGAAGGAGATCGCCTATGATAACATACCACAGTTCATAGTCTCCAAGATCACATAATTTCTTGAAGACCTGAAAATCAAAAGGATTACTTCCTTACCATATCATCTGAGCGCTAATGGAGTCGGAATCAACCAATAAGGTGATTGTTTTAAACTTCAAAAAAAGGTTAGAAACAACTAAAGGAAAATGACCAGAAGAGTTATCGGGCATAGTATGGGTGTACTGGACAACGGAAAAGTCACGCACGGGAGAGACACCTTTTTATATCGTATACGGCTCTGATGCTCTGATCCCGGTGGAAGTAGGAGAACCAACCTTATGGTTCTTCTAAGCAGAAAAAGTAGCAAATAATAAGGCATTGCTGGTAAAGTTGGAACTGTATGATGAACACAGGGACTTGGCACACGTGAGGATGGTGGCTCAGAAATAAAGGATGGAAAGATACTATAAACGGAGGGCCAATCTATGCTACTTTAAAGTAGGAGACTTAGTTTTGCGGAAAATGACTCAAAACACTCGAAAAATTAACGCTGGAAAGATAGGTCCGACGTTGGAAGGTCCCTACCGAGTTTCAGCTGTCACTGGAATGGGATTATATAAGCTGGAGAATCAAGATAGAGTCAAATTTCCAAGAAACTGGAACGTCACTCACCTTAAAATGTATTACTACTGATGGATCATACTTATACTGAAAGTATGTGATGCACTATTTTTCCTTTCGACAAATGTTTGTCCTAATCGGATTTTTCTGGCAAGGTTTTTAACGAGGCAGTAACTGAAAACATACTACGAAGGGAGCATCATCAACAACGTTAAGACCTTTTAATGACAAGGCACTGAAACAACAAGCCATTATGGGATGTTTATATAGTCTTTGGCTCAATGGCAAAGTTCCTAACGGGAAACTAAGCTTGCCATCGGACCAAAGATTATCCAACCGTTCACAAGTATTTTTTCTCAAAGGAGCAAGACTTCTAGTGTTTCAATCGCATACTTTGCATTCGAACACTGGGATAAGGGGGAATAGTATGAGAACACGTCAACATGATTGCCACAAAAATCAGGACTCCGAGACCTGGGAATAATAATGTCTCATCGGGATCGGGGACTGCACGGCCAACCCCGTAGAAATAAGTTGTATTAATTTTTTTTTGTTTTGCAAATATATATATATATATATATATATATATATATATATATATATATATATATATATATATATATATATATATATATATATATATATATATATATAAAATAAGTCCCAAACCGGGACAAAGTTACATAGGGTTCAAGTAAAAGAAAATAACTAAACAAAGAAAGCCAATGGCTATTTCTACCAAATACAATGTAGCAGTAGCATAATGATAAACTAAAAGTACTAAACTACTAATTTGAAACATCCAATTGTTGCCGACGACAATGAATTCACACACCAGTTGCAAATAATTCCTTGTAGCACCTACAAAGATCTCACCAGGCACCATTTGTTGCAATCCAAAGGAGTAGGTATGTATAAATCTACAAGATGTACATCAATAAAGTTCGGACATCAGTACTTTGGGGCTGAGTAATTTCAGCAATGTTGTTGATACAAACAAAAGGCATTTGATACTTCTTTGCTTGAGATCCAGGTTGTAGTTGTAATTTTGGACCAACAGACCAACTAATGCCAGTTGAATTTGCATAAGGAAGAAGAAGTAGTTGTATTCATTCCCATATGGTTGTATGTCTTACCCATAATGAGGATTGTTGGATGGTGTGGCAGCAACACTGTAGCATGAACAATGACTAGCTGGTGAAATTGAATTGTATCTTCCTATATGGTGATGCAGCAACCACATATTGAGTATTATGTAATGCTAATACCACTGAGCATTGAAAAATCTCCATGCAAAAAAGACACAGTCCAAAGTAATCAGCATAGTCTGTAATCTTAATAGAAACTGCTCAATCAACAACCCAAGCTGGTCCAAAAATCATAATAGCAGCAATATTTATATTTTGGTGCTGCAGAAACTAAAAAGTACTGGAGTTTCCCGGTGTTGTAACCCTACACCAGTTGAGACTGCATATGCCTCAACAATATGAGTTTATCTCTAGAACCAACTTGAGTTGATTTGCCGAAACAGTGCATCTTGAGCCTGCTGTGAAATGATGTTATGTTGGTGTATTTGTATTATATCCCTCCTTGTCTTTGTCTCAATTAGGCAAGCCTTTATTTTGAACTTGCAAAATGTAGCAAACAAGTAAGGATGAGAGTTCCTGCTCCCATGTTCGTGTGTTCTTGGACCCTTGAAGATGCTTGGTCTGTGAGCTTGGTAGGAGGGATGTGGTTGCTGCTTGGTTGGTATGTTGTTGTTGTATGTCATCAAACCACCACCAGAATGAGAATGATGCCATGCTAATACCACTGGGAAGTAATAAGATATCACACAACCATGCAATACTTCCCAAACACACCAGTAAAATAAAAATCCAAGTTGTCAAGTTTGAGGGATATGAGGGTCCAATTGGATGTCTTCACAGTTGGCATGTTGGACTTGAACTGGAGATTCAATGCTAGTGAAGCACAAGTACTGGGGGTTGACAATGCTGTAATTCCCTGCACCAAATGAAACTGCAGATGCCTCAAACATCTGAGCTTATCTCTGGAACCAACAATTGTTGATGTGCAGAAACAATACAAATTGATACTCCATAGCTTCAAGGATGAGTGTGTTGTGGCAGCAACACTGGAGTAGTAGAAATCTCCATACATAATTGCTGCAGAAACTAAAAAATACTGGACTGGAACCATGCGCTTATGCTGTAGCAGCCAAAAATCATTGGGGTTCCCGTTTCTGTAATTCTCTGCACTAATACTGTAGATGCCTCAACAGTATTAGCTTTTATCTAGGCCAGATAATGTTGAAGTACAGATTGAGTATCCTGTTAACTGATCTTCTGTTGATATATCTATAGAAAATAAGTCCATGACATTCCCTCAGTTAGGTGAGCCTGTTTTTGGAACCTGCAAAACGTAGCAAACAAAGTTACGAAGGGAGTTTGTGTTCCCAGGTTCTTGTGTGTTCTGGGAGTATTGAAGAAGCTTGGTTGTAAGTGAGGTAGGAAGGTTGTGGCTGCTGCTTGGTTGGTATATTATTGTTGTATATCGTCAAACTACCCCCATAATGAGAATGGAGTCATGCTAATACCATTGTGAAGTAATGAGATAATACACAACCATGCAATACCACCCTAAGCATAACAACAAAAGGAAATCTGTGTGAGTGTGTCTTGCTTGTTATAGTGAAGGTCATGTGGTGGATTTAAGCCCAGTAACAATGAATAAACAGAAGCTCAAATATATTGTATTATGTTTGCGCAAGTCAGCTATAACCAACCAATCAGCTACCCCCTCCAAAGAAGTGCCTGGGGTATAAAAGACCATTAGCAACGCAGAAGCAGTAGCTCAAATATATTGTTATGGGTTTGTGTAAAGTCAACTATAACCAATCAATCAGCTACACCCTACAAAGAAGTGCTTGTGGTATTTCACATTCAAAGTCAACAAACAATGCTAATACCAATGTGAGTAAGACAAGAGTTTAAGAGCAAGTTGTTGGTCATTGGTTTTAGCAGCTGCAAGCTTATGATGACATGCTATTTAAAAACCTAGAGTTGTGAGAAACTGGTGGGTGACTGTTATTGGAATGTTGATTGCCTGTTGTATTTGTTGGTGCTGAAGTGAGGAGTGTTGTGGTTGTCTTCCCTACTTGGTTTAAAATGATTATCTTGCCTATTATGAATGCAGAAATATGAGGCAAGGAGAGGCAAGGTATTATATGTTTTGATCATCAATCAGGTTCTCTTCTCTTTGCAATCCTAATATGAAGGTTAGGAATTTGTGGTAAGTCCATGTTGATCAGTTTTTTTGCTGCGATTGGCAAGTCATGAAACGATTGAAATGTTAGTGTACCTGCAAAAGAGAAAGCTAGGTTAGCAAGAAAATCTGCAACAGCGTTCCCTTCCCTTAGTAAATGCTGAAAGAGAACATTGTAGCTATTCTTTATCTGCATGAGCTTCCTCACTTCAACACTTATACACCATGGTGTTGCCCATTCCCCATCAATAATCTTTCTCATCACCAAGGAATCAGTCTACATAATCATTGGATGTAATTGCCTTTCAACACAGTATTCTAACACCTCACAAATAGCCTTTGCTTCTTCCACTATATTGGTTGCCTCTCCTATTTCACTTGCCTTAGCAAAAACCAAATCACCCGCATGATCTCGCACACAAAATTCATATGAGCTTGGTCCAGGATTACCTCTTGATGCACCATCTATGTTGCACTTGAACCACCTTTCATAAGGAAGCTACCATGTCACTTTCTTGGTCACAACATATGGCTTATAACTCTCTAAGTATCTTATCAGTTCTGGCCATAAAAGGGGGATGCCTGACATCCATGGATACCTCACTCTTTCTAGGTAATGTAGTGTCTTGTTAACTTCATTAAGCACCCTATTGAAGGATAGTGTACTTCCATATTTCATTGTATTTCTCCTCTTCCAAAGTTCCCATGTGATCACCGCTAGAACTGCTTGAAATAATGGTTTTAGTTTAGGACAACATTGTGCATTTCACCATGCTCTTATTACTTGATGAACCTGTATCAGATTTACTACCAAAATTAGCCACATGTATTGGCAATTATTTTTAGCAATCGAATGCTTATGTACTTTTAAAGATGGAAGGAATAAATTAAAGTCCTTTTGTTTTTATCTTATTTCTTGACAAAACGATAAGTTAATTTTATCATTTGAAAGTTAACAAAGAACTTCAACTGCTTGTGCCAGAATAAATAAGAGACGTCCTCTTCAAGAGCATCGTAAACATAAGAGGTCCCTCTCTTATGAAACCCTCAT
Source organism: Nicotiana tomentosiformis (assembly GCF_000390325.3). NCBI lineage: Eukaryota > Viridiplantae > Streptophyta > Magnoliopsida > Solanales > Solanaceae > Nicotiana > Nicotiana tomentosiformis. The sequence continues at coordinate 101,572,538 of NC_090820.1, read as the reverse complement.
AGTAAAGGGTTGGTTCCGGAAGAATTTATGCCCAGAACCCAAAAGCTATCGGAAGAAAATACACCCGAAGCTTTATTTAGTTCGACGCAAAATGAATGAACTTTGAGCAATACTTAAACAAAAAGCCTTCTGTAGTTATCAATATGCCAAACGACATAAGTACAAAGGTACAAAGGGAAAACAACAAAAGAAAAAGAAGAAAAATTTGAACTTCATCGCTATCGGAACTCAGGGGAGAGAGTCATATACTCTCTCCCCGGGGAGAAATGGATGGGTCTTCCGCCGGTGCAGGATCTTGGCCTCCGTCAGCATCCTCTTCAAGTTCCTCTTCGGTCCCTGAATACGCGGAACATGTACTATAAGAGTCAGTTGCGTCAGGATGAGCCGAGAGACATTCTCGAGCAGTTAACTCCAATGCTTTGGCCTTGGTAATCTCATCATCAATATCAATAACGCCCTCTTTGGCCTCTTCCAAGGTTTTCCTCATCATATAGTACATAGAGTATGTCTTTTCAAAGACGAGGGAATCCCCTAGGTGCTGGAGCTTTGCCTTAAGCCTGTCAACCTAGGTCAAAAGGACATCCCACTCGGATCTCGTGGCACCAAGGCTAAGATCAAGATCACAGATTGTAGATATGTGAACCCTGTTTTGATCCATAAACTTCTTATACTTATCTTACATTTGAGCTTGCTTCTCCTCGGCAACAGCAGATTCTTCGACTTTGGAGTCAAGGATGCCTCCAAATTATTTGCTCATTCAATGGAGGCAGACTCGCGCTCGGTAGCAGATAGAGCAGCGTCTTAAGACTCAACCCACCTAGCCTTAGGATCTTGAAGTTGGGCATGTAGATGAGTGGCTTCTTGAATATGATCCATTGCCTCCTTCTCACTCTGCTGCAACCAGGCCTTAAGCTCCGCTGCCTCAGCAACCTTTGCCTCTAGCACCGGGAGGCACACAGTGAGTTGATTTCTCCCGACCAACAGCTGATCCCGCAAGGACATAAGTCCTTCTTTATCAAGTATCAATATCTGAAGGCCTTTGGAAGTAAGGAAGTTGGTCTACAAACCGTATACCAGAGTTAGAAAATCCATTGTAACAGATAAACAAAAAATAAACAGTAAGTGAACAAGTACGGTAACGATGTCGCATTGTGCATGGCGTTGTTCAACATACACTCCCCGGAGAGGGAATATATCTTTTTCTTATATTTCTCTGAAGCCAACGTCTTCAGGTAATTGGCAAGCTCCACCGACCTGGACAACAAATGTCACTCCTTCAAAACTGAGAGAGTGACGCTCCTCCTTCCTCGAGGATCCGGAGAAGGGGGGTGAATAATTATGCCCTAAATTCCCATGATCGGGAGACTAGGGAGGAGAAATAGCTTCTTCTTGGACATCAGTGGCCGGTGGAGGAGATGTAGCAGGTGCTGGTGATGAAAGTAGAGCTAGTGTAGAGGGGGACGAAGCTGATGGTGTTGTACGTTGAGAAGCAGCTACAACAGAGGTAGTGTTGATTATTGGTTGCTCATAAACCAAAGGCAGAAGAGGCTTGGTTCTCGACCTCACAGGACCGGGAGCAGTAACTAGGACCGGAAAGTGAGAATCGACATTCTCTACAATCTCCATTTCTCCCCAAAGCGCTCAAACCTCGCCTTCGGTTGGGGTTCTAAGCGCTTCAAATTGAGCATTATGTTGAGCTGATGAATATCGTTATCTCCGTTGAAGGGGGGCCTATTCATCATTAGCTTTCATGTCATCATCAATGACCACAGTGGATGCGGCCGGCTCGGGCGTGACCTTCTTTATTTTCTTTTTTTTATCCCCAACCGAGAAAGAATGCCGCATTTGTGGTTGCTTGTTCTCTGGGTAAGGAATCTGGGAGGGAGGCAGACCCGAGAGCATCGCTCCGAGTAAGAGCTTCATGAAATAACCTCACAGTCTCCGCATGATAGGCCAAAAACTCGACTCCGAGACAGGTAATAGAACCCTGTGGGAGCGCTGAATCAGGTAAAAATGTATGGTTAGCAAGTTTTCTTATGTATTTACAGAGGGAAAAAAAAAGAATAAGTTTACCGTGGTTCTTGGCCTTCCACCCGTATTTGGGAGCCAGTTCCTTCCATCGACGGCAATCTGGCGTGGTAATATCCGGAATCTTTTGAACCCATTGGTCCAGGCCTTCTACCCATGGTGGTGTCCACCGAGTAGCTAAAATAACAGAAACAAAAAGGTTAGCAATGACATGGATCATTCTATTTACGGAGAAAGAATTAGATGACAAACTTACGTGATCGACTCTATGATCAGGGAAATATGGAGTTGTGGCTGGCCACTTATGCACAATAGCAATGACAAAAAACCGCTCCATCCACCCACGGTCATTGTCATCATCCATGCTGGTAAGCAGAGCATGGTGGCCACGCTTGCTGAAATTTATTACTCCCCCACGAAATATTTTGGGGAGTAGAGGTTCATCGTATGTGCCAGGGTTAGGGCTTTCCCAGTCTCCGTGAACAATTGGCATAGGAAAGCCACCGTTCGCGATACATAAGGGCCCACTTGTGCCAAGCAGGCCTGGTACCGATGGCAAAATTACAAGATCATGGGGTCAAGCCCCCCACTCAAAGAAAATAGACACAAAGTGAAGGGGTACGTATAGACATACGTAAAACCCTTCTTGGTAAAGGTAACACTCTACACTAGGTCAGGAGCAATGATGTTTAGGTCATAACAGTCACAATCGTCCTTCATAATAGGAATACTGGAAGAACGAATAGAAGAGGGATACCTGCTAACATACCACGTTTGAGGATTCGTGGAAGGGAACTTCTCTTGGAAGTCCTTATGCTTAAGTGTTTGGGTATGATGGTGCTCAGCGTAGGAGGATCAACATCAATATCAAAGAGGTAAAATTATGAGTATAAGTAAATATATAGACAGCAGAAATCATGGCCATGAGTACCTCGAGAACCGGCAAAAATATTACTGAATTGTGGGGCAATACGTGTTCTGGGTATTAAATGCGAATAGACGTGCGTTCTATCAAGCGTCAAAGACTGTTCAGAAGGTTTCAGAAAGATTTTCCGCCAAGAAAGGAATCTTCACCAACTTCCCGATAACACAAAAATGTGTCACCGAAAAGTAGAGGGACTATCAGTATAGGGTAAAATTGACTTGTATTAAATGATCAAATGATAGGACGACACGTGGAACCTGATACGTATGAAAGAGAAATCAAGTGAGAACCAGCACCAGGAACAACAACTATAGTTGGCACCAGATAAACCATGAGGGAAACATGATCTACGTGAGCAGGTTGAATGTTTGTCACCATATGGAATTTAATGAAGAATATTCCCTAGTATTAAATGGACAGTTGTTGCAGAGAAGTTTGGCATTCATAGCCTGTCGTTACATATTCAACAATGGTTTGATATTATTCTTATTTCTGTCCTCGAAAACATCACTCCTGGAGCCAGGCCTTCTATTTCCTTTGATTTTACCGCTAAGTCTTATTTTTAATCTAATTTATTTATCATTTTGGATCAAATCAGTTCGCTTGTCTATAAACTACGTACCAAATTAAACTATACCGTTTTACGGGTAAACAGTAACACTCATGCCACACTACTTCATTTTAATCATCCCTACACTAACATATATATAAAGATTAAAGTATTTAGTTTAGATTAAAGACCCAGACAAATGCTGGACATATAATGCACGTGCGATTGCTTTGTTACCATTGCAATTTCCATATATATATATTCCACCATTATTAATATAGTACGAGGACGTTTAACATATTAAACTCAGTATTTAATCAAATAATATTATATAAAATGATATGAATGAAGTACAAAAAGAGAAAACAAAACATCAAGGGATATGGTGAAAGTATTAAGAAATGTAGCTCAAAGTAACAATATAAAACAAGAAGATAAGTAGAATAAGAGAAGAAGAGATAACTTTCTTATTTCATCAATTGTTCAAGTGTATCCCATATCACATTTCATGCCTCTATTTATACTATTACATAGAAGGCTACAAAAGGATTATCTTAAACATGACATTAACAATTGAGATCATAGTGAAAGATCATGGGGAGGGGTTATGGAGGTGTGTGAGTTACAATCATAATAGTGATGAGTAGTGGGAGGTTATTTACATCATGAGTGAAAGTAGTGGGAGTAGTGGATATCCACAATTACTATAGGTTTTACAACACTCCCCCTTGGATGTCCAAAAATAAATAATATGCCTCGTTAAAACCTTACTAAGAAAAAATCATGTGGGAAAAAATCTTAGTGAAGGAAAAAGAGTACACATATCTGTAATACTCTTTATTTGCTGCCTCGTTAAAAACCTATAACGACCCGGCTGATCGTTTTGAATATTTTCACCCCGTTCCCCCATTTACTGCTCAATATATGCCTTGCAATTGATTTATGACTTATCGGGTTAGTTGGTTCGAGTCCGGAAGGAATTAGGAGTGAAATGAGACACTTAGTCTCATAATTGAAAAATTAAGTTAGAAAAGTTGACCGGATATGGACCTATATGTAAACGACCTTGGATTTGAATTTTGATGATTCCAATAGCTCCGTATGGTGATTTTGGACTTAGGAGCATGTCTGAAAGATTATTCGGAGGTCCATAGTGGATATAGACTTGAAATGTCAAAAGTTGAATTTTTGGGAAGTTTGACCGGGGGATTGACTTTTTGATATCGGGGTCGGAATCCGATTCTGAAAATTTGAATACCTTTGTTATATCATTTATGACTTGTGTGCAAAATTTGAGGTCAATGAGGCATGATTTGACAGGTTCCAGAGTCATTTGTAGAAATTAGAAATTTAAAAGTTCAATAGGCTTGAATTGGGGCGTAATTCATGGTTTTAGCATTATCTGAGGTGATTTGAGGATTCTTATAAGTTCTTATGATGTTTTAGTACTTGTTGGTATATTTTATTGAGGTCTCGAGGGCCTCATGTGAGTTTCGGATGGTTAACAGATCCAAATTTGAACTACAATAGCTGCTGCAATTTCCTTCTGCTGGAAATATCTTCTGCCAGATTCGAGCCCAGAATCGAGCCCAAAATCAAGCCACAATTGAGCCCATGGTCGAGGGTCATGATCGAAGGCAGGGTCGAAGACCAGGGTCGAGGGCCACGATCGAAGGCAGGGTCGAGGGCCATGATCGAGATCCAAGATCGATGGTAAGAATCGAGGCCCAGGATCGAGAACCTCGATCGAAGGCCAAAATCGAAGGCCAAGATCGAGGCAAAACCGAGGCTGTCTGGGCAGAATTATAAACCAGGGACTTCGTCCCATTCGCCATTTTGACAAAATTGTACCTTGAGGAGAGACGATTTTTGATAGATTTTCAAGAAAAACTTGAGATAAGTCCCTTGTGATCATTTCTACTTCATAATATTGAATTATCATTGAATAATCCGACTAGATTACATGATTTTGAGGTGTAAATCGGAGATTGGAACTTAGAAAATTAGAAAAAAGATTTGTAGATTTGAGGGCTGAGTTGAGGTCGAATTTTGGTAAAATTGGTATGATTAGACTTGTGGTTGAATGGTCTTTCGGATTTTGTAACTTTTGTCGAGTTCCGAAACATGGGCCCCACATGTGATTTTTGAGCTAAATTTCGGATTTTTATGGAAAATTAGTATTTTCTTATGAAATTAATTCCAATAAATTTTATTGACTGAAACGAATTATTTGTGACTAGATTCGAGACATTAGGAGGCCGATTTGCGAGGAAAAGGCATAGCAGAGTAGAGAATTTCACGTTTTGAGGTAAGTAACAGTTATAAATCTGGTCCTGAGGGTATGAAACCCAGGATTTTGTGTCATGTGATTATTTTGGAGGTGACACACATGCTAGGTGATGGGCGTGTGGGCGTGCACCGAGGGGATTGGGACTTGGTCCGTTCCGTGAAAACTGTATGGTTGAATAATTTATTGTTAGCTATATGCTCTCTGTGTTGAAGAAATTTGACTGTATATCATGTTAGAAATCATGCTTAGGCTATGTGATAGTACTGTTGGGAACAACAGAGGTCACGTACTTATTGAATTATTTTCTAATTTCTATCTTATGCTCAGTCATTATTTTACTTGCGTATCATACCTCAGTCTTTTTTTATATTTGTTGATGCATTATGTTATCTTTGTTTGGGCTGTTCTTTGTGATTTCTAAGAGCCGAGAGACTAGAGAGGTTAAGGAATGAGTAAGGCTGAGGGACTGTCAGTGTGGTAAGGATATCATGGCACGTGAGTTGTCCGTGCAGATTATGACGCTTGGGCTGTAGGAGCCCCTCCAGAGTCTGTACACCCCCAGTGAGCGCGGGTACCCATTGAGTGTGAGTGCTGGGGGATGAGAGCCGAGTAGTTGAGTTGTGATGATGAGTTGAGTGATTGTTGTCTAAGAGGTTGTACTTGCTTTGCATTTGTTGTTACACTTGGTTGCTATCTGTCATTGTTGTGAAATCTCTAAAAGATTTTATATCTGGATTACATGAACTTGAACTGTATAAAAATTGATTTGACTTAAACTGCCGGATTTGAAAGCATGTCTATTCTTTGCTGGAATTACTGAAAGTGAACTATAACTGTGTAGCTCGTCATTATCTTCAGTTCCTTAGTTATTATTGTTACTTGCTGAGTTGATTGTACTCATACTACACCCTGCACTTCGTGTGCAGATTCAGGTGTTCCCGGACATAGCGGGTGTTGATCATTTCACACAGTTGATTTTCAGGAGATTTTGAGGTAGCTACCGGACATTCCCGACTAGCTTCATGAATGACTATTATCTCAACATGATTTGAAGATGTGGCAGCTATTGTTTGTTTCATTTAACGCCATGATATAGTTGTACCTCCGTATGTAAACAAATAGCCTTTTTGAGATCGGGCTTTATGTGGATCAGACAAATAACTTGCATCGGTATAGCCAATCATTTCTGACTTGAATTCATTAGAATAAAACAGTCTCATATCTAGAGTTCCCCAAAGATATCTAAATATATGCTTAGCACCAATCCAATGTCTTCTTGTTGGGAAGGAACTGAATCTTGCTAATAAGCTTACTGCAAAAGCAATATCTGGTCGGGTATTATTAGCAAGAAACATCAATGCCCCAATTGCACTAAGATATGGAGTTTTATCACTAACGAGTTCTTCGTCATTTTCTTGAGGCCTAAATGGATATTTATTTATGTCAAGTGATCTCATAACCATTGTGGTACTCAATAGATGTGCATTATCCATGTAAAGTCGCTTTAAAACCTTTTCAGTGTATGTTGATTGATGGACAAAAATTCCAGTTCTTACATGCTCAATTTGTAGGCCAAGACAAAATTTTGTCTTACCAAGATCTTTCATTTCAAATTCTTTCTTCAAGCACTCTACATCCTTTGGAAGCTCTTTAGAAGTGTCAATGATATTCAAGTCATCAACATACACAACTATGATGACAAATTCAGATCCAGACCTATTAATAAAGACATAATGGCAAATAGGGTCATTTTTATACCCTTCCTTTAACAAAAACTCGCTAAGGCGATTGTACCACATCTTTCCTGATTGCTTCGATCCGTATAAGGATTTTTGAAACTTTATTGAATAAGTTTCCCTTGAACTTTTATGTGTTTCAGGGACTTTAAATCCTTCATGGGTTTTCATAAGAATTTCATTGTCCAGTGAGCCATATAAGTAGGTTGTGACAACATCCATCAACCGCATATCAAGCTTTTCACGGACTGCTAGATTTATTAGATACCTGAAGGTAATTGCATCTACCAAGGGAGACATCTCCATAAAATCAATGCCAAGCCTTTCCGAAAACCCTTGTGCTACAAGTCGTGCTTTATATCTTCCGGCTTTACCTTTATCATTTCGTTTACGCACAAAAACTCATTTGTACCTCACTAGCTTGACACCTTCAGGCGTTCAGACTATTGGTCCGAAAACTTTACGTTTTTCGAGTGAAGCTAATTTCGCTTGAATTGTGTTTTCCCATTTTGGCTAGTCATTTATTTGTCTGCATTCATCGACAAATTTTGGCTCAAGATCCTCATCTTGTTGCATTATTTCAACTGTAACATTATATGCAAAACTGTTATCAACTATAACATTATTTCGGTTCCACCTTTTTACCGTAGAGATATAACTTATTGAGATCTCTTCATTTTTATCATTTCCAGTACTATAACCTCATGTGAAGTCTTATCAATTATTATGTCTTTATGTTGCTCTTGAGCAATTGCCTCCATGTTATGATCAACTTGATCATTTGCTCCTTTCCTTTTTCGGGGATTCTTATCCTTGGAATCGATTGGTCTACAACGTTTAAGGCGTGGCCTAGACTTATTTGCATTATCATATTGTCCAGCCGGGACATCAACTCGAATTGGAGCATTTACAACTGAAATATGCGATTTAGTAACCCGTGAAAGGTTAGTAAATGCTCTGGCAATTGATTTGCAACATTTTGCATATAAATGATCTTTTGAACTTCTTGTTCACATTGATTTGTACGAGGATCCAAATGAGATAGAGATAATGCATTCCAATCTATCTCTTTTTCAGTTGTTTATTTTCACCCCCTAATGTTGGAAAAACTGATTTATCAAAATGATAATCAGCAAATCTGGTTGTAAACAAATCTCATGTCATAGACTCCAGATATTTAATAATAGAAGGAGATTCATAGCCAACATATACTCTCAACCTTCTTTGGGGACCCATCTTGTGCGTTGTGGTGGAGCAATTGGAACATATACCGCACATCCAAAAATTTTTAGATGGGAAATATTTGGCTCCTGACCAAAAACCAACTATAATAGGGAGACTTCATGATAACTGGTTAGACTTATGCGCACAAGTGTTGCGGCATGCAAAATAGCATATCCCCACACTGAAAGGGGAAGTTTTGTCCTCATTAGCACTGGTCTAGCTATAAATTGAAGGTGTTTAATCAATGATTCTGCTAGACCATTTTGAGTATGAACATGAGCAACCAGATGCTCAACTTTTAATTTAGTGGCTATACAATAATTAGTAAATGGCTGAGATATAAATTCACCAGCATTATCAGTACAAATTGTCTTAATTGCATAATTTGGAAATTGTGGTCTTAACCTTATTATTTGGGCCAACAATTTCGCAAATGACATATTACGAGTTGACAATAAGCACACATGTGACCATCTATCAAGATCATAAAATACTTGAATGGTCCACATGGAGGGTGTATAGGCCCACATATATCATCCTGTATACGTTCCAGAAATGCAAGGGATTCAATCCTAACTTTAGCTGCTGATGGTTTAATAACCAATTTTCCTTAAGAACAAGCAGCACAAGAGAATTCCTTAAATTGAAGAATCTTCTTGTTCTTCAATGTGTGCCCATTTGAATTCTTTATTATTCTGCGCATCATGTAAGAATCGGGATGGCCTAACCGGTCATGCAAAATGATAAAATCATTGGAAGTAGTAAACCTTTTGTTTACTATGGCATGTGATTCAACCACACCAATGTTTGTGTGGTATAATCCAGAAGAAAATGCGGATAATTTTTCATGCACACATTATTTTTTCGCTTTTATTGTAGTGATATAAAGGTATTCAACCTTTCCTTCATTAAAGGTCTCAACATGGTAGCCATTTTGGCGAATAGCTTTGAAACTCAACAAGTTTCTTTGAGACTTACGACAATACAATGCATTATTAATAGTTAATATCATCCCTCCAAGTAGTAATAAGGCCGCTCTTCCAGAGCCCTCAATTAACTTTGTACTACCATATATTGTATTAACATAGGCCTTTTTCATAACCAAATAAGAGAAAAATTTCTTTTCTCTTAATATTGCGTGAGTTGTAGCACTATCCAAAAGGCATAAATCTTCATTACTCATCTTGGATTCAATTTAAGACTAGAGAATTTTATTTTCTTCATAAAAAAAAAAGTACACCATGAGAAATACGGAAAAACTAACAACACCAACAACAACATAAGACAACTTAAGTACTACTTGAAAATAAAAATAACTTTAGAACGAGACAAAAAAATATTGAAAATAAAATAACAACATAATTGTATTCCCCAATAAAATGATCAAACTTTAGTTTTGATATCCAAAGAAGTCTTCGACTTCCAAAGGAGTAAGATCATCGGGGCCTTCAAAATCATCAACATTCAAAGCAAGATTTGCCTCGGCATTGTCATCATTTTTGTTTGAAGGTCCTACCTCAAAATCATTTTTAAAGGTCAAGTGAGACTCCACTGGGGTATTAGTAGAAGATGCTCCAACATTATTTGCCTTTCTTTTGATGGAGATTTGATAAAGCCTGAAAAAATACTTAGGTGCACGATATTCAATTTTTCAATGACCTTTCATGCCACATCGATGGCAGTTACTGCTTTTGCCTCTTGAAGGATTGTTTTGAGAACCCATATTGTTCTCTCGTTTGCCATGACCACCACGATGATGATTATTATACCGTCTCTTGCCATTTCCATGCCCATGTACATTCATTTGACCATGATAATTATTATATTTTTTTTCAGACTTATCACGTCTCGCTACCATATTCGTTTCGAGAAGCGGAGCTGACCTTGTGGAACGGGCTTCATGATTTTTCAGCAAAAGGGTATTATGTTGTTCAGCCACCAGAAGACATAAGATCAATTCAAAATATTTTTTAAAACCCCTTTCACGGTATTGCTGCTGTAATACCATATTTGAGGCATGAAAAGTCGTAAGAGTCTTTTCCAACAAATCCTTATCATTCATAACATCCCCACATAATTTCAATTGGGAAGTTATTCGAAATAATCAGAGTTATACTCACTTACGGTCTTAAAATCTTGCTACCGTAAGTGCATCCACTCATATCGAGCCCTTAACAATACCGTAGCCTTAAGGTGATCATACCTTTCAGTCAAGCCAGTCCACAATTCAAGTGGATCTTTCACTATTAAATATTTAACCTTCAAACCTTCATCCAAATGATGACGAAGGAAAATCATGGCCTTCGCTTTGTCCTGGCTTGATGCCTCATTACCGTGAGTAATGGTGTCACCAAGGTCTTTAGCGGCTAAGTGAATCTCAACATCGAGAACCCAAGGTAATTATTTCCAGAAACATCAAGTGCCACAAACTCAAGCTTTGACAAATTCGACTTAGTGAAAACTGAACAACGAAAAAAGCTCAACTCCGTGCTGATAACGTTTTAAGAAATGTAGTTCAAAGTAACAATATAAAACAAGAAGATAAGTAGAATAAGAGGAGAAGAGATAACTTTCTTATATCATTAAGTGTTCAAGTGTATCCCATATCACATTTCATGCCTCTATTTATACTATTACATAGAAGGTTACAAAAGGATTGTCTTAAACATGACATTAACAATTGAGATCATGGGGAAAGATCATAGGAAAGAGTTATGGAGGTGTGAGAGTTACAATCATAATAGTGATAAGTAGTGGAAGATTATTTACATCATGAATGAAAGTAGTGATAGTAATGGACATCCATAATTACTATAGGTTTTATAACAGAAGACTATAAATAAGATTCATTTATCCTTAATCAAATGACTCATGTTCGAACTTTAGAATAAAAATATTCCTAATAATATAAATGGATGACGAACCAACTGGTCATTACCGTGTCCGCAAACCTTTTTTACTGCCTGCAACTGGTAGCCGCGTTGAACTTTGGACCACCTCCCTGCAAAATGGCGATTGGTGATCTAAATTACCCACAGTGTGAAAAAGGATTACAGCCGTTACAGTTTCTCCCGTCAGTCCTCAGCCGCCCATTTAGAATTCTTTCTCCATTGCAATTTGCATCCGAAAATTACACACCGTAATAGGGAAAAAGTCAAATCATTTTGTCTACATTTAAATTTCTAAATCTCCGTAAACTAAAAAATATATACTTCTAGTATAATGACAAAATTTTTGCAAAGTATTACAATATAATATTTACATTTTATAAATTACCTTTTTAAAAATTTCTGGCTCCACTTTACACCTTATCAAAGTTAAAATTCACAGTTTTTTTGTTTATTTTTTGCAACAAACATCAAACTTTTGACAACCTTTTAATTTTAATTCCTTTTTAGTTTAAAGACGTGTAAAGATTGTCGAACGTCTTAGATAAGCTGCCGACATGCTGACGTGGACAGAACTAATCGCTAACTTTTTCACTGTGACAGTAACCATCTAAAACTGCTAATTTTTACTATTTTTAACTCCCTCCCATATTCATAGCAGGCAATTTGTTTTTTTAAATACAAAGTTTGTATTTGACTAATAATTTAAAAAATAAATTTAAACAGTAATAATGTTTAACTAAGTTTTTAAAAATTATTTTTACGCGTATTTTTCTCAAAAGCATATTTTTAAAAAGAATTTTTTTTTTTATTTTTCAAAAACTATTTATGCTTTTACTTCTTTTTCTTCTAAAACCTTGGCTAATCACCTTAATTTAAAATTTTAAAAAAAAATTATTTTTAACTAAAGAAACACTTTTAGCCACAAAAATAAAATTGTCCAGATAGGCTATTAAGTATTAATGACATACCAAAATCTTTTACCGGAAAATTCGATTCCCTTTCCATAAATCCAAAGTGAATCTTTTTTTCACAATTTGAATAGCATATTTTAATCCTTATTATCACTACCATTTTAAAAAAAAGTATTTCTTAGAAGCAAAGAAAACCATTTGGGAAGGAAAAGTAAAAAGAAAATAATTTAAAAAAAACTCTCTGTATATAAGGAAAAAACTTGACTCATTTCCAGCAAGTTGAAGAGAAGTTTCAGTTGGCCAGTGATTCTTGTTTCCTTGTTTAGAAACAACGGTTTACTTCAATTATCAAAATTTATTACTTCTGCCTTCAATTTAGGGTTCTACTTCAAGGTCTGTATCCAATATATATATATATATATATACATACATTCTGCTGTTTCTGCAATATATACAGAATCTCTTCTAGGTATTGATTGATAGATTGATTTTGATTTTTTTTTAAAAATTTGGTGTGTTTTTAGTCCATTTATAAAGTTGGATATAAGATTTTCATTATTTAGTGGTAGATTATCCTTAGAGTTTAATTAGATTATGGTTTCTTTGATTTCTGGATACTTTGTTCATTTGCTGAATTTAAGGGTTGATTATTGGATAATACTAATTGGTTATTCTTTTTGTTGTCTGCTTTTGTTGGAAAAAATTGGATCTTGCATTTTTTTTTTTTTTGTGTGTGTGTGTGTGTGTGAGTTTGGTGTTAGGCTTTGTGAGTAGTACCTCATTTTGCTGTTCTTTAGTAAATGTATTAATTTTTATTAAATAAAAGTTTCTGCTGTCTATTCAGTTGGCTCAGTCTATACAGAATATCTTTTAGATATTGATTATTAGATTGGATTTGATTTAGTTTTGGGGTATTTGTAGTGTAGTCCATTTATAAAGATTTCATTATTTAGTGATAGATTATGCGTAGAGTTTAATTGGATTTTGGTTTCTTGATTTTTTGATACTTTATTCAGTTTGCTGAGTTTGGGGGTTCATTATAGTTATGTCCATTTCCAAAGATTTGGTTTTTGGGATTTCGGGTCTTTATATTTTGGTCCATTTCCAAGGATTTCATTATTTAGTGTTAGATTATGCTTAGAGTTCCAGTGTTATTAGTGTCAGTCTTGTATTCTAATATTGTAGATTTTTATCACTACATGTTATTCCTTTAACCTCTTTTTCTTTTTATCTTGTTCTCGTTAATGCTTGTTGCTACTGCTATATTTTTATTTTTTCCTCATGTCGAGGGTCTACTGGAAACAACCTCTCTACCTTTACCGCAGGGGTAATGTCCGCATACTCTCTACACTCCCCAGACCCCACTTGTGGGATTATACTGGGTTTGTTGTTGTTGTATATTATGCTTAGAGTTTGATTGGATTTTGGTTTCTTGGTTATTGGATAATATACTAATTGGTTATATTGTCTGCTTCGGTGGGAAAAAATTGGATCTTGCAGTTCGGGTTTTTCTGGTGAAGAGGAAGAAGAAAATGGCGTTGTTGAACAATTGTGAAAATTTGGGGTTAGGCATTGTGAGAAGTACCTCGTTTGGGCGAAAACGAGTCACTTTATCGAATACAGTAGACGTTGATTTCATCTCAACAACGCCTACAAAGAGATTCTGCAGTCGGAACTCATTTTCTACAAATGAGAAATCTGGTCTTGAATCCTTGCCTAAAGATATCTTGGTTAGTTCATTGTCTATTTCTTTTTTGTGTATCTCTTCTATTCTTATGCCAATTGTTCAAGATTGTAACTTTTCCCCTGTTAAGATAAACGTTGAAGTGTTAAGAAAGAGATGTGTTTCTTTCTTTATCTATTTGCAGATAAGGATAGTGTGTGGAGTTGATCATGATGATTTGAAGAGTCTATTTCATGTATCAACGGCAATTAGAGAAGTGGTAAGCTTTAATATGTCATTGAAATATTGTTAAATATCAATTGAGGAAGTATTACTTTGTCTAAGTATTGATGAACTATTTCTTTTTGATGTATGTATGAGCAGACTCTGATTGCGAAAAAAATGCATTTTGAGTTTAGTACACCGAGAAAGACTCTTCCTTTTCGGAATGCTTTTGATATGGAGGATTCGGGCAATTCCGATGAGGTAGAACCACCAAATGCTCCAAAGCTGCCGAAGATTGCAAGGTCTCGATTGAGTAGGAAGAAGTTGGCTGAGATCTCTGTAGCCTTGTTTGCCTCAGATGCCGAAGAAAATTGGCCATAGAGAGAGTTATTTGTACAATTGGAAACTGAGGTATAGAACCAGAAACAGATTATGTATAGGTATTATTGTGGTAGAAACTCAAAAAAGGAAATCTGAGTCACGACGAAGGGTTTGATCTGATATCTCATTGGAAGAAAGGATCCGGGAGATGTACTTGAAGATCACTTGCCCAGTTCTGGAAGGACAAGACTGGAGAATTGTCACCGGATTTGAGCTTCCGTCAGTATGCTGTTTCATCGTTAGACGGAGCTCTCTTTTTATCATCTCGTGCTAGATGCAACATTCTTTTTCCTGCTTGCGAACCACAGGAGCGCCTAGTGCACAGAGGAAGTCCAACTGAAGGGGAGCTTAGATTGCGCGCATACTATAATGGTTGAAAAGAGATCAACGAATGGACCAAGCACGAGAGCGACACGAACCAGGTTTACATGTCACAACAAATTTTTACAAGCCACTGTTCTTCAACTCTATCATTGAAGATGGGCTTGATTGTTTGTGTTGATAGTTAGTTTTAGGGATTCTATTTGAAGGGGCTGCTCTGGCGCTTCTGATTTCATAAAAAATTCAGTTGTACATATGGAATTAACTGCATATGGAATCACACGCGTTCGTTTGGTACTAATACTACAGATATGTTGATGAAATAAAAATGTTTCTGTCCTTCCACTTCAATTAACAACACATGTTTGAGTTCTTCATTGGTTTATTATTATTTAGACCATTTTATCATCTCGAGCCGTGGAAGCAGTAGGTTGTTTATATCACACCTCTAGAGATGGGGCCCTTCTCCGAATCCTGCGTGAATGCGAGATGCCTTGTGCACCGAGCTACCTTTTTTTTTTCTCCTATAGTTTGATGCATATCGTATTATCGTTTGGTACTCGAAATAAGGTGCGATAAGGTGTGATAAATTTAAACCATGTTTAGTTGACGGTATAAATTTATCCCAATCTTAATACAGGATATTCCACCTTATCCCATCAAACTTTGGGATTATATTATCCCACCTCTCAGGTGGGATAAATTAGTCCAAGAATTATAATCCCGGAATAATTTAGACGACCCTTTTAAGAGTCTAAAACTATAGGTATCTAGCGCTGAATTTCCTTTCCAGTTGCATCAGAAGCATGTGTTTTATGTTTCCAGTTGCTTAGTCACAGAAAAGCAAATCAAAATAGGGAATCCTAAGCTGAAATAAGACATGTTACAGGACAAATTCTCTGTATTTGTCCATGTGTGGCACTAGTGTTTGGTATGTTTATTAATTATCCCCTATTCTAGTCACTTGTAATAAATAACTTAAAATTGTTTGCTAGATGCCTAGATATCTGGGTAGCTATATTGCGAGTTACTTCATGTAAACTCCTTAAAAGATTAGTATATGTATTTTGTATATACATTTTGAAATTTATAGATGGAGTTGAATATCGGAAAGAGAAATACTACATCCGGTCCATATTATTTGTCTTTTAATCTTTTTTTACGCCTTTAGAGAAAGATATTTAGTAACCTTAATTATAAGAGTATTTGTCTACACCTCCTTTTTCTCTGTCTTAAAATTTTCGATTAATTAATACTCGACCAGTTGAAAAAACAAGAATAAATTTGGTAAAAATAATATTAATAAAAGCTTCTTACTTTTTTGTTAGTGTCAAATATTTTAAAATAAATATTTTGTTCATCAAATAAACAAATAATATGGATCAGATAATAGGTAAAATATAGTCTTCTGATTGCAATGTGAAAGTTGTGAAAAGTTTTATTATTGTATTTCAAAACAAAGGAGGGAGTATTGTAATCTTGGTATTGTGGGCACAGCTTGTAAGTCGTATAATTATTGGTAGAATTTGCGGCATTGTTAAAGCCTTGATTAGCTTTAATCAGGATTTAGAAATTTGTAGCCAGCTTGTAAACCTCTCACCACGTCTCGCTGTTCATAAACACTTTCTGCTGCCAAGTCTGATTTTGCTGGAAAGGGGATACACTTGGCAAGAATAAACGAACTTTAACCCATATATATTTTCAAATAGCTTCTCGGGGCCCTCTGCGCCAGAGTGAACCCGCCGGGGCGATCCACTCACCCGGAGTTCAAGTTCGATCCATTTGAGTTTTTTTTTTCCAGAAAAGAAACGAGAGTGTTTGGAGCTATGCCACTGTAAAATCGTTAATATCCGCGAAAACTACTAAAATTCTCGGATCTATACTAGAGACCAGGAGACAATGATCGAAGTCAGACTTAAGAGTAAAATTCTTGTGCTTATATATAGAAGCACTTCTTCTACTTCTTAAAGAGTTGAGAAGAGAGCAAGCCTCACGCCGTTGTCAGCATTGACTCAACTCTGTTGGCTATAAATAGAGAGGCCTAGCCTCATTTTTCACTACCGAAATATGAAAATCTCTCCCCCTCTATCTTTTGCATTCTACATTGTTTTTTAAAGCAAAAACGTAAGCATTTTGTGTGATTTGCTCTGCCATTTGAGTTCGCCAGTTCTGTGATTTGAAGTGCCGCTATAACAGAATAGTTATTCCGTTCTATCCTGGGAGGAATCTCTCCCCTCTTTCTTCTGCATTATTTTTCAAAGCAAAAACGTAAGCATTTTGTGTGATTTGCTCTGCCATTTGAGTTCGCCAGTTATGTGATTTGAAGTGTGATAACTAGGGGTTTTAGCCTATTATTTGCTCTTTTTTGTTTAGGTTTTGGGTAAAAAATACGTAAAGGTATTCCTGAAAACTAATTTAATGTGCTTGCTTGTAGGGTTTTGTCAAAATGAGGCAAAGAAGCCATCATCCACTCATAAAGGAGTCAAACCTGCACAAATCCAAGGCTGAGACTGGAGCACTGAGAGCGGCAGAAAAGCGCGGCCGCGTAAGGACCACCGCTGAGGCGGCCACTATTACGTGGTCCGCGAAAGTAGATTCGGAGAAGTTGCTTTGAGTACTAAAATCACCGCTGACCGCGTTGGAAAGGCGCAGCTGCGAAGGGAATTTCGCTGAGAGCGCATCTTGAGGTTCAGAGACCCTGCAAGTCAGGCTTAACTGAAGAACGCGGTCCGCATCCAAATTACACGGCCGCGATGGAAGCACACGCGGATGTGATTGAAATTACGCGGTCCGTGAAACTAAGCCCAATCCAAGCCCAGTATTGAAGAAACACGGATCACACTCATTATTACGCGGCCGCGAAAGCTCAAGCGCGGACGCGGTCAGAATTACTCGTCCGCGAATCCTCCGCAGGGGCATTTTTGTCCGAAAATTTTAGCCTAGTATAAATAGATCCTTTTGTCAATTTTAGGTTAAGTTTTGTTTGGCAGAGCACGTGAACGGCTGGTTTTTCCTTTTTTGGGCAATTTTAGAGTAGATTTACCTTCAAACTTTAGATTTTCATCTTGTACTTTAATATTATGACTTATATTTCATCTTTATCTTTGATTTCTACTGTTATTATGAGTAGCTAGACCCTATAGCTAGGGTGGTGACCCAACCCTAGTGTGAGTATTTAATGAGTCTTGAATTATAGGGCTTAATTGTTTATGGGTGAGTGATATTTAGCCTAATTCATGCTAAAATTATAAAATTAGCGGTTGCAAATACTGATTCATGCCTTTATGACTTA
The DNA here is from genome assembly GCF_000390325.3 of Nicotiana tomentosiformis. Classification (NCBI taxonomy): domain Eukaryota; kingdom Viridiplantae; phylum Streptophyta; class Magnoliopsida; order Solanales; family Solanaceae; genus Nicotiana; species Nicotiana tomentosiformis. Next base: position 101,554,101 of record NC_090820.1, on the reverse strand, counting down.
GGCTCTTCTTGAGAAAGATGGACTAAGTCTAGGAAAATTTGGCTAACAAGGAATTGGGGTGAACTCAAGAGATTGATAGCCCCAATTAAAGGGTTAAACCTAGAGATAGTAATACCCGACTTGAGCTAATTTTACTTGTATTGGATGAACACCCATTTGGGCTTGAGAAAGCCAAATCGGGCAAAGTCACTCAAACTACCGAGAGGTATCGAGTGAGCACTTATGTGTGATGGTTATATCACGACCCCAATCATAACATGCTTGTTCTAGATTCTTGATACTCATTAGATACTCACCTAGGCGAAAGTCACTTCCCTAGTGCCTTTTAACACTTGAAAACTTTCACCAAAAATATTGTACTTAGCTTACACTTAGCATACAATAGTATAAAATTATAATAGAATTAATCGCAACACTGTTTGGATGTGCAATTAGGAACAACACGTACATCTAGATTAGTTAGACACCTAACTCCAAGCCAAATTAACTCCTTGTGGAAATCGATCCCGACCTTGTTGGGTAAAACTATATCGACCATCCTCGCTACTCTATAGTGGTGTAGGTTTGGCCTCGATCACTTTTTGGCGCCGTTGCCGGGGAGTTAGACGGTGTTGTCTATCTATCTAACTATTTGTGTGTCTTGTTTTTTTTTTTTCCTTATGTTTTTCTAACTTTTGTGTATCAACCGCTTTAGGTACCAAATGGCTCATAATGATGCTCTCGGACATGTTCTTCCGGGGGAGGAGATAGATGACAATGGTGAGGATGAGGTTAATCTAGAACCTCAAGTCCAAAGAAGAGGCCGCCAGGCTAATGACAACATTTCAAACCCTCCCCCACTTCCTCCACGGACAGCACACCGAGTGCTACCCAATGAGGGTTACGCAAGTGAAATTGTCCCGCCCCGGATTCGGGCGAGCAATTTTCAAATTACAAATGTCATGCTGACCCTTTTGGAGCAAAGGGGCTTCTTCATTGGAGCTCCTCATCAGAATGCATACAAGCATCTAAAGGGTTTTGTAGACACATGCTGGGGGAGCAAACAAACGAATGTGTCGGAGGATGCTCTGAGGTTGAGACTTTTCCCATTTTCACTTAGAGGGAAAGCTTTGGACTGGCTCGAGAGGCATCCCAACCACTCCATACACACGTGGGATGAGTTGGCAGAAACATTTATAGTCAAGTTTTTCTCACCGGGTCATATGGAAGCATTGAGGGATGGGATCTTAGCCTTTAAACAAGAACCTACTAAACCCCTACATGAAATCTGGGAGCGATACCGGACAATGGTCAAGGACTGCCCAAACAATGATATGACTGAAGCAATGATTCAGCAGACATTCTATAGGGGCATCAACATAACCAACCAGTGTGTGGTGAATCAGCTAGCTGGGGGAAATTTATGAAAATGCCTTATGCCGATGCTTGTGACATACTTGATGAGATGGCTGACACATCCTCAGCTTGGCAGAGTCGAGCAAGTGTTCCTCAGGATGACCCTAATGTCATCCATCTTCACAAAGAACTTCATGATCACGGACAAGCCATAGCCGAGCTGACAACTACTATGAATCAGTTAGCAAAGGCCCAACTTCAGCAAGTTCAAGGGACAAAGTAATTAAATGCCATGGAAGGGGTAAATGTCATGGTTAACAAGAGAAGACAGCGTGGTCAACAAGTGAAAAACAGTCAAGATCAATATGAGCAAAGTGGTAGTGGTTACAATCAAGACGATTCTTATGATAATCAAAGTGAGGAAGTGTTATATGCCAATAACTACCAAGGTCAATGGAGCAATGCTCCAAATCAACAATGGAGATCGCAAGGGAACAATCAAAGTTGGGCAACCAAGACCAAGGGAATTGAAACAATGGCAACAACAACTCGAACAATTGGGGGAACACCAATCAGAATTGGGAGAACAACGATAACAATTGGGGAGGCAATGGAAACTAAGGGGGTTGGAATAATAATAATCAAGGCAATCGGGGGTTGGGATTTCAAAGGCCCCCGATGTATCAACAACCCAACAACCCGCCTCCATATTTGTCTCAAGGGAAAAGTTCCTCAAACAATGAGATGGGGTGGATAGAGAGTATGTTCAAACAAATGATGGAAAGGAATGCTGACTCTGATACCCAAATAGCCTCCCATACTACCTCTATTCGCAACTTGGAAGTACAAATGGGTCAAATTTCTCAAGCATTGAATACTCGCTCTAAGGGGGCACTACCAAGTGATACGGTAGTAAACCCAAAGGGTGGGAACAATATAGGCCATGCTATGGCGGTGACCACAAGAAGCGGTAGAGGTGGAGATGCAAGTACCTCTAATCCAAAGAAGATTTGTGTTGCAAGAAGATGATGAGATTCAAGCTAATGATGAGAATGTTAATGATGAAGTGAGAATCGATATTGATGACAACATGGAGGAGACTCAAAATGATGTGAACCCATCTAGGGAATACGTGATAGACATACCGGAAATGGTAGTGCCTAAAGCCAAGGCCCCTTTTCCAAGGCCTCCTCCACCGTATCCTCAAAGGCTTGTAAAGCACAATAATGAAAATCAATTCAAGAAATTTATTGAGATGATGAAAAGTTTGTCAATCGATATGTCCTTGGTGGAAGCTCTCGAACAAATGCCGGGATATGCCAAGTTCATGAAAGACTTGGTAACTAAGAAGAGATCTATGAATTGTGAGACCATCAAAATGACTCATCAAGTGAGTGCCATTGTGCACTCGATGGCTCCAACGCTTGAAGATCCCGGTGCCTTTACAATTCCATGCACCATTGGTAGCAACGATTTTGCAAAAGTCTTGTGTGATTTGGGAGCAAGTATTAATTTGATGCCATATTCCATGTTTAAGATACTAGGCATTGGGCAACCAAGAGCTACTTCCATGAGATTACAAATGGCAGATCGGACAATGAAAAGGCCGCTCGGTATTATTGATGATGTTCTAGTCTGGGTCGACAAGTTTATTTTGCCTGCTGATTTTGTGATTCTCGACTGCGAAGTTGACTATGAGGTGCCTCTAATATTGGGGAGACCTTTCCTAGCAACAGGGAAGGCATTGGTTGATGTGGAAGCAGGGGAGCTCACCTTTGGAGTGGGCGATGAAAAAGTTATATTTCACGTGTGCAAATCAATGAAGCAACCAAATAGCAATGAAGTTTGCTCTTTTGTGGATCTTGTGCGGAGGTGATAGTTGATGATACGAGTGACATGATCAATATGGAAGACCCTTTGGAAGCTGTGTTGTTAAACCATGAGGATGATGAAAAGGAAGGCTTAGTTGAATGTATAAATGCGTTTCAAGGAATGGGATCCTACTCTTATGGGCCCCGTAAACTTTCCTTGGACTTGGAAAACCGGAAAACTCCACCAACAAAGCCCTCAATCGAGGAGCCACCAACATTGGAGTTGAAGCCTTTGCCTTCACACCTCAGGTATGAATTCTTAGGACCTTCTTCCACATTACCTGTTATTCTTTCTGCTTGCCTAACTAACGTGCAGGTAGACTCCACCCTTACGGTGCTTCAAAGAAGGAAAAAGGCAATTGGATGGACTTTGGCTGACATTCGGGGTATAAGCCCCGCCTTTTGCATGCACAAAATTATACTAGAGGATGATGCCAAACCCCCGTCCGTGGAACATCAAAGGAGGTTGAACAAGGCTATGCAATAGGTCCTCAAGAAGGAAATTATCAAGTGGCTTGATACAGGGGTTGTGTACCCTATTTCGGATAGTTCATGGACTTCTCCGGTACAATGTGTACCGAAGAAGGAAGGTATGACTGTGGTCACAAATGAGAAAAATAAGTTGATCCCCACTCGTACTGTCACCGGATGGAGGGTATGTATGGACTACAGAAAGCTGGACAAAGTGACCCGCAAAGACCACTTTCCATTGCCCTTTCTTGATCAAATGTTGGACAGACTTGCCGCACATGCCTACTATTATTTTTTGGATGGGTACTCAGGGTACAACCAGATTCTCATTGCACCGGAAGACCAAGAGAAAACCAACTTCACATGTCCGTATGGCACATTTTCATTCTCACGGATGCCGTCTGATTTGTATAATGCACCGGCTACCTTTCAGCGGTGTATGATGGCAATATTTACGGATATGGTGGAGGACTTCCTCGAAGTATTCATGGATGATTTTAGTGTTGTGGGGGACTCATTTGAAGAATGCTTGGATAATCTTGACAAAGTGTTGGCCCGAAGTGAAGAGATAAACCTAGTGCTTAATTGGGAAAAATGCCACTTTATGGCCGAGGAGGGCATTGTCCTCGGCCATAAGATCTCAAAGAACGGTATTGAAGTGGACAAAGCGAAGATTGAAGTTATTTCAAATCTTTATCCTCCTACTTCCGTCAAGGGAGTTAGAAGCTTTCTTGGGCACGCGGTGTCACGACCCAAACCGATGGTCCGTGACGGGCACCCGATACCTTACTCAACCGAGTACCAACGTAGCGTATCTTTCTTATTACATCATCATATACACGTGACATACGGGCCTAATAGGCCAACATGATCATTTATAAACTCAAAACATAGGCCGACAAGGCCGTACAATATTTCACATACACGACCTATATCTACAAGCCTCTTAGAGTACATATTTGTCGTAAAGGTCAGGACATAGTCCCGCCATACCAAACAATACACGTCTAAATCATACTGACCATACAAGTAACTCCGAAGCAAATGGAGCGCACCAATATCTTCTGTTGAGCTGATCGCCTACTTGGAGGACTCTCAACCTGTCTATCGAGACCTACAGGCATGAACCACAGCGTCCCCAGGCAAAAGGGACATTAGTACAAGTAATGTACCGAGTATGTAAGGAATGAAAATAAGTAAATAATAGACATGCGAGAAACATGGAGTAAACGACTTGACATGTACGTCTGCATAGCTCTGTGAATCATTTCATCTTTATAACGTCATGCATATGCGTATAAATGTCATACCATGCATAGGTATTTGTGTTCATAACATCATCAAGTCTCTGAGGGCATCCCACCATATCATTTCGGCCACTGTGGGCAAATCAACAACGTATACCAGTTGATCAGGTGATGGTGCGCATATAATGCCATAACCTTTTCCTATATCCCATATACATATAATATACATATATACGCGTATATAACGTCATTTGGTCATGAGTCAATGTATATGTATAAATTCATAAAATGCATAAGAAATATGTTAATAATATTTTCTCGGAATGCCATAAAAATAATATTTCTTAAGAAATACATTAATAAGATTTTCTTGGAATGTCATAAAAATAATATGCCTGTCGGATAAATTTTATCAAATACGTATTTTTCTGAGACCCATGAACAGAAGATATAATAATAATTTACATGGGGAATCAAGAATATAGACACCCCTAATATTTCTATGAATAGCCTTAACATACCCGGAGTAAGGGAAAATCCATATGATATTCTTGGAAAAGATTACACCGTACTCCCTTATAATTGCAAAATTCCGTTGCTATTATGCTAAGAAGTCTCGTATGATATTTTTTTTGAAGTAACTCACGTTACTATGAAGATAAATGTACCTCTCCTTTTAATTTGATCTAAATCTTGTATAATTTTTCTTTGTTGAAGCTCACCCGTCACTATTGAAGATGATTCATATAAACTCCTTGTTTTGGAGATTTCATCCGTTCATTTCTTTTGAAATTCTAATCCATCTCCCTTTAATGAATTAGGGAGGTGGATTTTTAACCTTGAGAGTGTGCCCCACTTTAGGGATTACTTAGCCACAAATTCTCCTAACATGTGACACCTAGTAACCTAAGATCAAGAGTCACCAAGGTTATTTATGTTGCTGCCACGTTAATTCTTACCCATTCCCAACCAATTACCAACATCTTAATTAATTACTAATCTCCCACTAAAATCAATAATTACCCGATTATCCACATAATCAAGAATTATCTCCAATTACATAAAATGATACTCACTTTTAATACACTTTATACACCTTACTATCATAGCCATGTGGTAGCGTGTATGGCACTAGTCCATACATACCGGATATTTTAGCTCGGGCTGTATTTTATCTCAAAATGCCAAACTTCGACGAAATTTATTTTCTTCGATTTTCTTACCCTTTCTCCTTCACGAATTTACCCGTCACTTATTTGAAATAGCATAATGCTTAAAATTTTAAAATAATCTCATTCCCGAACTTACGTCGATTAACTTACGATGAAACTTTAACGTACGAAAATGCGGGATGTAATATCTCATTTCCGAGCTTTCAACAATTTATTTATGGCGTACTTTTACGTATGAAAATATGGGGTGTAACATCATTCCCCCCTTTGGACTGATACACTTATCATTCTCATCACCCATAGCTCTTGCGAATACTTTAATACTCTCCTTGCCATTTAGGTAACTGTTCTGTGAATAAATCCAAAGGCCGGGGCATTCCCCCCTTTAGGCCTCTTTCCCACACCATGGCTTGTGATCGGAATCCTTCCAATCTCGTAACTGTTGCTACCTTCTATCATGCAGCCTGTACGATACTGACTTTGTAAGTGCGCCTACGCGACACCTCTCTCCTTTTTCCTCCAGCTTTTAGCCAATCTCTAGGCCTCACTTTGTAAACATATACAGAGCTTGATAATGTCTCTCTGGGCATCTATAGGTATACTGAAGTTTTTCGCTCGATACTTTTTTGATCTTATGAATATTACTATACCTTATTTCATAGATCCGTTTATCTATCTGTATGACTTTACTACATCTAGCTGGGTCATACTATACCATGACTCTTACTTCGATTTATCGTTACTGAGGTTTGCTACCAAACTCCAGGTTACTTTCGGTTTATCCCATATATATAAATCTAAGTCCTTTAATGCTTTCTCATTATTATTCATCTTAAGAATGATGGCCCAATCTCATCTCATACTTTGTGACTTTTGTCCATCCATTTTTTGATTCGCCTCAATATTGATCTACAATTTACCACTAATAACTTGAAACTTCCTACATAAAACCTTGCCACTAGGACTTACGTTGCATCGAGGAATATTTGAAGTGATTTCTGTAATCGTATTTCATAGTATCTCGATGTGATTCACCTTATGAGGGTATTCTAATCTCGTGCCATTCGCGAAATCTTTTCTCCTTCTCGCTTTTTTCCTTCTTCAAATCATTACTCAGTCGAAGGCCCAAACGTCATCCTTTATCTATCACAATTACATCCTCATTGTATGCTAGGGCAGCATTCCGTCTCTTCTAAATGCTACTGGTCTTAGACTCCTTTGAGTTCATTTAGGCTATACTGAGCTTTCTATAACTTAGAGAAACCATCAACTCTCTTGTTTCATAGGTTAATCCCGAGGACTTATCCATTCTCGTCACCTTCTAACTCGCCCTTGCTATTCCTTACTCCTGTCTTCCTAAAACCTTGTCGCTTTACCATACTTTAGCTTGCGACCTACACATATCTATTTATACTACTCGCAACCTTCCTTCAACTTGCTTTTACCATAGATTTCCTTATGTCATTCTGGGACATCAAGTGAGACATCACATCATCTCTAACTCTTCTTTACTCTCTTAATCAGGCTTCTCGATACCTAGAAACCATAGGCTGGAAGACATGCCACTGACGACACCGCTAGTATTCCTGGATACTGAATCCCTGCGCTTCTAGCCTTTTATCCGAAATATGGACTGTTCACAACCCTTTGCATTTGAGTATCTCGTACGTTGTCCATCTTTACCTTACTTACCTTAAAGTCTTGCATCACATATTCTATCTCTTTCATGACCTCCCTTTCATATAGGTATAATTCATATCCAGAACTTGAAACTCTATTATAATACTTGCACCTCTGGTGCACACATAATCCGGTGGGAGCTTCATACTGACTTCTTATAAGGCTGGTACTTTTCTGACTGGCTTTATCGTAGAGCCGTTATAGAATATGGTTAACGTACTATCTCTCTTGTATTTAAGAGTGATCCTGCAATGTTCTCAATCACGAGGTCTAAAATTTTCTTGGTCCAATAATCAGACTCCTGATCTACTGAGTTGATGTAACTCTTTAGTTTCCTCTTCCTTCTTATCAGCCTTCATGTAGGCTTAACTATCTTCCGATATGCAGCTCCTGGGATTAGTTATTACTTTATCCTTTCATGGGCGCTATGGACTATCTATGACACGATCTTCTAACAATTCCACCATTTGTCTATGCCCTGGGCTCAATTCTTTCTTTTACTTATACCGGAGTCTTCTACAGTTGTATGATTGTCACATATGTGTTGCATGGATAATACTCCGAAATCTTACATGCATTCATAACGTAAATCACTCTGGATCACTGATCGAATAATTCCTTTCGTTCCTTCTCCACTTTCTTTAAATGCAAGCAATTACTTTTTCTGGTCGTTTTGCCACTTGTTGCATGTATACTTGGCTTATCTTAGTTCCCACTCATGCCTAAATTTTTGTGCAACTCATATGATATCGAATATTACTTTTGACTTTTTTTCCCGTTCCTTAGCCACGGTAGGTACCATTTCCTTCTGGAGAGCATACAATGTTGTTGTGAGACTGTTGTTACAAGACTATTTCCTCCTTAGGTTACTGAGATTAGGTTGAAGCCTTCTTCCTTACTTCCTTAGCTAGTCTTTCATTGTAGTATTTAGGGAGGATCCTCTGATTCTTGTAAAGCTGTGATCTTATCACATCATATACCCGATGAAAGTTTTTTGATGTCCTTCCTTGCCTATAATTACCCGTAGTTACTTACCTCCACGCTCTTGTGCTTGTAGGGTTTCTTGTGAACTGATATTTTGACTGTCTTCCCAGTGGGATGCTCTTTTATTTTCGTAACACTCATACGATACCTTTACTACCCTCAACTCCTATCTTAATATTTCTCAAGAATCACGATGTCGTATCTGCGAGACTGAATTCCCCATATTGGGGTTCACTATGTTCATCTTGCACAGTCTGTTGATTTGTTTGTGTCCTCTTATTTAGACATAACTAGGCTCTTCCTGGATCAACTACTAACTACTCGTTGGCCCATTCTCATATCAATATTCCGCGTAATCTTTCTTGGATTATTTCCTTTGTCTTAACTTACGTCTCGCACTGGCTCCTTATTTATTTATAACGTCTCGGGTAGTAACCCTTACTTCCTCTCCTTGACGTTGTGCTTGCACAATATTTTGGAATCGTAGCATATCTGCAGGATTTGGATAAGTGCCATCGTAGCATCTCTTCGTATTCTTCCCTTACCATTCCATAATTACTAGAACCACTTAATTCTGACTTAATACCACATCACTGCATATTCCCCCCCCCCTTTAGGGGAGTACTAAGAGCTGAAGCCACGAGGATCTACCTATAGATGTTTTATCTCTTCATCTTTGGCGTCGTTTCACAACATCAATGACCCTTACTCGCAATGGTGACACTTAGTGCAACTGGCACATACAATCCCTTAAGCTTAACTTTGTTCATATTGCTTGCTTTAGGGAAGCGTCTCCCTAAATGACCATTCTCTGAATTTTTCATGAATCGTCTTCTGTTGTCCATTCTATTATCGCCGCAACGCAAATATGAAATTCTCATGATGCTGACTATTATCAAGTCACTCAGTCCCTAATTCATATTTAGTTTATCTTGTTCACCAGACCATACTGATTTCTATTATTCTGGGATCTAACTTTTCCTTTTGGTAGTTGCGTCGGAGTCACAAACTTATTTTTTGAAGTGAGGATATGACTTTATGGCCTATACTCTTTTGTTGTCTCAAGGCCTGTCACTTCTTGTATTTTCCTTGAATTGACTATAGACTCTGTAATACTGTCATCTTTTGACTTACCGTTGTCATCCATGTATCACAACTTACTCATAATGCTTCATTAACTCTCTTCTTATTTGCCGTAATATTTATGTCTATCACTTTATTCTGAAAACTCGAACAAGACATTCTTTTGCTTTTAGCTCCCCTTGATCCATCTACTGGCTCTTCGAGTTGCCTAACATTCTCTCTCCACTAGGGACGGGAGCCATACTAAGATAATATTACTCCCTTCAAGGCATCTAGTGCCTATCTTTGTAGTACTCATATCCATCTGTACTATTTTGAAGTGCACCATCAGGGTATCTCACAAGGAAATCTATTAGCACATTTGCAACATCCTTTGGAAATGTCAACTAATGCAAATAATCCATCCACCATTTTGGGTTACCCTAACCCTAGCTAGATCCTGATACCCTGCCTTCTCTTATATTACTTCTGTTAGCCCCCATAGGGCATAAATGAGATGGGTGTGGCCAATACATACCTCTACTACTGTTGAAGGTAACTCAAAATGCTTATATCTCCCTTCCTAAATGGTAAATAATGATAATCTTCACTAGCTGGGTACCTTGTACCCTTTTTCATCTTGCTTCTTTTATTTGTTGAAGCTTGCATCTACCTTTTGAATCTCTCATTATTTTTTACCATATGGGTGAATAGATATTCATGCCTTAGGGCTCCTTTTTCAGAAGATCACATGTCTTAGTACACACATGATCTACTGGAGACCTTACATTTATCCATCCTAAGCATGATACAAAAATTGAGTTTCTCTGACTCAAATCTTCCATAGCCACATGCAATCTCTTACCAACCGTCTTTCTAGATGTTGGAATCATCGTATTTTGAATAAAATAGAGTTTAGGAAATTAAGTTCCTACAATTGAGCTCTACCACACGATCTAGAGTAAGAAGAAAGAGTGACAGTCCTAAAAGCCCTGTAGCCTCCTTCTTATAAGTGTGGTGCACAACACACCTATAAACAAGACTATACTAGACACGGCTTGTAGACTCCCTAGGATAGAACTGCTCTGATACCACTTTTATCATGACCCAAACCGATGGGACGCGATGGGCACCCGGTACCTTACTCAACCGAGTACCAACGTAACGTATCTTTCTTATTTCATCATCATATACACGTGACATATGGGCCTAATAGGCCAACATGATCATTTATAAACTCAAAATATAGGCCGACAAGGCCGTACAATCTTTCACGTACATGACATATGTCTACAAGCCTCTAAGAGTACATATTTGTCATAAAGGTTGGGACATAGTCCCGCCATACCAAACAATACATGTCTAAATCATACTGACCAAACAAGCAACTCCAGAGCAAATGGAGCGCACCAATATCTTCTGTTAAGCTGATCCCCTACTTGGAGGACTCTTGACCTGTCTATCGAGACCTGTGAGCATAAAACGCAGCGTCCCCAGGCAAAAGGGACGTCAGTACAAGTAATGTACCGAGTATGTAAGGAACGAAAATCAGTAAATAATAGACATGAGAGAAACATGGAGTAAAAGACTGGATATGTACGTCTGCATAACTCTGTAAATCATTTTATTTTTATAACGTCATGCATATGCGTATAAATGTCATACCATGCATAGGTATATGTGTTCATAACATCATCAAGCCTCTGAGGGCATCCCATCATATCATTTCGGCCACTGTGGGCAAATCATCAACGTATACCAGCTGATCAGGTGGTGGTGCGTATATAACGTCATAACCTTTTCCTATATCTCATATACATATAATATACATATGTACGCCTATATAACGCCATCTGGTCATGGGTCAATGTATATGTATAAATGCATGAAATGCATAAGAAATACGTTAATAATATTTTCTCGGAATGTCATAAAAATAATATGCCTTATGAAATATGTTAATAAGATTTTCTCGGAATGTCATAAAAATAATATGCCTGTCGGATAAATTTTATCAAATACGTATTTTTCTGAGACCCATGAACAGAAGATATAATAATAATTCAAATGGAGAATCAAGAATATAGACACCCCTAATATTTCAATGAATAGAGTCATTTATGAAAGTTGCGTATTTTTACTCGTTTCATTTGTATCATTTGAACCATGCCAAAGAAAGAAGGGACAACCTTAGCATATCTGGAGTAGGGAAAAATCCGTATGATATTCTTGAAAAAGTTTACACCATACTCCCTAATAATCGCAAAATCCCGTTGCTATTATGCTAAGAAGTCTCGTATGATTTTTTTTTGAAGTAACTCACGTTACTATGAAGATAGATATACCTCTATTTTGAATTTGATCTAAATCTTGTATAATTTTTCTTTGTTGAAGCTCACCCGTCACTATTGAAGATGATTCATATAAACTCTTTGTTTTGGAGATTTCATCCGTTCATTTCTTTTGAAATTCTAATCCATCTCTCTTTAATGAATTAGGGAGGTGGATTTTTAACTTTGAGAGTGTACCCCACTTTAGGGATTACTTAGCCACAAATTCTCCTAACATGTGACACCTAGTAACCTAAGATCAAGAGTCACCAAGGTTATTTATGTTGCTGCCACGTTAATTCTTATCCATTCACAACCAATTACCAACATCTTAATTAATTGCTAATATCCCACTAAAATTAATAATTATCCGATTATTCACATAATTAAGAATTATCTCCAATTACATAAAATAATACTCACTTTTAATACACTTTATACACCTTACTATCATGGTCATGTGGTACCGTGTATGGCACTAGTCCATAAATACTAGGTATTTTAGCTCGGGCCGTATTTTATCCCAAAATGCCAAACTTTGACGAAATTTATTTTTTTCGATTTTCTTACCCTTTCTCCTTCACTAATTTACCCGTCACTTGTTTGAAATAGCATAATGCTTAAAATTTCAAAATAATCTCATTCCCGAACTTACGCCGATTAACTTACGACGAAACTTTAACGTACGAAAATACGGGATGTAATATCTCATTTCCGAGCTTTCAACAATTTATTTATGGCGTACTTTTACATATGAAAATATGGAGTGTAACACGCGGGGTTCTACCGAAGGTTCATCAAGGATTTCTCAAAAGTAGTAAACCCCTTGTGTAAGCTGCTAGAAAAGGACGCAAAGTTTGTGTTCAATGAAGATTGCATGAAAGTTTTTGAGCTTCTCAAGTATAAATTGACAACTACTCCCATCATTACTACACCCAATTGGAGCTTAGCATTTGAGCTCATGTGCGATGCTAGTGACGTTGCGGTAGGAGCGGTTTTGGGGCAAAGGGTCAACAAGATATTTCATCCGGTCTATTATGCAAGCAAAACGATGAATGATGCCCAAGTCAATTATACGATGACTGAGAAAGAGTTATTAGCCATTATCTTCGCCATGGAAAAGTTCAGGCCATATCTCATGGGTGCCAAAGTGATTGTGCACACCGATCACGCGGCACTCCGTTACTTGATGACCAAAAAGGACTCGAAGGCTAGGTTGATGAGATGGGTTCTTCTGCTTCAAGAGTTTGACCTTGAAATCATTGATAGAAAAGGAAGTGATAATCAAGTGGCGGACCACTTGTCTCACTTAGAAGAGGAGGGAAGGCCCCACGATGGCCTCGAAATTAATGATTCATTCCCGGATGGACAACTCCTCTCTATTTCTTTGAATGGTATGCCTTGGTTCGTTGATGTGGCTAACTTTCTTGTGACCGGCATTATCCCGAGTGAGCTCTCTTCAAACCAAAGGAAGAAACTCAAACGGGACAACTTGGATTATTATTGGGACGAGCCCTATCTTTTCAAGATTTGCTATGATGGTATGATCCGGAGATGTATCCCGGAAGACGAGCAAATGAATATTCTTGATGCTTGTCATTCCTCGCCCTACGGTGGTCATCATGGTGGGGCGAGAACTGCTTCAAAGGTTCTTAGTTATGGATTTTATTGGCCTACCCAATATAAAGATGCAAGTGAGCTTGTTAAGAGCTGTGATGAATGCCAAAGAGTTGGTGGAATTTCCAAGAAGGATGAAATGCCTCTCACCACTATTCTTGAGATTGATCTTTTTGACGTGTGGGGCATAGACTTCATGGGGCCTTTTGTGAGTTCGTTAGTAACATTTACATTCTGGTTGTTGTTGATTATGTTTCCAAGTGGGTTGAAGCTGTAGCTTTGCCAAACAATAAGGCAAGGAGTGTGGTGGCTTTCTTAAAGAAAAATATCTTCACAAGGTTTGGCATTCCTAGGGCAATCATCAGTGATGGGGGTTCTCATTTCTGCAACAAGGCCTTCGACACTTTACTTTCCAAGTATGGTGTCAATCATAAGGTGTCAACCCCTTATCATCCCCAGGTTATTGGATAAGTTGAGGTCTACAACAGGGAGATAAAGAGCATATTATCAAAAACTGTCAATGCAAACAGGACGGATTGGTCAAGGAAACATGACGATGCTTTGTGGGCTTATAGAACTGTGTACAAGACTCCAATTAGTATGTCTCCGTACTGGTTGGTATTTGGGAAAGCATGCCATCTTCCGGTTGAATTAGAGCACAAGGCCATGTTGGCGCTCAAGAAGTTAAACCTTAAATGGGTTGTAGCAGCCAATCTCCGGGTGGAGCAACTCAATGAACTTGATGTATTTCGGTTTCATGCCTATTCCAGCTCGTCCTTGTATAAGGACAAGATGAAGTACTTACATGACAAATATGCCTGGAACAAAGAATTCAAGGAGGGTGGCTTGGTTCTTCTATTCAACTCTCGGTTACGACTATTTCCGGGAAAGCTCAAGTCAAAATGGAGTGGCCCTTTTGAGGTGGTGCACGTGACTCCGTTTGGTGCTCTTGACTTGAAAAATAAAAATGGTGAAATCTTCAGAGTTAATGGGCACCGAGTGAAGCATTACCTTGGCAAGATTGATGACAACCATGTGTTGGACTTGATCAATTTCCAATGATGTTGGTAACATGCGTCGTGCTGCGACATTAAATCAGGCGCTTCTTGGGAGGCAACCCATGTGTTTTTTCATTCTTAGATCAGGCTTTATTTTGGAGTAACTGGTTGTGAGCTTTGTGTAGGAATTGTTTGTGCAGTACAGGACTATTGCTGGAAAATATTTGTCTAAGTGTGGGGAATTATGCGGACCGCGCTTAAAATTATGCGGTCAGCGAGATCTTTTTGCGGGGGTGCAAATTGTCAGCGGACGCGAACTTGAAAAGTCCAGAATATCAACTCTATGAAGTTGTATTCGCGTCCGCGTTCGTAATTTCGCGGTCCGCGTTGATCTTACTCGGCCGCGCCCATTAATCCGCTCTCAGCGGACTTGTTTCTGAAAAGGCTCTTCAAAAGGTAAAAAGCGCGGACCGCGGTGGAATTCCGTAGACCGCGCTCAGTTAAGTTGGTGGGACCTCTGGGGTTGATATAAATAGGAAGTCCTTAGGACTTTTACACTTTTTGAACCTCACGCTTTCACCGAAATAGACCACTGTTCATTTTCCCCTTCTTACACGTTCAATTTCATATCTCATTAGTCAAGAAAAAAATTTCTACTACAAATCCACATCTAGTATGCTCAAATCTTTACATTAATTTCATATTTTAATTTTCTTTTCTTCTAGTTTTAATTTTTCTTTTTGGTTAGGTTTTAATACATGCCACAATCTCAAAATCATGCTTAATTGATGCTTAAATTCATGAGGGTAATTGCTTTACATGTCTAATTGGGGATAAGGTTATTAACTATGCATGTTAATTGCATTAATTTTTGAACTTAGTGAAAACCCTAGGTTTCACTAGTTTTGTTTGAACTCCGTGGACCGCGGTCCATTTTACGCGATTCGCGTTCTTTAATTTGCAAGAGTTGAGTATGGTTGGATGTTCGCTGATGCGATGATTCTCCCGCGGTCCGCGTTTGAACTTACGAAGCCGCGTCCAAAATACGTGGTCCGCGCTCATGAGTTTCAGAGAGTTTGGCAATTGCTTCTGCTGCTGCGTCCATTTTTACGCGATCCACATTTGATCTTTTGCGGTTGTGTCCACAATTGCGCGGACCGCGTTCATGAGCTTCGAAGAATTAACAAATTAATTTCGCGGCCGTGTTCATTTTTACGCGGTCCGCGCTTTATCTTTCGCGGCCGCGTCCCAAATTTCGCGGTCCGCAGAAGACCATGATCAGAGAGTTGGTAGTCTCAGTCCAACCTCTTTCGCGGCCGCGCTCCTTTTTATGCTGTCAGCGGACCTCTGCTTTGAGAAACACTGTGATCATTTCATCTGCTTTCCTTTGCTGATTCATTGAACCACAATACTAATGAGCTTTCACTGATTGTGTATGCAGATATTGGTGCAATTTTGTGGCGGTCCTGAAAAATCACAAAGGAGGGGAGAATCCTCCCGAGGTCGGGGCAGAGGGAAACAACCTGCACCCTTAGCACCTAAAAGTGTCATTGGCAAGAAGCAAACCATCCGAAGACCCACTCCCAACTCTTCTGATACTAGTGAATATGTCCCCTCCCGAGAGATTTCTGAAGGGAAAGCTGCACAACCCCAATAAGAAGCTCAATCACAGCCCTACGGCCTCATCGATGAATCTACCTCCTTGTCTTGGTCGTCTGATGGCTCAGGAGGAGGTAGTGAGACTTCCACACCACCTGCCCTACCTGCTGCAACTCCGGCCTCAACAATGGCTCCAATTAATATTGATGATGAAGAGAATGTCCCGGATGAAGGGAGAGGTGGTGATACCCAGGTTGGAGGTTTGATCAGATCAAGGAAGCCGGCAATGTGGCAATATAGGTTTGTGAGTGAGAAGGCCTACCACAAATTCCGGGAATGGTGGCCACAAAGGTCGCTCACCCTCGAGCGGCATTTCATAGAAAGAGATCTTCTACCCCACAATCCCAATGTGAAGAAGCAATTTGATGAAAGAGTGGGGTGGAAATTCTTCACTAGCAAGCTACCGGAGGCCAATGAGTACTTAGTCAAAGAATTCTACACCAATGTCGCCTATATAAAAAAGGGCACCTATGTGACTAAAGTACGAAACCGGAAGATCAGATTTGATGGCAAGACACTGAACACATATGCCGGGTTCGATGATGTGGACGAATCCCTATACTTGGAGAAGGTGGCATTAGATGAGGCAGCCCGTCTCTGGCTTGCAGAGGTGATAGCCATCGCTGGGTCAACACCGTCTTGGCTTACACCTAGGTCCATATTATTAGAAAAACTTTGAGCTTTGAAGCAAAAGGATGGTGCACCTTCGTCTACAGCCGCCTTGATCCGTGCCTACATGACAGTGACATTCCACTCTCCCGGGCGATTCTCATAGCGTCCATCATGGCAGGGTACCCAATAAATGTGGGGAACCTCATGGCCCAGAACATATCTAAGGCAACCGGGAAGGAAAAAATGTCCTACCATTACCCCAATTTCATCACTATGTACCTAGAGGACCAAGGGGTTGAGGGGAGACACTTTGAAACGAAGGTGAACCCGAAAAGGCCCTTCTCTTGGTACAGCCTTCAGGGAGCAGACAAATCCCAAGTCCAAAGGCAAAGACACTACCTCCGCTGGCCAGTCTGAAGAGCCAAGGGTAGTAGCCACTGGGTCCTAGCCTTCCATAGCCGAAGGTTCATCTGCTGATATGCCACCTCCGTCCTCAGGGCCATCTGTCTCTGCCCCACTATCTGTGCCTTCCTCCTCAGCTTACCCTCAAACTGCACTGCGGGTTAATCAGACTTTATCCAGCATCAACAACTAGATGCAGGTAGCTATATCAAAGCTATCTAACTTATCCAATGCAGTCGCAGCACATGTAGCTCCAGCACAACTTCATATGCCTCCGTCAGTGGAGGATTCATTGAAGAGGATCCTTGACAACCAAAAGCAAATTCTGGAGACTCTGGGTACTCATGCGAAGGTAATCAAGGAGATGGGAAAACAAGTCAAGAAGGTGAAGAAGAATAAAGAGTTGTTAAAGACGGAGGTGGAGAAGCTTACTTCCACTGGCGATATTCCTCTGGACCTCCTTATGGAGGAGACTGCACCGGTAGCACAAACACCATAGGCATCAGAGCAGGAGGCTGACAGAGAGTCGATGAGAAGATTTGTGGTACCCCAGACCGAGGACTTGGAGATCCAGTTAAAGGATCCTGATGGAGCTTAGACAAAGACCACATAGGGAGTTTTCTTTACTCTTTATCCCTCCCCTGATCTTATTTTTACTTTTAGCATTGAGGACAATGCTAACTTTTATTTGGGAGGTGGTCTTATTTTGATTTGATGACTGGCATGTATTAATTACGATACTATTTTTCTTTATTTTTAATTATCGTTATTTTCATTTTTGTTATTTTTCACTTTTGGTATGTATATAACTTTACCATTCCATGTATATATTCATCCCTATTTTGTGCATATTCGTTTCACTCCCCTATTGTACATATTCATTTTACTTTTCATATTTTACTTTATAACTTCTTTTGTAATTTTCCTTAATAACTTAGCTTCTTATTTCCTTTAGTAGCTTCTTTTTGAGTTTGTAGCCTCTTTTTTTATATTTTTACGTGATCAATAAGCCTTTGGTTTTCTTAATGCCACGGTTCTTTCCAAAGGTGGATGTTGTGTGAACCGGGTGGCTCTTCCCAACGATGGATGGCGTGACAACCTTCTTAAGGGATTGCGTCTGTTTTTCTTTCTGTTTTGATATATGGTAGTAATGAATAAAAGTGTATCAGGTAAGCTTCACTTGGCACTAACACATTTACCTTCGACCTTATGGTTAGAGACAAGTTTGTTGACGAAATTAGCTCTACTTGTGACCTTTAGACTTTTGAGTTGACTAAAACTATCATCAAGTGGTTTCTATGAGCCATATGTGACCTTCAATCTTAGCTGGGGTTGTTGTGGGCCCTCGACTCTATTCTCTGTAACGATCCAGTAGTTTGAGAAGTGAGGTATTGAATTGCAAGTCCAAGTCCTGTGCCAATAAGTCTAGAACTTGCCCTTTTTGTTTGTCTAGGCAAAATTCTAAGTGTAGATCGACTTGAGAAGTGATTTTAGGCTCTCCTTGGTCCCATTTGAACTGTGAAAGCTTCCTTAGCCCACTAATATGATATCCCTAGTCAACCTCTTTGAGCCTAAGCCTTTTTCACTCAATAGCCACATTACAAGCCTTCATCCATTTTATAATGACCATCTCTTGGCACCCAATCTTTCCTTAGCATTCATGATGAGCAACTAACAAAAACATAAGTTTGGGAGAGAGACGAGGAATTTTAAAGTGATGAAAAGTACAAAGAACAAAAAGAATTGATGAAAAGAAAAGGCAAAGAAAAGGATGAAGAGTTAAAAAGAATTATGTCAAAAAAGAAAGAAAAGGTTGAAGGGATTCAAAGAAAACAATGTTGAAAGGCATGGAATGATGAGAAAAGGAGAAAAATAATTGTCATGAACAAGAAAGAGTGACAATGTATCTCTCTAGTTCCCCTGAGGAAGAAGAAAATGACTCAAAGAGTCAAGAAAGTATGAACCGAAATGAGAAAATGGAGTGCTTAAGAAAATATAAAACCATCATAGTTCATTGTGTCCTACCTTGATCCAAAAAGCCTTCATTACATCCCGCTAAAGCCCTATATGATTTCAAGTTGAGTGAGCATGCATTAGTGGTGATTTACATAAGGGGCAAGCTTATGGTACTTAGAGCCGGACTTGTGGCATTCTTTTGAGAGTGATGAGCGCACTTCTTTACAATCCTTGTTTTGAGTGTCACATTCTATAAAGTGAGATTTGCTCATGAAGAGTAGATGAGGAGGAGTTTGGGATCCACAATGATCTATGTGAAAGAGCGAGCTTCCTTGATGAAGTGAGTCAACTCTTGATGTTTTTGTGTCACATTAGAACTATGGAACTCAAGAAGTCATAGCATGATGTTGTTGATAATGCATTTATGTTGAGGGTAATTGTTAGTCCCAATTGATGCTTGATGAAGTTACCTTTGGAAAGCTGAAATTTTCCTTTCCTTTCCTTTTAGAGGTGGGAATTACCTTGTTTGCTTGAGGACAAGCAAAAACTTAAGTTTGGGGGAGTTGATAACTAGGAGTTTTAGCCTATTATTTGCTCTCTTTTGCTTAGGTTTTGGGCCAGAACTGCATAAAGGTATTCCCGAAAACTAATTTAATGTGCTTGCTTACAAGGTTTTGTCAAAATGAGGCAAAGAAGCCATAATCCACTCATGATGGAGTCAAACCTACACAAATCCAAGGCTGAGACTGGAGCGCTGAGAGCGGCAGAAAAGTGCGGCTGCGTAAGGACCACCGCTGAGGCGGCCACTATTACGCGATCCGCAAAAGTAGATTCAGAGAAGCTGCTTTGAGTACTAAAATCACCGCTGACCGTGTTGGAAAGGCACGGCCGCGAAATCTTTGGCGCGGCCGCGAAGGGAATTCCGCTGAGAGCGCATCTTGAGGTTCAGAGACCCTGCAAGTCAGGCTTAACTGAAGAACGCGATCCGCGTCCAAATTACGCGGACGTAGTTAAAATTATGCGGTCCGCAAAACTAAGCCCAGTATCGAAGAAACGCGGACCGCGCTCATTATTACGCGGCCGCGGAAGCTCAAGCACGGACGCGGTCAGAATAACACGTCCGTGAATCCTCCGCAGAGGCATTTTTATTTGGAAATTTTAGCCTAGTATAAATAGATGCTTTTGTCAATTTTAGGTTAAGTTTTGTTTAGCAGAGCACATGAACGGCTGGTTTTTCCCTTTTTGGGAAATTTTAGAGTAGATTTACCTTCAAACTTTAGATTTTCGTCTTGTACTTTAATATTATGGCTTATATTTCATCTTTATCTTTGATTTCTACTGTTATTATGAGTAGCTAGACCCTATAGCTAGGGTTGTGACCCAACTCTAGTGTGAGTATTTAATGAGTCTTGAATTTTAGGGCTTAATTGTTTATGGGTGAGTGATATTTAGCCTAATTCATGCTAAAATTATAAAATTAGCGGTTGCAAATACTGATTCATGCCTTTATGACTTAGGCTCTTCTTGAGAAAGATGGACTAAGTCTAGGAAAATTTGGCTAACAAGGAATTGGGGTGAACTCAAGAGATTGATAGCCCCAATTAAAGGGTTAAACCTAGAGATAGTAATACCCGACTTGAGCCAATTTTACTTGTATTGTATGAACACCCATTTGGGCTTGAGAAAGCTAAATCGGGCAAAGTCACTCAAACTACCGAGAGGTATAGAGTGAGCACTTATGTGTGATGGTTATATCACGACCTCAATCATAATAAGCTTGTTCTAGATTCTTGATACTCATTAGATACTCACCTAGGCGAAAGTCACTTCCCTAGTGCCTTTTAACACTTGAAAACTTTCACCAAAAATATTGTACTTATCTTACACTTAGCATACAATAGTATAAAATTAGAATAGAATTAATCACAACAATGTTTGGAAGTGCAATTAGGAATAACACGCACATCTAGATTAGCTAGACACCTAACTCCAAGCCAAATTAACTCCCTGTGGAAATCGATCTCGACCTTGCTGGGTAAAACTCCATCGACCATCCTCGCTACTCTATAGTGGTGTAGGTTTGGCCTCGATCAAAGTGCCGCTATCACAGAATAGTTATTCCGTTCTATCCTGGGAGGAATTAATCTGAAACCTTGGGCAACTTTCTTAAGGACACACAAGAAAATTGTGGGGTCGAATTTTTTTGTTTTTGTTTTCTTAAACTAACGTTTTCTGATTTTCTGATTTTGAATACATAATACTAGCAGAGTATGGGACGAGTCCGGGGCTTCCTCTTTCCCTTTAAAATAAAACCAGTGAAATCCATCCTAAAGTTCAAAATCAAGTCGTCCAAGGGCCAGGACCTCCGCACTGTAAAAAGTTTTCTTTTTTATACAACTCATGATATTCTTCTGTGCATATCTCGATTTTAATAATTTCTGGGTATTCAACCAAATCATGTTAAAATGCAAAACAGAACAACAACAACAACAACAACAATATAACTAGTGAAATCTTATGAGTGAGATCTGATGGTATGCTAAAAATATAATTTTTTGACCAGTTTACAGCTATTATTTGATATACTTTAATTGTGTTTGAGCTAAAATATAAATAATTTATACTCATTACACATTTTTTATTGTGTAGGTTGAGATTTTCGGTTAAAATAAATTTTTTGGAGCTAAAAATAATAAAAAAGAACTTTGAAGTTTGAGTAAAAGTTCAAGAGTTTAGTCGATATCGAGCTCGGAGCCGAAAACCGAGTATGCATATACAAAGATAGAAGAAAAACGCATCATGGTGCGATGTATATCGTGCCAAAAGGAGGACTTTCTTCAGTTATGTTATTAGAAGTTAAAAAGAAATATTCATTCCAAAAGAATGGTTTGGCACCACGTGCCAGCCAACGTACTTGAATTTGGCAAGGAAAAGAAGTGCATCAGGCATCAAAGTGTAAGCCACTAACACGTCGTGCAACCCGACGTGGGTCACGGCGTGGCAATGCAATTTTGGCCCAGTGAATTATATTTCGTTCCAGTAAGGATATTTCAGTTCAAAGTCATTCCTAAACTGTATAAATACATTGTAAACATATTTTTGAAGGAGGATTCGACCTAGGAGAGTTTTAGAGAGCTATCACTACTTGATGACACAAGATTTTATCAATTCTCTTGCCAACAATCGGTGTAACATGGGAGTTTGTACTGTAAAGTTGTCTTTGATGTTTTCTATGTTCTTAAATTTATTTGTGTTGACTTTCTCCATATCTATGGAGTAGTTCTTTCCTAGGGTTTTGACGGATATGACATTTTGAGTGTTATTTGTAGATTTAACTCTAATTGAATTGCATGAATTTGTTTATGGTGCTTTGAATTGATTGTGAATTTGTTCACCGGTTTGTTTAATCGAAAAAGGAATATTTTGGGTGATATTATTTGGTTTGGTTTAATTTACTGATTTTTCTAAGTAATCGAGAGAGCTTTTTGAATGTTGATTAAACCAAGTTAGGAGAATATTCGAGAGACGTTTTCCTAAATACTAGCCAATTAACGTGTTCTTGCATATCTTCATAGTACTTTGCATTTTTTTTTTGTAGAGTTCAGATTTAATCGAGAGAAGAATCTTGACCTTAAAAGTGAATTTAAACAGAGTTAAGTCCCGAATAACTATTTTGCACCTATCCTGTCATGACCCTTATTTCTCATATTGCTTGCAGTCCGTTTTAGTTCAACTCTCACTCTCTGTATTCAATTTTAATTAGTCATAATTATTATTTAGCATTTAATTATAGTTAATAATTACCTCAAATCAAGTGTTGATCATCTTGAATAGAGTTTAAGTCATAAATTACTTAAACATTGTTTAAACCTAATCCATGAGGAGACGATATTTAAACCATACTATTTTTGCTAGCGAACATTTCGTATTGTATTTTGCGCTCGTCAGGGTCTGAGGTGTATGCAGACCTTACTCCTACCTTGTAAAGGTACACAAACTGTTTTCGATAGATTCCCGACTCAAGGAAAGCATAATCCAGTTGTCATGAAAAAGAAATATGGTAGTAGAAAAACTATGAGAAAAAATGAGACCTAAGGCATTGCCTTATCGAGTCCAAGTTGAATCCAATTAAGATTATATAATAGAGCCAAACTAATATTTTATACTTCAATACCGCACAAGGGGGAGGAGGGGTGATTTGTATGGTGTCCAATTTTTTGCGTGCACGGATTATAGAAGGACCTGGTTCTTCTACGAGTTCCTTACGCTGCAGTTACGGAATAATAAATGTAGAAAGTAAATAACATAAGTATTTTTACGTAGAAAATACCTGGCTCAAAAGGTGAAAAAATCATGACCTACTTTCGAGTAGGATTCTTTCCAACACTTCACTAAATCACCGAGCCAAACAACAGCTTTTGCAAAACTCTTGTAAACCTAAGAATTACCTCTAACCCTTTGTGGCAACTAGTCTCAAGCTATTCGTGCAACTTCAAGTTAACTCTAACTTAAACAATACAACTCAAAGTACCTAGTACAAATGCTTGTAGAAAAAACTGAAAAGTACAACTCAAAAGCCCTACTACAATTGAACTAGAATAAAAGACAGACACTTGAAACTTGTTCTTCTATTTGGTCCATGTAGCTTCAGGTTCGCACGCTTGAAACACACAGGAATTGTTTGCAAAATGCCTTGCTATTTGCTCTCAATTCTTTCTTAACTTCAGCGTTTGTGTGTCACCTGTAGAAGAGAACACCACTGGTATTTTTAGAATTAGTAAAATAAGAAATAACTAGAGTTCTAATGCTATACTCTTCCATGGTGGAGGAGTTCTAGTTATCTTCAATTTCTATTTCCTACCTTATCTAAGATAAAGTTCTTTTCAAGTAAGGAGTCATGCTCCTTATCAATTATGCAACATTTTCGTTCAGAAAATATCAGATATAATAACTTGTGTTTATCCCCTTCACGTGCATGCCTTGTGCTTGAATCTGTATGTGTCCTGTGTACGCATTGTATAGACCTGGTTCATTATATATGTTGCTTTGGCAATCATCAAAACAAAACTTATTCAAGCCGGAGTGAAGTTCAATTTGTTATAATATAACTGAGTTTTGAGTGAGAATTGATGCTTTAAGTTCGTGGATATTTTTTTAAAATTAAATAAGCTAGTTGATTAAGAAGAAAAATGTAAGAAAAAATATTTAGATTGAAACTGAATTCAAACGCGACTGAATTGTATTGGTTGTTAGTTTAAATTGCGCGGAAAAAGGAAAAATGACAGAAATTAAATAGAGACTGAGTTAGAGTTTTCTTTTGGTACAAATATTTAGGGGATTACAGAAATATTCAAGATTGTGTTTAAATTTGTTTTAAAAAAAGTTAATATGTGCCCTTAATTAGTTTACTATAATTTAAAATTATCTTCGTGTTGGAAATTCATTAGAAATAAAGGGCAATAATAAGACTTTTTTCTTAATGAGAATAAGATATGATCAAAATTTGATGGATGAGAAAATTGCTCAATTTCAAATTTTAACTTGTTTCCCGGGCCAATTAATAAGGGAAAATGATTTTGTATAGCCAGTCTTAAAATAATAACCAAAAAAAGCATATTATATATATATATATATATATATATATATATATATATATATATATATATATATAAATCTTTTTATATATATATATACTTTCTATATGTTATATATACAATTATACAAATTTTATATACTTTTTTAATTATCGAATATAAATAATTTATAACGCGGGTTAAAAAGTGAAAAAAGGCCCCATTAATAATTACCACCAAAGCACTTGTACCACATGGACAGAGACAGAGAATTTGTCCTTAAAGAAATCTTAATTCCGCTTAGGATTCTCTATTTTGTCCTATTTCAGCTTAGGATTCCCTATTTTGTATTACCTTTTTATATGGAACTTATGTATCTTTCAAATAAGAAATTAATTATGTTTTGCTAATTCGTGTTTGTAATTTTTCCCTTCAACTTGGAATGTCGGAATATAAAGACAACTTAGATATCTTAATTAGTAGGTGACAATAACCACCCATTATCATGCCTCCCATTTGCTTGCCACTAATTTTAAATCCACTAGTGATTACTAATAGGAGAACCAAACACTTCATAGAAAATCTATGTTTTCAAACATTTTCAAAGTTTATTAATTATAATAATATTAATTTATGATCTTTTTGTGGTAGTTTGATAAATACCACAAGTGTTTACAAGATAAAATCAACTAAAATGCATAAATTGATCACCTCCAATTTATGATTATTTTAACTACAAGTACTTTTGGTTTAATCTGTAGTTTATAAGGCTCAAAACTTTGAGGTCATGGGTTTAAATCATGTTTTCGCAAATTATTTTAGGATTAATTCTATTAATTAATAATTTATTCTCACCGTTGAATTTTGACGGTGAAGGAACTTTTACTGCGTATTGTGAAGTCCACTAATATTATAGCTCCGTTAAAGATTAGAAAAGATACGAAACAAGTATAGCTTTAATTAAAAGAATGAAATTGACTGATATTATGACAATATTAGGTAGCATAAATCGATTCGGGGAATTTCTTACACAAATATTCAATTAGTTCGGATTTATTTAGCTAATAGCCGGTCGTGCAAGCCTCCCACCGGAGGCCTGCTATGCCAAAAGCAAGAGAAACCACGTCCATCTCTTTTTTTTTTCGCCCCATGTCGCTACATGGGGGGAATATGAGGACGTAAAAAATGGGGCTTTTTATATTTTTATCCCGTGGCAGAAACTATTTACATTCGGTAGCTAAAAAAGCGTATAAAATTTATATTTTTTTGTATATATATATATATATATATATATATACCCACAAAAGATATATATTTTTCGGCTATTATTTTGAGAGCGATTATATAGTGTCAATTTCCAAAAAATAATGTTTTGCTAGAGGCATAAGTTAAGAGTAAAGACTTTGCGGCTTTCATGGTATTGTTAAAGTCTCGATTGGCTTTGATTAGGATTTAGGGATTGTTGCCGAGTGAAATTCAAAAATAGCCAGATTTACAAGTGGTAATTAAAAAATAGCCACAATTTCAAATGTAATTGAAATTTAGCTACTTTTTATATAAAGATAAATCTGAACGAAAACGCTGTTCAAAATCCGAAAAATATTCCGGTATAATATACTGGAGTTCGAATTTTTTATATGTAAACTTCCAACATAAAATACTAGAGTTCCAATATAATACACTGGAGTTCCATCATAATATACTGAATTTTTAGTATAATATACTGGAGTTCCAACATAATATACTGGGGTTCCAGCAAAATATACTGATCCATCATAATGTGCTGGAAGTTCATACATAGGTGCTTTAATCTCCAGTATATTATGCTGAAATTTTCCGTGTGCTGGAGTTCTAGCATAATATGCTGGAAGTTCATACACAGATGCAACAATCTCCAGTATATTATGCTGAACTTTTCGTGTTGTGGAAAAATAAATGCTAGCTATTTTTCAATTACCAGTCCGAAAATTGACTAACCCGTGCTATTTTTATTGGCAAACGTATCAGGCTAATAGAAGGGAGAAATATTTGAAAGAGAAAAATAATAAATTGCACAAGACAAGACAAGAGAAGATTTACGTGGTTCAATAATTTTTTTCTACTCCGCGGCCATACAAAGAATAACTCTTTATTAATTGAAGAGAGAAATAAGAAGTTGAGGGATGATTTGCAAATGAAAATGCATATCCCTTTTATATGCATTTGAATGCCGTGTCGATGTAAGCGCTTACATCATACGAATGCCGATGTAAGCGCATACATCATAAGAATGCTGATGTAAGCGCTTACATCATAAGTTCATCTCTTTTTTCAATTTTTCTTTCTTTTGTTTTGTCTACTTTTCTTTCTTTCACATACAACAACATGTTTGCTACTATCAATCTCCCCATCAAACCTATGTTACATCAAGAAAGAAGTTTTTAAAAAAAGATTTGCTATTCTCTGGTGGCGCCTTCATGATATCAGTCTTGAAGGCTAACTGAGGCAGTGCACAACCTCAGTTTGTCAATACCGACAACTTTGGTCAACATGTCTGATGGGTTCTTTGATTCTGGTATCTTCTGCAGGGAAAGAGTTTTTTCACTTATCAACTCTCGGATATGATGATACCTCAACTGGATATGCATCAATCTTACATGAAATACTGGATTCTTGGCAAGATGAATTACACTCTGGCTATCGCTGAAAAGCTCACAATTGTCCTGCTTTTTACCTAGCTCTTTAAGAAAATTCTTGAGCTAAATAATCTCTTTTCCAGCTTTTGAGATTGCCATGTACTCTTCTTCAGTGGTAGATAGAGCAACACTTTTCTGAAGTCTAGACATCCAGCTAACAACAGTACCACCCAAGGTGAACACGTAGCCTATGGTACTTTTTCGACTATCTAGATCGACGTCTAAATTTGCATCAATAAAATCTTGTAAGATAATATTACTCATTTTAAAATAAAGTGTCATACCTGAGGTGCCTTTGAGATATCGCAATATCCATTTTACACCTTCACAATGCCCCTTTCCTGAATTTGACATGTATCTACTGACAACTCCAATTGCATATACTATGTCAGGTCTAGTGCAAACCATAGCATACATCAAACTTCCTTCTGCTGAAGCATATGGAACTTTGGATATGTACTTCCTTTCTTCATCTGTCTTAGGTGATTGGTCATTTGACAGATTAAGATGGCTTCCGAGTGGAGTGCTTTTGGTCTTTGCATCATGAAGACTGAACCTGCTTAGTACCTTCTGTATGTACTTTTCTTTAGACAATTTTAAGGTTCCCTGAGACATGTTTTTGCTAATCCTCATCCCAAGCATTTGCTTAGCTGGTCCTAAGTCTTTCATTTCAAACTCCTCCGCCAGTTGTTGCTTAACCATGTTGATCTCATTTATACTAGATCATGCAATTAGCATATCATCAATGTACAACAGTAAAATGATATAGGATTTATCAAGATTTTTGATATAACAGCAATTGTCCATCTCACATCGTGTGAAACCATTATTATGCATGAATCCATTAAATTTCTTGTACTATTGTCGGGGGGCTTGTTTCAAAACATGCAAACTCTTTTGCAACTTATACACAAGGTTTTCTTTACCAGAAACTTGAAAACCTTCAGGTTTCTTCATGTAGATGTCTTCTTCAAGGTCACCATACAAGAAAGCACTTTTAATAACTAGCTGCTCCAAATGCAAATTTTCTGCAGCTACGATACTTAGAACCAACCTGATAGTAGTTAATTTGACTACAAGAGAGAAGATCTCGGTGTAGTCAATCCCTTCCTTTTGCTGAAAGCCTTTTACTACTAGTCATGCTTTGTATCTCTTCTTACCATCATGCTCTTCCTTGACCCTGTACACCTACTTGTTTTGCAATACTTTTTTTTTTTGGTAACTCTGTAAGTATTCATGTTTTATTCTTTTGAAGAGAATTCATCTCTTCTTTCATGGCTAGCTTCCACTTATCAGAGTTTATCACCTGTATTTCTTCAACAAAATGTTATGGTTCTCCAACATCAGTCAGAAGTAAATAGTGGAGAGAGAGAGTTAACCTATCTGGAGTATTCGTGACTCTTTTAGATCTCCTTAATGTAGGTTTATGATTAACTGATCCCGAATTTGATTTAAGTCCTTACTCCAAATCTGGTTCTCCATCTGTTTCTATCTCTGGTTTTGGTTATGATTCTGATCTAGATTCGTCTTCTGGTTTAACATCTTCAATTTCAGATCCAGTTGTAGTCTCTCTAGCCACTTCATTTTCTGAGATTTCTTCTAAGTCAACTGTTTTAGATGGTTGTCTACTGGTGCTGGTTGGTTCTACTTCAAGCTTGTCTTTGTACATCACATTTTTATTAAATGTGACATTCCTGTGTCTTAGGATCTTTCTATTCTGATCATCCCAAAATCGATAACCAAAATTATCATCACCATAGCCAATAAAGAAATATTTCTTGGCCTTAGGATCAAGCTTATCTCTATCATTAGAGTTTACATGCACATAAACAACACAACCAAAAAATTTCAGATGTGAGAGAGATACCTCCTTTCCTGTCCATCCCTCCTCAGGAATTTTAAAATTCAGTGGTACAGAGGGTCCCCTATTTATGAGGTAAGCTGCCATGTTAACAGCCTCAGCCCAAAAATATTTCGGCAATCCAGAATGTATTCTCATACTTCTGGCTCGTTCATTCAGGGTTCTGTTCATCTTCTCAATAATGCCAGTTTGTTCCGGTGTTCCAGGAACTGCCTTGATCATTATGATACCATTCTTAGAGCAGAATGCTTTAAACTCTTGACTATCATACGCTCCTCCATTGTCAGGCTTCAGATATTTTAACTTTAGACTTATCTGATTTTCAACTTCATCTTTCCATCTTTTAAAGGTAACAAACACATCAGATTTATTTTTCAGAAAATAAACCCATACCTTTCTTGTGGAATCATCAATGAAGGTGACATAATAGCGTGAGCCTCCCAGAGAAGTTACAGGTGCTGGTCCCCACACATCTATATGCGCTAGTTCCAGCTTCTCTTTCTTTGGTGTCCTTCCTCCCTTTGAGAAACTAACTCTCTTTTGTTTCCCGTAAATGCAATCTTCGCATAAACCTAATTCAATATGCTTTAGGTTTGGCAACTTTTCTTTGGATACCAACAACTTCATTTCCTTCTCACTCATATGCCCGAGCCTCCGGTGCCACAATGTTGTATCACGACCATGATCAATTATTGTTATAGTATCTCGTTGTATTGTAGTTGCATACAGTATTCCCTTCTTGAAGCCTCGTGCCACAACCAAATTTTCTTTGGTTATCTTCCACGATCTATTACCAAATGTTATTGTATATCCTTTACTGTCAATCTGACTCATAGATATCCGATTTTTCTTGAGGCCGGGAAGATTTTTGTATAGCCCTATTCTCCTTGACTTTGATCTGCCACGACCATGACTTTGTCCTCTTTGGCTGCCTCTCCCCCTGCTTTCGGTATTCAAAGAAGATACTGGGAATCACTTGATTCTCTCCGGCGAATATCTTTGCTTAGAACCAAGTCTCTAATATCATCCAATTTGAGTTTGGTACTTCCCGATGAACTGCTAACTGCAGTTACTGTTGCAGACCAACTCTCCGGTAGAGATGATAGTAGAATAAATGCCCTGACTTCGTCATCAAATGCTATATTAGCAGAACTCAACTGAGTTAATATTATATTAAACTCATTGATATGTTCCGCAATAGATCCACCTTCTGTCATCTTTACGTTGAACAATCGACGCATCAAATAGACTTTATTTGAAGCAGATGGCTTCTCGTACATATTTGATAACGCCTTCATCAGGCCTGCAGTGGTCTTCTCGTTAAATGATGTTAAACGCCACATTTTGTGTTAGCGTCAAACGAATCACACCAAGAGCTTGGCGATCTAATAATCCCAATTCGCTTTGGCCATATTCTCTGGTTTTACCTTGGTCAGAGGTAAGTGTAATTTTTTCTGATACAAATAATCCTCTATTTGCATTTTTCAGAATCCAAAATCTTTACCATTGAACTTGTCAATCTTAACCTTCCTTACTTCCGAGGCCATTTTTCACAAAAAATAATTTATGTGAATAGTGACTGTGAATAGTAACTGTGATCAATAATGTCGCACTATTCTTATGAATAGTACTTACACCGATACCGTACTTTTCTATCAGAATTACACTGTCTGTGCTCTGATACAAGTTGTTTGAAAATGTGTCAGGCTAATAGAAGGGAAAAATATTTGAAAGAGAAAAGCAATAAATTGCACAAGACAAGACAAGACAAGATTTACGTGGGTCAACAATTTTTGCCTACTCCACGGCCACACAAAGAATAAATCTTTATTAATTGAAGAGAGAAAGAAGAAGTTGAGGGATGATTTGCAAATGAAAATGTATACCCCTTTTATAGGTATTTGAATGCCCTACCGAGGTAAGCGCTTACATCATAGGAATGTCGATGTAAGCGCTTACATCATACGAATGCCGATGTAAGCGCATACATCATAAGAATATCGACGTAAGCGCTTACATTATAAGTTCATCTCTTTTTTATTTTTCTTTCTTTTATTTTGTCTACTTTTCTTTCTTTCACATACAACATGTTTGCTACTATCAATTTTCACATTGTTGTTGGCTTTTATACAGTTGAGCCATTAAGAATTATTTTTTTAAAATTCGTGATCTTAAATATACTATAACCTTAATATGATTAATTTGATAATTATAATTTTAAACATATTATGATATTTTTAGAATTATAAAACCTTCCAATTAAGAAAATATAAAAATGTACTTTTTTTGATTCTTTCAATTTCATTCTCTCCTTTGGTATACTTACAATAGGAATATTTTCCTACAATCATATTCGTCACTATCTTCACAACATCATTTGAATTAGAGAAAATCAAGTTTCAAGAAATATGATGGGTTATTAGGTTTAACAAATATATATATATATATATATATATATATATATATATATATATATATATATATATATATATTGTATATCATATATTATATGCAATTATACATTATACAAACATGAACTAACACTTTGCAAAAGTCCAATATAGAACGATTTTGTTACTGTCTATCTTTAATTTATAATATATTGTAAATATATATAAGTATATACAGTAATATATAATTAATATTATATATTGTTACTGCATAATATATAGTAATTACGGGAGAAGTCAAATAGGATGATAAGAAATACACAATAAATGAGAATGGAGAAGGGTATGAGAATTTTGTTTTGCTCGTGACATTGGTATATACTTGAATCCTTTTTAATGAAATTGGAAAAAATTAGAATCTCCAGAGATATATTAGAGATATGAAAAAATTTACATTTCAAAATAAATTGCATTTATAGTAGTTACAACTTATTTAAATAAATTTTAAATAAGTTGTATTGTGCGTACATTCCTCAAGTATTTATTGGGCCTTTATCATTGGTAATGGGACTGTGATCGAGATCCTAGTTATGAAAGCCCGTATCCTCGTTAAGCATTCTACGGATTATAATTGGAAATTTTACCTCGTATAACAAAGGTATATAGCCTATTTATTATATAAATCAAAAATATTTTAAAATATTATTTTCTATAGCTACCTTTTATATTTTATAGCAAAATAAGTATTTATGGTATATACTAACATTGAGGCATGAAATACGCTATTTATGTTTTTCCTCTCTCTTTCTTTCAATTAACACAAGATTCTCTCTCAAGTTTTTTCTTCTTTCCTCTCACTCTTCCTTCTCTCTCTCTTCGAGCAACTCAAGCCCTAGTATTGATGGCCGACGAGAAAGAAGAGTCCCTCTCTCAGATGTTTTCTTCTTTCTCTCTCTCTTCGAGCAACTCAAGCCCTAGTATTGATGGCCGACGAGAAAGAAGAATCTCTCTCTCTCCGAGCAACTCAAGATACATGCCCTAGTATTATGGTCGACGAGATATTAGAATAGAGTTGAAGGCAGCCAGAAAACATAAAAGAGTGAATTTTTCGAACGGAAATGAGCAATGTGATGAACTCTTATCATAAATTTGTTGTACGGATCCGACAAACTTTCTTCTCTTCTTGGCCGGAAAACGCCATCTCCGACGAACTTTCTTCTCCTCTTTGCTATTTAGTCACATACAATGATACGAATACATTGCATTTTGTACAAATTCACTCAAACATATTGTATTTTTATAAAGATATATTTTTTGCCTGTATTTATGTATTTCGAAGATATATATTTTATTAATACAACTGAATGCACATGTATTCATGCATACTGTATGTATAAATATTGAAATACACTGAATAGAAACATTAAAATAAAACGGAATATAAACAGCGAATACATTTAATTTTAAAATACAATAAAATATAGTAAAATACACTGAATACAAATAGAAATATAATGAATACAACCAATGAAATGTACTGAATACAACAATAATAACATGTATTATGAATAACTAAAATATTGTTAATACAAATACATTTGAATATACTAAATATAAAATAGTGAATACAATAGATTCAAACACTGAATCTAATGAATGCAACAATAAAAAATAATTTAAATAAACTAAATACAAAAGTTATATACAACAGAAAAATCATTCTAATTAATTGGATTGATAATAAGGCATGTTAGAATTGATTTTGTTGAGTTATAGCAGGAGTGCATCACGCTAATTGATATTATTTCCGTCATTAGACATCTGGACATACCTATTTTTAAGGTGATAGTCGTTACTGTATTCATGAATACATGGCGCGAATACATGTGAATACATGCCGGTAGTACAGCTGGACTGCCCTGATTTTAGGCGCTTTTTGCTGTTGTATTCATGAATACAGCAGTGCGAATACATGTGAATACATGCGCGTATAACTGGACTACCCTGATTCTAGGCGCCTTTTGTTGTTGTATTCATGAATACAACAGCCCGAATATAGTGAATACACTACCGTTACAATTGAATAGTAGCTATAGGGAGTAATTATGTATATGGTAGCTATAGAAAGTTAATAGCCACTAAATAATAGTGGCTTTTAAAAATTCCTCATTATAATTTGAACTATAGTGTGACGAATTCCGATTTCAGTGATTTCCTTACGATATCTATTCAATTTAATCATTTTGGGAAAATTACCCAAATTATCACTCTGTAGATTTTCCCAACCAAAAATAGTCCAAAATAAAATATCTACTAAAAAAGGCACAAATGTCATTTTAAGTTCAAATAATTTCAAGTAATGTCAGTTTTTTTGTATACAATATTTTTTATTTACAGACACTGTTCTCTCTCTTCTCTAAGTTTTCTCTCTCTCTCTCTCTCTCTCTCTCTCTCTCTCTCTCTCTATCTATCTATCTATCTATCTATCTATCTATGTAGTTTTTGCTAAACTGAACAAAAATTGCTGAAATTGACGACCAAACAAGATACATTTGCAGTTATTTTCATTTGATTCCAGGTAATTTGGAGTAGAGAATCTCTTGTTTTGTATATTTTTTCGAATTGCATGTATTTTTGGAGAAGCGATGTTGCTTTACTTTAGGCTTTTGTAACTGAATTGTTTAGTTAAAGTTCATTATAGGTATCTGTTATAGATGCTTTTGTTAGTTTTGGTTGAGTTTTGTATCAATTTTTTCACAAAATTCTGTAACCGTTTGTTCGTACAATTTTTTTTTAATTTTCTCATTCAACCTAGATTCAGTTGTGAAAAAGAGCAATATGACAAGACAAACTCGTTCGATGAGTTCATCTCCTTATTCAAAGCCGGTTTCAATTGAGAAATCGAGCAACATGAGAAGAGAAACTAGGTCGATGAGTTTATCTCCTCATTCAACCCCGGTTTTAGTTGAGAAATCGATTGATGAACGAAATATGGGAAGACAAAATCGTTCCGACAATGTTAAAGTGTTAGAATCTCGAAAAGATGTTGTTGGATAATCTGAGAAAAAGAATAACAAAAGAGTTAGAGTGGATGATGTTGAAGGTAAGAGAAAACGTGTCGTGGAGGACGAAGTGAATTCGGGTTTCAAACCCAAAAAAAAGTAAGGTTCAGAAGGCAGAAAAAGTTAAAATTCCTGACAAAGTTTGTAAGGTACATACAATTTTAGTTATATATATTTTTTCTATTGTTGAATCTTCTTCTAAATTTGGATTTAGTTTGTATTTATTTGTTGTTAATTTGTGTCATTTATTTGTAGTCTTGGAAGCTTTATATTCTAGTTGGCGAGCCTTTTCCTGTTACTCATTGGATATCATACACTAATATGGACATCATATAAGTTTTACAGTCAAAGTTGACTAATGTCCAACTTCGGATGTTTAGGGAAAGACGATTCGTCTATTTCTTTGATTTACCTCGAGTTGCTATCCAGGCCCAACTGATTCGTTCTTTAATGTTTAGGAATTTTGTTTAAGATAAGTGTGATCAATTTTATGTGAAATTGAATGATGAATGTGTTTTAAGTTTTGGTCTTCGGGAATTTAGTGTTGTAAGTGGTTTAAACTATTGTGGCAATGAACATGTTGAGGGTAACTTCAGTGGACCTAATAGGTTGGTGGATATTTATTTTTCTGGTTTTGAAGTGGTGTCAAAGAAGTTGCTTATTGATTATTTTGAGAAGAAAAAATGGCAGTCTCAAAAAGACGCACTTAAGATTGCAATCATTTATTTCATAAATATATTTCTAATGTCCACTCAAGTTCATAAGATATTTATAAGTAAATGTGATTTTTATCTTGTCGAGAGTGATGAGTATGTGTCCTTTCCCTAGGGTAAGATTGTGTTCCAAGCTTTAATGAAGTCGGTGAGGGACATATTGATGGGAAAGTCTGAGTTTTATAGGATTGGTAGATTTCCTCTTGCATTATAGGTGTGGTTCTATGAATGTTGCACTATAGTTAATAAAAGTTTGTTGTTCACGTTGGAGATCATACACCACGCATATTGAATTGAAAAATGACAGACATGCCAACGCGTGAGGACTTCTCTACTGGTTTCTTCAATAGCACAAGGAATAAGGTACCAACTTTTATGTATTAATGTGTTATACATATATGATACACTATAATTCATTGTGATACATCAAATATATAATTTTTATACATCTTTGATACATCTAGGACTCAACCACTTTTTGTTACATTTACTTTGCCTGTTGAAGTTAACGATGAGTATCAGAAATATTAACATCACGTAATAGGGGAAAACTTCCTATTGATGATAGCGATGATTTTGTCACGCTACCTCTGAAACAGATTAAGGAGCATGTCTCACCAAAAAAGGCGTCGGTTGTCCAACCTGTTGATTATGATCGTGAGTTGCAGAAGTTGAAAGCTGATGTTAAACAGGTTTGTATATATATATATATATATATATATATATATATATATATATATATATATATATATATATATATTGAAAGTTTTGTTAAAAAGTGTATATCCAAAGTCTATTATTTTTCTTATTTATTTCCTTTTGTAGATCCATAAGCAGTTAAAGTCCTTCATGAAATATGTTTT
This sequence comes from Nicotiana tomentosiformis, assembly GCF_000390325.3. Classification (NCBI taxonomy): domain Eukaryota; kingdom Viridiplantae; phylum Streptophyta; class Magnoliopsida; order Solanales; family Solanaceae; genus Nicotiana; species Nicotiana tomentosiformis. The sequence continues at coordinate 101,517,568 of NC_090820.1, read as the reverse complement.
TGATAAATTTAAGGAAGTCTTTGAGTTGATATATTCCAAGGTATGTGATTCTTTTCTATTGTGCATTTCCTTTTATTTTTAAGTTAACTTACTATATCTTTTTTTTAAAATATCTTGCTGCAAGCGAAGACAAATATGATGCACATCCAGAGGAAGACACCAATGGTCGTCAAGATAATAATGATTTTCTGAGCAATATGGAGTTTGGTGGCAATGAAGATGTTGACATGGATGGTTGTAAGGTGTGTTTAGTTGTGCATTCTGACCTTTTCCTTTTACTTTTCTTTGTTGTTTTTGATAATTCAATTTTTTTAAAAAAATAGGTCGGTGGAAGTGAAGGCAAAAATGCTCCACATTCTCAAAGAGATACCAGTGCACATCATCGTAACAACTTTGTGCTCGATAAAGCAGATCAGTTAGGTATCAATATCTTGGAAGAACTTTCTGGTGGTGTCCCTATCATGTTCGTTGCTAAGGTAACTTTCACACTAGATGTAGCGCATACTGGCGCTATTGGTGAGACTGCAGATGAGGCAGCAGGGGAGATGGAGGCAGAATCTGAGAAAGAAAAGGTTCCCGAATCTCAGTCTGGCATTGTTGGTATGACTGCAAGTGTTGATGAGGCGGCAGGGGAGATGAAGGAACAATCTGAGAAAGAGGATCCTGAGTCTCAGATTGTTCTATGCTAGCCTGAATTACTTCCTGAAGTTTCGCCACAAATGGAAAAAAGAAAGAGACGTCCTGCAGTCTCCGTTCACTACTGTATTTGATTTAAGATCCAGTACTGGTATTGTTGCAGCGAAAGAAAAAGCAAATTTATGCTGTTAAGCATCCTTGTCAAAGCAAAATCAGAACTAGCGTTAACAACTCTTTGTTGAATGTATTTGCTGCATGGGTCAAAGAAGGGAAGTCCAGAAAGAAGTATGTTTTCAACTTCTGATTTTTGTTCAGTTTTATATTTTAACATATTGTCATTTGTTGCATTATTTTATATCAAATCACTTTATCTCTTTTGTGTATATCTGTTGCCAGGAATGAAATTTACCCGAACCATGTTAGTGAACTGAATTCTGCTTGTGATCTTGGTGTATATTATGTTGAAGACAAAAAATGGTTTCGCACTTTGGCATATAATTGTCAGCCTTTGGATGACTCGGTATGTGAGAAGTTACTTTTACAATGTTTTTAAATTTTTTCCAGTGTACACATGATCATACCTCTTAATTTAGAACAGATTATTAATTTCTATCTTGCCTGGCACAAGAGAAGAGAAGTAGCCAACATTCATTTTCCTTTGTTTTCTGTGAATTTGGTTTGAAAAAGCATAGCTGCTTAAAGCTTATGAGCCTTCAAGTTGTGATGATTTCTATTGTCACATCTAGAATAGTGACTACAAATGGAACTTTCTTTTGACCTCTAAGGCCTAAGCTTGACGAAATACATCTCTATTAGTGTAATACTTATTCTAATTACTGAAATGCATCTCCAAAGGAGATAAATGAATTTTAATTTTTTTGGGTTTGCCTATGATAATACTTATGAAAAGAGAGACCACAGAATTGATTGACGTAAATTTTTCATCATTTGGTTACATATTTTATACTATTACAGTGGTTAATTATTTATTATGTTTTGTTTCAGCACATTGATATTTTGTTCTATTATTTGAGGAAGGAGGGGAAGTATGACAAAGACAGACATGTAACATTCACCACCACAGATTGGTACTTTCACGAGAAAATTAATGAGTTGTGGCAGGCGTTTATTGATACATGTGGATATAGTGATGTGTGCAATACGAAACATGTCATTGCAGAATATATTCAAGGGTATATCTTGGATGCCAATGTTCCATGGCACACCGTGGAGTATGTCTTAATGCCAATTAATGTTGCGGAACAATAGCATTGGATAATAACTGTGATTTCCTTCAAGGATAGGTGCATTTATGTGTATGACTCTATGTGTAGTGGAGCTCCTCATCAAGCCAAAGTTCATAAAATAATGCGCAAGTATTTTATGTTGCTGCCTCATTTTTTCGTGCACATGCATATCTATTTAAACAAAAAAGATACCAATTGGCATACTGGTATCTACAAATCAAAGGACTTGATTACCCCATTTGATGTAAAACTGATTGAAGGACTACCTCAACAAGTCGAAGCGTATGAATTTCTTTCAACACAATCTGTTTTTTAGATTTTGCAGTTTGATAATTGTTGTTATTTTTATTTTTGTAGTGATTGCGGTGTATTTGCGGCATCATTTGCCAAGTATTTCATTGAGGGCAAGACACCTCCTAAAAAGTTCAATGCCTATGCACACCAGCAGAGATTTGATGCTCTCTTGTGGTATTATGCGAGAAAGAACATGGAACTAAACGCGCAAAGTGATAATGAGATTATTGGCCGACAGAATAAGTCGCGGAAGCGGAAGAAGTAGTTACCTTTGTCATTGTCGTAGGATGAACTCAATAATTTCATTTTGTATTATATCTGTTATGTTGTCATTGTTGTAAGACGAATCAGATTTGTTTGTGTTTGAATTTTATGAATACTTTTAAGATTTGTACGGCAAATGAGAGGTCTACTATGTTATAAAGGTTTGATGAGTTTTAGTGCAATATTGGAGTATTGCAGTTTAGTTTTTTTTGGTATTTTCTCCCTTGATTTTGTGTTGTGAATTTAAGATATGACAAATATACAGTAGTTTATGATACACTATTTCTTCCAGATACACATATAATACACATATGATACACACATGATACACATATGATACATATATGATACTCACATGATACATAGATGATACAATCGTTTTGGGTTGCTGCACAGTTAGTTTCTTCACAATGAGTTATGCAGTTTGTTTGGTTTCCAAATATGTATTGATTAAGCCACACTCTTCTTTGTAAATTTCTAAAACTATTTGCACGGTTTGCTAGTTGCTATAACTGTTTTTCATTAGTTAGCTTTGTTATTACACAAATACATACATGAGTAAGAGCCGATACACAAAGATACATAGGTGATACACAAGAGATACATAGATGATACATAGCTAATACAACTTCTTTTTTAATCAAACAGATGTATAATTTACCGATTCACAGAGAAACATAGGTGATACACAAGAGATACAATTATGATACATAGCTGATACAACTTCTTTTTTAAGCAAACAGATATATAATTTAAAAAATACACTTGCAACACGATTTTAAATGATAGATCAAAAATTTATTTATATCTAAAATTCAAATGACATTCTGTATTGATACAGTTCTTGAAATATTGGATTCTTCTAAATCTCTATGATATTCAATAAAGTAAATAACAAGTCATTCTAAGTTTGACAATTTTCATCCTCTCTTTGGATTATTTCTATAAGTTTTCTTGTTGTGACCTTCTTCTCCACACTGTCCATATGACATCGATATTTTTCGTTCCCTTTCAGACACTGGCTTGCACCTCCCCTTCCTTGGCCTTCATATTGATTTAGTCACGTCTGGTGGCAAGACTTTTTCATCTAGAACTTCTGCATGAATTTTTCATGTGCTTTCATCATGAACCGGATAAATTGGAATTTCATGTCTTCAATAAGTACTTCCCGGTGTAGTACACCGAGCAATACCTAATGTGATCAAGGTATTTGTATTTTAATATTGCCCTAGCATGTGCACATGGCAGCTCATCCAATTGAAACCTTCTGCAGCTGCAAGTTCTATCTTTTTGGAACACCATTCTCTGCTTACCCTTGTCAAGTACTGAATATAAGTAACTCATCGAAGGGTTCACCTACAAAATTTATCAACTATCGTTAGTGGTGACAAAGCAGATTCCCTCAAAATACATATACTGTAGAGCCTATAAGATTCAAAAGAGCTTAATATCATATCAAACCAACCAATATTTTAGCAGTGGGCAGGCATTTATGCTACATTAAATTGAAAGCCTTATATACATGCTGGTAGACGCCTAAATGTTGAACAATTTGCTTACATAATGACTAATTTCTCACATGCCTAGAAGAAACAGAGAATAAAGGTTGACCAACCAGCTTTGAAAAAAAAATAGAAAACCTGAAGCCTCGGGTAACAGAGATAAGACCCTCCATTACTTGAACATTATAATATTACTTTTGTGCAAACAATGAATATTAGAAAATGTTAGCTTTAATCAATTTGGTCTCCCTATGTCGTGCAAGTGGACACTGTTTTAACAAAATCACATAAAGGGTTCAAGTTATAACAGATCCGTGAGTTCGGCATGATTACATATTATATGCATAAGTATCTACAGATTCTAGTCATACCTTCATCCGATGTGACAATTCGAGATCGTACATCAACATTGTATCATAATTTTTCCCAAGATCAATAAATGAATTTATTGGATTATTTTGGTTTGTAATGTTCCATCGTCCGATCAATTACCTTATGTACTCCAACAAAGGTAGTACTGGGAGCGTTGCATTGATCGACTCCGCAATGTTTTAAGTCATTGTCAATGTTCTGTTGAAAGTGAAATATGCTCTGGACCATCTTTCATACCCAATGTTGATTAAGTAATCTTTGACCCTTTTATCAATTCTCTCTACTTATTCCATGTGGTAATCAAACTTCTCAACTGTGTATGCTTTGTCCATAGCAAAGAATATGTCTTTGAGCTGCAAATGGTTCTTCTTGTAATTGGTTTTTACATTATTCCATAGATTCCATATGAAGACACAGTGAGGTACTTGTGGATACAATATTGCCGATGCATTTTCAATGCCTTCGTGCCTGTCCGAGACTATGCACATTCCCTCAATTTCCCCAAATGCATCCTTGAACCTCGCAAAAAACCACTCCCATGAAGTATTTTTCTCTGAATCTACTATGGCATATGCGAGTGGTAGGATACTCGTGAGTATATACATGAATAATATATATATATATATATATATATATATATATATATATATATATTTATATATTTATATTTACATTATTATTCTTATTTTTACCTGCTGGATCTTGTGTGTATGCTCTCAATAAAGCTTCCATCTACAACAACAACCGGTTTGCAATACTGCTATCCTTTTATAGACGAATATAGTGCAACGAAAGCATACATGAACAGGTCTTCCTCTGTTTTTTTCAAACTTACCACTGACATAGGATTTGTAAGAATCAACATATAAAAATAGCTTGGCAGCTTTTTATATGATTCGCTCGGGTCCCTCTCACTAGTTGAGCTGCATATTCCTTCGATCTCCATGCATATATGTTATTTGAAGACCATACTGCTTGTTCATATCTCCAATTATGTCAGGATTGTATATTTCTTTTGGGTCTTTATACTTGTATATCAGAAGGTTGTCGATGGGTTTTGCAGTAGCTTGACGTTGTGCATAAAATCTATCTTTTAGCGAGCATGAGTGCAGTTTGCTGAAATTTCTAACCTTAAAAAGTTTTGCTTCTTTTAGGCTCGAAGACTTAAAACACCAATCGCAGTTGTTGTTGATGCATACTAGGCAGTACCTACGGTAAGGATATAAAATTTTCCATCAATAAACAGAGCGATATGAAATACAATGATATATAGTGATACGCACTGCCATCAACAATACTAGATGAAAACATACAACGATTATATAGTACTACACGACGACAACCAAAACTTAAAAGTGTACACCATCTTATTTTCTGCATAATTATGCTTCTAACATCAACTACGATATACATTGAGATACATAATTACACAGTAAATATTTTGATACCTGCTTTCACTTGAGCTATGCACCTTAAACTGAAATTTTTCCTTTACTACCAAGTGCTTTATGACTTTGACTATCGTAGCCTTATCTTTATAAATTTGACCTTCTTCTACATCTATGTGTTGAGGGTCGGTTGTTATTGTATTTTCATCAGATTCTGTATCCTGCCAGTCTTCTCCATCCCCGAACTCAATTATATTAATTGTATCACCATTGTCTCTCTCCTGCATAACTGAGCTTTGTGCACATTCTGAGGAAATCACAACAGAATTTGAATTGTAGTAGATCATGTCCATATTCTTTTCACTCGATGTTATACAAAGGGGATACATTGTAAATTCCGAGCTTTTTTCCAGCTCAAGATTTACACATACACCCATATTATTGTGCATCTCTATTGGTGGAGAACCGTTTTGGACATTGTATTTGATTTCAAAAACATTAAATGAAGTATCTATCATAAGTTGTTTCGAAATCACGTCTACAACATCTTCAAAAATTTTATTTGGAGTAACTATTACAACATCGGCATTGTAATCCACAAAACTGTTATCAACATTCCATCGGCCACCATATTGAATACAAATTGCTAAATTTGCCATTGAAGTAGCTAAAATTAGGTCAAAACTCACTAATTCCTTAATTAATTTTTATTGTAGTTCGTAGTTCCTTCATCAAAGTTGTATCTACAGAGAAATCGCGAAAGGAAATTGTTGCTTCTATAGAGAAATTGATCGATGTTTGAGTGAATTTTGGAGATCCTTTTGAGAAGTTTTTGGGAGTGAAGGCCGTGATTTACTGTCACGACCCAAAATTCAACCAATCATGATGGAACCTAACCCAAATCACTAGGTAAGCCAATTAACAACAATCCAATTCAATGAGGTTTACTCAGAAAAATAAATGAAGAAATAACTGAATTTTTATACAAGAAATTTTCCAAGGGCTAGTAGTACAAGTCATGAGCCACTAAGACTTAGATTTTTACAAAACTGAATAAAAACGATTATAGCATATGTTTGAAATACAAATGAACAAAATATGAATATAATGCTACCAAGGACAAGTGATAGCCATAACTAGATCCCAGGTACATCTTCAATGTCAGCCCTCGCTGAACACAACAGCATCAACATAAGGATCTGCACGCAAGGTGTAGAAGTATAGTTTGAGTACAACCGACCCCATATATTCAATAAGTATCCTAAATTACTTCAACGAGATAAAAAAAGCAAGAACTATAAATGACACTCACTAACACATGTGCTATTCAAAATTTCAACAAGTATGGAACAAGTATATAATCAACCAGGAGAATTTCAGGTAAAACCATTTTTGATGCTCACAATTCTTGGTTTTAAAGTGTTCTCCTCAGTCAACAATCCAGCATATAGGGAAGATATGCAAGTAAATCAGGTAAACAAACAAGGATATTGCAAGTAAAAATGAAATGCAATAACTAAATATCAGTCCATTGTGACGCGCAACCCGATCCAATAACAGTAACAAGCTCTCCCAGAGCTCATAGTAACCACTTCTACGGTCATTTCTCCATTTCTACGGTCGCACTTCTACGCTAAATTCACCGCATCTGCGACCCTCTTGCCCACAGTCCATATCCGCTCATGCGATCAAAATGTCCGCATCTGTGGACCCGCTTCAGCGCCCCCATTTTCCGCACCTGCAGACTCTGCTCCTAGAACAAGACTTCGCTCATGAGACAATGATCTCGCTTATGCGCGTATGCAGGTGCTTTTGCTACTCCGCATCTGTGGTTCTCCAGCCTAGCCTTCTTCGCAGGTGCACCAATTTCCTCACTTCTGCGACGACCGCACTTACTCAAAACCAATCGCAAGTGCGCAACACCAAAACCAGCTCCTCTTCAGTAATGCAACATGAGACAAAAATGATATGAAGCTCGTCTGAAACTCACCAGAGCCCCTCGGGACTTCGTCAAAATATTCCAACAAGTCCCTTACCATAACACGGACCTACTTGAGGCCTCAAATCACACATAACAACATCGAAACGACAAATCACACCTCAAATAAAAAATAATGAACTTTTAAGTTTTCAACTTCCAAAACTCGTACCGAACCTTATCAAATCAACTCGAAATGAACTCAAATTTTTTACACAATTCCCAAATGACATAACAAAGCTATTTCAATTTCGGAAACTACAATCCGAGCCCGATATCATCAAATTAAACTCTCGGTCAAACTTATAAACTTTCCAAACCTTTAAATTTCCAACTTGCGCAAATTAACATCGAAACCTTCTAGAAATATCACACCTGAGTCCAAAATCAGCATCCGGACCTAACGGAACCATCAACACTCTGAATCGAGGTCAAATACTAAAAAAATCAAACTTGGTCAACTCTCCCAACTTAAAGCTTCAATCATGAAATTCATTCTTTCAAATAACTTTCGAATCACCTGAAAACCAAAACCGACGATTCACACAAGTTATAATACATCATACGATGTGGATCAAGACTTCAAATAGCTGAACGAAATACAAATTCTCAAAACGATCGGTCATGTCATTATATTATCCCCCACTTAAACATGCGTTCGTCCTCAAACATACCATGAGTTGTTCCTAAGCCGTCAAATCACTGTGTAACCTTACCACGCACATACCCGGGGGTGATCCCACATCACCCTATTTCATATTGACCTGACAACACAACATAACTGAAGAACATTACTTTAACCTTAGCCCGTAAACCTCATAATCTAATTTCCAACATCTGGAATTCCTTACAAGACCTGAATCTTGCACCTACACACTGTATAAGTCTGAACAAGTTGTATCAAGTCATATCCATAACCCAAGATATAATCATATGATATACCACATAACTCAGACGCTCACAGCAATAACCTTTGACCGCAGTCCTACTCAAAACACACCCGGTACCGGTAATTGTCACGCCCCGAACTCTAGGAGCAAGCCTAATTTGCATTAACCTCTCATCATTACTCATGCATGATTTACCATAACATAAGAAGATCTTGACTTTTATATTAAATACATTTGGCTCAATGACCCATATTTTCTTTCTCGTGGAGGTTACACAACTCTATAAATAGCTGTAAATACTATGAACATAAATATATGACAAAATTGAAATCTTTAATAACATGACTCACAGTGTACATATGTGATGACCCAAAATGTCATCTTTAAATTTAGTGATTAATTATATGATCTAAACACTATTTACCATTACTCGACTTGCGTGTGCAGTCCGTAAAAATTTTTCGGAAAGTTTTCAGGTGAAAAATGGATAAAAATTTGAATTAGATGTTTTAAACATAACAGAGTTGACTTTGGTCAACATTTTGAGCAAACAGACTCGGATCAGTATTTTGACAGTTTCGGTAGGTCCATATCAAGAATTGGGATTTGGGCGTATGCCCGGAATCAAATTCCGAGGTCCCTAGCCCGAGATATGGAATTTTGATGAAAAATTTAAAGTTTAAGTTCAAATAGTGACCGGATGTTGAATTATGTGCAAATGACCCCGGAATAGAATTTTGATGATTCCAATAGTTCTGTATGGTAATTTTGGACTTAGGAGCGTGATAAGATTTTTATTTGGAAGTCCGTAGTGGACTTACGCTTGAAATGCCGAAAGTTAAATTTTTGGGAAGATTGACTGAGGGGTTGACTTTTTGATATCGGAGTCGAAATCCGATTCTGAAAATTTTCATAGCTCCGTTATGTCATTTATGACTTGTGTGCAAAATTTGAGGTCAATCGGACTTGATTTGATAGGTTCTGGTGTTGTTTGTAGAAATTAGAAATTTCAAAGTTCATTAGGCTTGAATTGGGGTGCAATTCATGGTTTTAGCATTATTTGAGGTGATTTGAGGATTCGACTAAGTTCGTATGATATTTTAGGACTTGTTGGTGTATTTAATTGAGGTCCTGAGGGCCTCGGGTGAGTTTCGAATGGTTAACAGATCAAGAATTGAACTAGAACAACTGCTGCAATTTCCTTCTGTTGGAAATGTGTTTCTGCCCAGAAATCGAGCTGAGGATCGAAGGCAGTCTCGAGATCCATGACTGAAGGACACTGATCGAAGGCCCTGGATCGAGGGCTATGACCAAGGCCAGTGATCGAAGGCCATAAAGATCAAAGCCATGATCGATAGCCAGGATTGATGGTTGTGATCGAGCCCCAGGGTCGAGGGCCATGATCGAAGGCCATGACCGAGGTCCATGATCGAGGACCATGATCGGACCCCATGATCAGACTCCCCTTAATCGGACTCCCCATGATCGGACTCCCATGATCGAGGTCCCATGATTGAGGTCCAGGATCGGACCCCATGATCGAGGTCACCCTGGACAGATTCGTAAGTTATAAAAACATGGGGTTTTTGTCCCATTCGTCATTTTTAACAACTTGGATCTTGAGCAGAAGCGATTTTTGATATATCTTCAAGGAAAACATTGGGGTAAGTGTTCTTAATTCAATCTTGGTTAGATTACCCGAATCCATCACTGTTTTTAACATTTAATTGGTGATTTAAGTTGAAAAAATTTGAAAACCCTCTTGGATAGATTTGTGGATTTGAGGGTCGAATCATTATTGGAATTTAGTCATTTTGGTATGGTTAGACTCGTGGTTGAATGGGCATTCATACTTCGTAACTTTCGTCGGATTCCGTGATGTGGGCCCCACGGGCAAATTTTGAGCTAATTTTGGATTTTATTGAAAAATACAATATTTTCTTACGAAATTGATTACTATAATTTTTGTTGACTGTATCGAATTGATTATTACTAGATACGAGTCGATCGGAGTCAGAAAATCGAGGAAAAAATATAATACTTGATTAAATTGGAGCAAGTCGAGGTAAATGACTTGTTTAACCTTGTGTGGGGGAAATTTCCCCAAGAATTGATATTAATGTGATTATTGAAATGTATTGAAAGTCGTGTACACGAGGTGACGATTGTGTACACGGGTTAAATGTGAAATATTATATTTTAAAATTGTGTAGATCATTGTTGCGCAGTTATTAAATTATTTTATCTTGTTATAATCTTCATCATTGATCAGTGATATATATTTTTCTGCTAATTGTTTTACCTGTTTAATTGAAACTTGGTTTCTTTTATACTGTGCATTATATGAAGGTTGATTTTCTTTAAATTAAATATTATTAATATGAAATATTTGACATTTTAAAATTTGATATTTTAACATTTTAAACCCCGGAGTCCCCTTCTATCATTTTATGTTGCTTCCTTATATTTTATTTAGACCTTGACTTATAGAGACATTGAGAATAAATTCTTAAAAACTTATGACCTATTTCTACTAGGTATGGGGAGTTGTAATCATTTGAATTCTAGATTATTTATTTTCAGATATTTATGATTATTCCGCATTGATAGGCTTACCTAGTCTTAGAGACTAGGTGCCATTACGACACCCTACGGAGGGAAATTTGGGGTCGTGACAAGTTGGTATCAGAGCACTAGGTTCATAGGTGTTATGAGTCACAAGCAGGTTTAGTAGAGTCTTGCGGATCGGTACGGAGACATCTGCACTTATCTTCGAGAGGCTATGGAACTGTTAGGAAATATTCACTTCTTTGATTCCTTATCGTGCATAATTGTTGACTTCAAAATTTTAAACAATTGTCTTTCTATTCTCTCACAGATGGTGAGGACACGCACGTCTGGATCTAATGATCAGACACCCGCGCCCCCTGTTAGAGCCGCAAGAGGCCGGAGTCAGGGCAGAGGCCGAGCCAGAGGCCGAGGAAGTCCATGTGGTGCAGCCAGAGCACCTGCACGAACTGCTGCACCAGAGCCACCAGTAGCTCCAGTAGCTCCAGTTGGAGAGCAAGCACCTGAGATGCCTGTTACTACTCCTGCACTTCAGGAGACTCTTGCCTAGTTTTTGAGCATGTTTGGAACTTTAGCTCAAGTAGGATTAATTCCACTTGCTCCTGCCACATATCAGGCTGGGGGAGGAGCGTAGACTCCCGCCACCCATACTCCAGAGCCACGTGCCCAAGTTGACCATGCCCCAGAGGTTATACCAGTGCAACCAGTTGTCCCAGTTCGGCCTGATATAAGGACAGCAGTTTCAGAGGGGGAGTAGCTCAGGCTCGAGAGGTATAAGAAGTACCACCCTCCAACTTTCAGCGGTTTAGCTTCAGAGGATGCTCAGGGTTTTCTGGAGGAATGTCACCGTATCCTTCATACTATGGGTATTGTGAATTCCAGTGGGGTTTCTTTCACTGCCTTCCAGTTTATAGGAGCAGCCTACCAGTGGTGGCGGGCATATAAGTTGGATAGTCCCGCTGAGGCTTCTTCACTCACTTGGACTCAATTTTCGGATATGTTCTTAAGGGAGTATGTTCCTCAGAGTCTTAGGGATGCATGACGTGCAGAGTTTGAGCAGTTGCGCCAGCCTTAGTTGCTACTGTTCGAGAGCTGGTTCAGATTTATTGAGGGTCTTCACCCTAGTATTAGATACAATATGGCCCGAGCGCTAGAGATGGACATCACATACCAACAGGTGGTGTCAATTGCTAGAAGATTGGAAGGTATGCAGACTCGGGAGAGGGAAGAGAGGGAAGCTAAGAGACCCCAAGGTTCTGAAACATATAACAATTCTCGTGCCCTAGTCGCAACCCGTCATGGTAGAGGTTATGTGAGTCATCCTATTCATTTAACACTTCCAGCTTCCCGTGGTATTCCGACTACTCCCAGACCTCAGGTTCTATATTATACACCACCAGTGTCTTCTGTACCTCCTGTACGGGGTGCTTTCAGCGGATAGTCTAGTCGATCAGGCCCGAGCCACTCCCAACAGCCACGTCCTCCGAGGGCTTGTTTTGAGTGTGGTGACACTCGTCATATTATGAGAGATTGCCCCAGATTTAGGAGGGGTGCACCTCCACAAATTTCTCAGGACCTATCTATTCCACAGGGTCCTCAGGCTTCTCAGGCCATGATTACTGCACCAGTTGCCACTACACCTGCACAACCAGCTAGAGGTGGAGGTCGGACAGGTAGAGGTCGCCCTAGAGAGGGAGGCCAGGCCAGATATTATGCCCTTCCTGCTAGGACATATGTTGTTGAATCTGATTCTGTTATCACAAGTATTATTCCGGTCTGTCATAGAGATGCATCAGTTTTATTTGATCCAGGCTCCACTTATTCTTATGTGTCATCTTATTTTGCCCCGTATTTGAGCGTATCACGTGATTACTTGAGTTCTTCTGTTTATGTATCTACACCCGTGGGTGAATCCATTATTGTGGACCGTGTGTATCAGTCGTGTTTAATTGTTATCAGTTGTTTTGAGACCAGAGCTGATTTATTATTGCTCAGTATGGTGAATTTCGATATTATTTTAGGCATGGACTGGTTGTCGCCCTATCATGCTATTCTTGATTGTTACGCCAAGATGGTAACATTGGCTATGCCGGGTCTACCGCAGCTAGAGTGGAGAGGTACCTCAGATCATGTTCCTAGTAGGGTTGTTTCATTTCTTAAAGCTCAACGAATGGTTGAGAAGGGGTGTGATACGTATCTGGCCTATGTGAGAGATGTTAGTATTGATATTCCTACTGTAGAGTCAGTTCCTGTAGTAAGGGATTTTCCTGATGTATTTCCAGCAGATCTTCCGGGTATGCCACCCGACAGGGATATTGATTTTGGTATTGATTTATTACTGGGTACTCAGCCCATTTCTATTCCACCATACCGTATTGCCCCAGCAGAGTTGAAAGAATTAAAAGAATAGTTACAGGAATTGCTTGATAAGGGTTTCATTCGGCCTAATGTATCGCCGTGGGGGGTGATCCTGTCTTATTTGTAAAGAAAAAGGATGGTTCTATGCAGATGTGTATTGATTATCGCCAGTTGAACAAGGTTACAGTGAATAACAGGTATCCATTGCCACGTATTGATGACTTATTTGATTAGCTTCAGGGTGCCAGGGTATTCTCTAAAATTGACTTGCGTTCAAGCTATCATCAGTTGAAGATTCGGGAGCCAGATATTCCGAAGACTGCTTTCAGGACTCGGCACGGTCATTACGAGTTCCTTGTGATGTCTTTTGGGCTGACCAATGCCCCAGCAACATTTATGCACTTAATAAATAGTGTATTTCAACCCTATCTTGATTCCTTCGTCATTGTGTTTATTGACGACATTCTGGTGTATTGCCGAAGTCAGGAAGATCATGAACAACACCTGAGGACTGTGCTTCAGATTTTGAGAGAAAGGAAGTTATATGCAAAATTTTCAAAGTGTGAATTCTGGCTTGATTCAGTGGGATTTTTGGGTCATATAGTTTCGTGTGAGGGGATCAAGGTAGATCCAAAGAAGATTGAAGCAGTGTAGAGTTGGTCCAGACCGTCCTCAGTTACGGAAATGCAAGGTTTCCTTGGTTTGGCTGGGTATTATCGCCGATTTGTAAAGGGTTTCTCTTCTATTGCTGCATCAATGACCAAATTGACCCAGAAGGGTGCTCCGTTCAGGTGGACCGAGGAATATGAGGAGAGTTTCCAAAAGCTCAAGACATCTTTGACTACAACCCCAGTATTGGTATTACCTACAGGTACAGGATCTTATATTGTGTATTGTGACACGTCGCGCATTGGTCTCGGCACAGTGTTGATGCAAGACGATAGGGTGATTGCCTACGCGTCCAGACAGTTAAAGGTGCATGAGAAAAATTATCCTGTACATGACTTAGAGCTAGTAGCTATTGTTCATGCCTTAAAAATTTGGCGGCATTATTTGTACGGTGTCCATTGTGAGATCTACACCGATCACCGGAGTCTACAACATCTGTTTAAACAGAAGGATCTTAATTTGCGGCAGCGGAGGTGGTTGGAGTTTCTTAAGGATTATGATATCACCATTCTCTATCATCCTGGGAAGGCCAATATGGTGGCCGATGCCTTGAGTCGTAAGGCGGAGAGTTTGGGTAGCTTAGCATATTTACCGGTAGCAGAGAGGCCTTTGGCCTTGGCCAACCAGTTTGTCAGATTGGATATTTCCGAGCTGAATCAAGTTTTGGCTTATGTGGTTTCTCAGTCTTCTCTTTATGATCGTATCAGGGAATGCCAGTATGATGACCCCCATCTACTTGTCCTTAAGGATACAGTTCAGCACGGTGATGCCAAGGAAGTCACTATTGGAGATGACGATGTATTACGGATGCAGGGCAGGCTATGTGTGCGTAATGTGGATGGCTTGCGTGAGTTGATTCTCCAGGAAGCTCACAGTTTGCGGTACTCCATTCATTCGGGTGCTGCAAAGATGTATCAGGACTTGAGACAACACTATTGGTGGAGACGGATGAAGAAAGACATAGTAGGGTATGTATCTCAGTGTCTAAATTGTCAACAGGTGAAGTATGAGCATCAACGACTGGGTGGATTACTTCAGAAGTTAGAGATTCTAGAATGGAAATGGGAGCGAATCACTATAGATTTCGTTGTTGGGCTCCCACGAACTCAGCGGATGTTTGATGCAGTTTGGGTGATTGTGGATAGGCTGACCAAATCAGCTCATTTCATTCTTGTGATTACTACTTACTCTTCAGAGCAGCTAGCTCAGGTATATATTCGCGAGGTTGTTAGACTTCACGGTGTACCGGTATCTATCATCTCTAACCGAGGTACACAATTTACCTCAAGGTTTTGGAGGGCAGTACAACGTGAGTTGGGTACTCGTGTAGAGTTGAGTACAACATTTCACCCTCAGACGGACGGGCAGTCCGAACGCACTATTTAGATACTGGAGGATATGCTTCGTGCGTGTGTAATAGATTTTGGGGGTGCTTGGGATCAGTTCTTACCACTTGCGGAGTTTGCTTACAACAACAGTTACCAGTCAAGCATTCAGATGGCTCCGTATGAGGCCTTGTATGGTAGGCAGTGCTGGTCTCCAGTGGGTTGGTTTGAACCAGGCGAGGCTAGACTTTTGGGTACAAACTTGGTTCAGGATACCCTGGAAAAGGTTAAGTTTATTCAGGATCGACTTCGTACAGCCCAATCTAGACAGAAGAGTTATGCGGATCGGAAGGTTCGTGATGTTGCATTCATGGTTGGTGAGCGGGTATTGCTCCGAGTTTCGCCTATGAAAGGTGTGATGAGGTTCGGGAAGAAGGGCAAGTTGAGCCCTAGGTATATTGGGCCTTTTGAGATTCTTGAGAGAGTTGGAGAGGTGGCTTACAGACTTGCACTACCACCTAGTCTTTCTGCGGTTCATCTGGTAAACCATGTTTCTATGCTTCGGAAATATCACGACGATCCGTCTCATGTGTTAGACTTCAGTTCGGTTCAGTTGGACAAGGATCTATCTTATGTTGAGGAACCAGTGGCTATTTTAGATAGGCAGGTTCGAAAGCTGAGGTCAAAGAACATTGCTTCCGTGAAGGTTCAGTGGAGAGGTCATCCGGTCGAGGAGGTGACTTGGGAGGTTGAGCATGATATACGCAGCTGTTATCCACACTTATTCACCAGCTCGGGTACTTTTTCTAACTCCGTTCGAGGACGAACGTTTGTTTTAGAGGTGGAGAATGTGATGACCCAAAATGTCATCTTTAAATTTAATGATTAATTATGTGATCTAAACACTATTTACCATTACTCGACTTGCGTGTGCAGTCCGTAAAAATTTTCCAGAAAGTTTTCACGTGAAAAATGGATTAAAATATTAATTAGATGTTTAAAACATAATTGAGTTGACTTTGGTCAACATTTTGAGCAAACGGACTGGATTAGTGTTTTAAAAGTTCCGGTAGGTCCGTATAGAGAATTGGGACTTGGGCGTACACCCGGAATCAAATTCCGAGGTCCCTAGCCCGAGATGTGAAATTTTGATGAAAAATTTAAAGTTTAAGTTTAAATAGTGACCGGATGTCGAATTATGTGCAAATAACCCCAGAATAGAATTTTGATGATTCTAACAGCTCCGTATGGTGATTTTGGACTTAGGAGCGTGATCGAAATTTTATTTGGAAGTCTGTAGTGGAATTAAGCTTGAAATGCCGAAAGTTGAATTTTTGGAAAGTTTGACCGAGGGGTTGACTTTTTGATATCAGGGTCAAAATCCGATTCTTAAAATTTTCATAACTCCGTTATATCATTTATGTCTTGCGTGCAAAATTTGAGGTCAATCGGACTTGATTTGATAGGTTCTGGTGTTGTTTGTAGAAATTAGAAATTTCAAAGTTTATTAGGCTTGAATTGGGGTATAATTCATGGTTTTAGCGTTGTTTGAGGTGATTTGAGGATTCAACTAAGTTCTTATGATGTTTTAGGACTTGTTGGTATATTTGATTGAGGTCCCGAGGGCCTCAGGTGAGTTTCGTATGGTTAACGGATCAAGAATTGAACTAGAACAACTACTGCAATTTCCTTCTGTTGGAAATGTGTTTCTGCCAAGAAATCGAGCTGAGGATCGAAGGCAGTCTCGAGATCCATGACTGAAGGACACTGATCGAAGGCCCTGGATCGAGGGCTATGACCAAGGCCAGTGATCGAAGGCCATAAAGATCAAAGCCATGATCGATAGCCAGGATTGATGGCTGTGATCTAGCCCCAGGGTCGAGGGCCATGATCGAAGGCCATGACCGAGGTCCATGATCGAGGATCATGATCGGACCCCATGATCGGACTCCCCATGATCGGACTCCCATGATCGAGGTCCAGGATTGGACCCCATGATCGAGGTCACCCTGGACAGATTCGTAAGTTATAAAAACAGGGGGGTTCGTCCCATTCGCCATTTTTAACAACTTGGAGCTTAAGCAGAGGCGATTTTTGATATATCTTCAAGGAAAACATTGGGGTAAGTGTTCTTAACTCAATCTTGGTTAGATTACCCGAATCCATCACTGTTTTTAATATTTAATTGGTAATTTAAGTTGGAAAAATTTGAAAACCCTCTTGGATAGATTTGTGGATTTGAGGGTCGAATCATTATTGGAATTTAGTCATTTTGGTATGGTTAGACTCGTGGTTGAATGGGCGTTCATACTTCGTAACTTTCGCCGGATTCCGTGATGTGGGCCCCACAGGCAAAGTTTGAGCTAATTTTGGATTTTATTGAAAAATGTAATATTTTCTTATGAAAATTGATTACTATATTTTTTGTTGACTGTATCGAATTGATTATAACTAGATACAAGTAGATCGGAGTCCGAAAATTGAGGAAAAAGCATAATACTTGATTAAATTGGAGCAAGTCGAGGTAAGTGACTTGTCTAACCTTGTGTGGGGAAAATTTCCCCTAGAATTGATATTAATGTGATTATTGATATGTGTTGAAAGTCGTGTACACGAGGTGTCGAGTGTGTACACGGGCTAAATGTGAAAGATTATATTTTTAAATTGTGTAGATCATTGTTGCACAGTTATTAAATTATTTTATCTTTTTATATTCTTCATCATTGATCTGTGATATATATTTTAGATTTGTTTACCTTTTTCCTGCTAATTGTTTTACCTGTTTAATTAAAACTTGGTTTCTTTTATACTGTGCATTATTTGACGATTGATTTTCTTTAAATTAAATATTATTAATATGAAGTATTTGATATTTTAAAATTTGATATTGAAGCAACGTATAAAAAATTTGAAATATTATTTTTCTGAATTATTTATTCTTGAATATTTTCGTAAGATGTTTTTTGGGATTATTCTGGCATGAGCTATGAGCTCTTTATTATTGAAAAATATTGTTGTTGATTTTTTGTGGAAAATTGAAATATTGGGAACTTGAGGTGCAAATTGTGATATATTGTGATATTGATACGCATGCGATGGTATAAGGTCTGGGTGTTGAAACACATGCGGTGAGATAAGGGTTGCTTGATACGCGTGGCTAGTAGGGGTAACTACTAGAAGTCATGCGGTGTGATAAGGGTGGCTAAAACACGGGATGCTATTTCGGAAAAAATGTTTTCTTTAAATAAATTGTGAAGGCTCCCGCGGTAGTATAAGAAAATGAGATATTGTGAATTTATTTATAATTTGGGACTACGAGGTGCTACCTCGGTAGTGCTCTTGTTGATATTGATTTATGGCCATAGTTGCTTTCGATTAATTGTTGTGATTTTCATAAAGTTGAAGAAAATTCTGTTTTGATTCCACGAGATATTATTTGCAATTATTTGGTGTCATTAAATATGACATACTATTTGATTCACATCCAATGCCATTTTATTTTACTACATTGATAAACATTTTACCATGCCATTATTATATTCCAGTAGGGCCTCACCTGACCTCGTTACTACTCTACCGAGGTTAGGCTTGGTACTTACTGGGTACCACTATGGTGTACTCATACTACGCTTCTGCACATCTTTTTTTTGTGTAGATCCAGGTACATTTTACTAGCCTAGACGTCAGTGAGTTACCTGCGCACGGAGACTTCGAGGTATATCTGCCAGCGTCCGCAGACTCCGGAGTCCCCTTCTATCATTTTATGTTACTTCCTTATATTTTATTTAGACCTTGACTTATAGAGACATTGAGAATAAATTCTTAGAAGCTTGTGACTTATTTCTACCGGATTTTGGGAGTTGTAATCATTTGAATTGTAGATTTTTTATTTTCAAATATTTATGATTATTCCGCATTGATAGGCTTACCTAGTCTTAGAGACTAGGTGCCATCACGACACCCTACGGAGGGAAATTTGGGGTCGTGACAATATGGAGCTTCTATGACAATAGATACCTATATACATAAAATTAACTAGACCCAAACACCCACTAGAACCGTAGCGGGCTCACCATAAGCTGAGTATTGAAGAAGATCCCTATCATCTTGTAAAAGTATACCTGCATCCATTAAAAGATGCAGCACCCTCGGCAAAAGGGACGTGAGTACATGTGGAATAGTACTCGTATGTAAGGCAGTCAAAACAACATATGAAAATACAGTAACTTAAATAAGAGGCAAATAAAGTACATCAAGAAACTACGAAACATCCAATAAAATCACATTTCAAGTCTTAATATACTTGCATCATTCTAACCTTCTTTTAGGATCAACTGCGCCATATGAACTATACGTGGAATACATAATATAATATAATTGTCTCAACATGTACAAACAATGCCAACGAAAGTGGCACCTTCCTCCCTTATTTTACACATACACATTTCGTAGACCGTCCTTAGTGTTCACATATCATATTATACACCTATGCGTCTCATATACCGTTCATAACGTTCATTTACATGATACAAATACACCTATTCAAGGGCTTGGAAATACAACATGAATATGATGAATCATGGTAACAATAAATGGGCTTAGATAGCTGTTAATGTCAAGCAAATTTATTAAGAGCTTCCATTCAAATTTATCGATATTAAGTTGGGGATCCTTTATAACCACCCTCACACAAAGCGGTCATGCCGCCTCATCCCAACATATGTGGGTGGAGGTGTATCACGATACCACAACCTCTACACAAAGCGACCCCGCCGCCTCACCCCAATATATACGGGTGAAGGTGTATCACCATACCACAATCCCAATATAAAGCGGCCCTATCGCCTCACTCCGATATATGCGGATAAAGGTGTATCACAATACCACAATCCTAACACAAAACAACCTTGCCGCCTCACTCCAATATATGTGGATGGAGGTGTATCACAATACCACAATCCTAACACAAAGCGGCCATGCCACCTCACCCCAATATATGCGGGTGGACATGTATTCCACAATACCACAATCCCTACACAAAGCGGTCCTACCGCCTCACCCTAATATACGCAGGTGGAGGTGTATTATAATACCACAATCCCTACACAAAGCGGTCATGCCGCCTCACCCCAATATATGTGGGTGGATGCGTATTCCACAATACCACAATCCCTACACAAAGAGGTCCTACCGCCTCACCCCAATATACGCAGGTGGAGGCGTATCACAATACCACAATCCCAACACAAAGCGGCCCTGCCGCCTCATCCCAATATATGTGGATGGAGGTGTATCACAATACCACAATCCCAACACAAAGCGGCCCTGCCGCCTCACCCCAATGTATGCGGGTGGAGGTGTAATCCCAATCACAATACCATATATAAACTCAAAGCAACATAGTTTGTCATTACATTTAAGGTCGTAATTACTCATATCATTGGAATACTTCATGTTCATGCTCACCATGGAGAAACATAACTCATTACATTAGCACATACATGGTAAATCAATAAGTCAATTTTAATGGCACATGTACCCAATTCCTTTACTTAAGGTTCATCATCATTTAACAAAGGACATCTCCCTTCCATCTCATTATTCACTCCCTTGACCTCTTGAGGTCATTATGTAGGTTCATGACTCTTAGGGACTTAACAATCGAAGTCATTTACATATATTATTTCAGAAGCATTCAACTATAGTTGAAACCATTGGGACATATAACACTTCATAGTTCTCATTTAGGCAACGACCACATTTCATGTTCATACTATCACTTACTAGAACATTTAGGAACATCATACTCTTTACTCGTAAGAACGTAGGGGCTTATAACACATTGAAAACTAAAGTACAAATACGTACATCTCATAACCTTTCACATCATATATCACTTAATCCGTACTTTCAATCACTTACAATATTATTATTTCATTGGCTCTCTAGGCCATACATATGATTCTTCTTTCATGGCACAATGGCTGTATTTCATATTCCACACTTTCATATATTTCCTTTCATGAATCATCATCATAAATATCAACGTATACAATATTCTGGAAATTACAACTTTAGGTTCATTAATAATGAAGACTTTAAACACAATGGATTTCTTTCCAAAAAATGGAATAAAATGATTGGCAGTCGAAGCACAAGTTAAAAGCATAAACAAGTAACACATAATTTATTCTTGAAATACTTTTTCTCAAAAAGGACAATATACAATTTCCACTCACGGATATGTAAGAATCCAAAACACATTAAAAATACTCACTAAACATAGCATTAGCTAAAACAGCCACATATGGGCATCACTTGAGTTCATAAGCTTTTAGGCAATTCTATTTTCAAAGTAAATTTTAGAATAGTTGAATCAAATCTCATTTCATAATCTTTCTCACATCATCTCATTTCATTGGCACCATTGGCCACAAGTATAACTTTCACTCTTGGCACATTGGCTACACTTAATATCCCCAATTCACTTATTTCACTTCCTACCATCTTTATAGATTATCAACAATAAGACATTTTCAATCAAGACTTTAAGTACACATATGAGCAATTAAGAGTCTTAAGCATATTGGGTTTTCTCACACAATTTGATATCATAACCTTCATTTGAAACACCACTCAAAGACATAGCATTTTAATACACATATCATTCTTGAACACATTCCCAAACTTTAACATAATGTGATAGGAACATTCGGAACACGTTTTGAATACATAATTCTCGACACTTTGATTATTCAGGACATTCGAATTTATTGGGAATAACCCAGAATATAGAATAAGGAACTTGAGATATCCATACTTGAAGCTTACAGGAACATCATTGAATTCAATTCTAAGAAGGAAGTTTAGCCAACATACCTCGCTTTGAGCTTTTCTTAAATTACTACAACGTTCTGGAAATTCTAGTAATCCCAATCTATTTTGAGACATAACAAAATTGAACCATAATTAGGAAGATATTTATGGTCTCAGCTCATTTGAGCATTTTATCAAATACTAGGTGTGCAAATTTAACTACAAGGTTCTTCTACAAGATTTTCTTCATTCCACAACCCAATCTTTACTTATTTGAACTCAACAATCTTTTCACAAACCTTATTAGTACAAACATCTATAAATAATACTCTTACACCCAAGAATCATACTCCCAATCACCCATCTTTTACCCCAAACTCGAAATTGAAGACTAGGGTATGGAACCTTAACTCTTAGATGAAGAACTTGTGAGATTTCCTTATTGGATTTCAAAGCTTGGACAAGATCTTGATGAATAAAACACTTCATCTACTTTCTCTCTCTAGAACACTCTCACTTCTCTCTTAAAAAAACCTCAGATAATTGCCCCAAAATAAGCCCAAAGACCATTTATCAAAATGGGGTTGGGTTATGAAAATAGAAAAATTAATCCTCCGGGTTGTACTGGTCCATTTTGCGACCAGTTTGCGGTCGCAGAAGCACTTTCGCGATCACATAATTATTCTGCGATCGAAGAATCTCAGTTTTCCAGCCTTTGGTAATTTGGTCATAACTTCTTATAGGAGTGTTCAAATTATCAACGGTTTGAAGCGTTGGAAACTAGACTCAAAGGGATTTAATTTAATAGGTAAATAATCTCCTAAGTAGTTATAGTTTGGTAGCAGCATGCGTTTGAAGTAGGATCTTATGCGAACTCACTTGAAACTTTATCCCATCATAAAATTTTTAACTTGACTTAGCCTTGGGGCTCTTCTTAGACCATAAACCATTCTTAATGCACATATTACATATATTATCATGATCAATTGATATCATTCATATAATAGTCCTTATATACACATAAAATAATATAATTAGTGTACATCAACTTTCTTAATAGCGCTTAAGTACTTCAAAATTTTCCGGGGTGTTACAGTAACAAACCTCATATCAAACAAAACCTCGCTCTAAAACATTCGTACACTGTCGATGATGAAATTAACAAGCAAAAACTCATAGCCACTCATCAGATCAACAATGGAGCCCTCTCGCCTAACCAGAACCATAGCCTCAAATTCTAAGTTGACATCCGATATTACTCTTCCAAACACACTGTGATCAAATTCTATAGCAATCACTTCAGGCCCAAAGACTCTATCTCATCATATACAAGCTACTCTAGTGACACGCCAAACCAATACTACCAGGAATCACAAACTGTGCAATCTGTGCACCGATACGCAATAATTCAAATGCACCCGAAAATAGAAAATGACTCAAATGAGAGAACCATCCCGCAAGCTCAACAAGCACCACCACAACCGAAATGCTACGAACACATCATATATAGTAGAACCAAGACACACGAATCTAACACTAAGATCATATCCCAACATAGCCTCGCTGCAATGCGTGACCCATCCAAACACCGGCCCAAATGAAATACCTCAAGTAACCATGCTCAAAATCAACAACTACACACAATTAGATATCAATACATGAAGTATATGACCATAACCATGGAGAAGCAAATAGACAATATATCACATCCCGGAGAGAACATAACCAAGGCGCAATCAACCATTCAACACCGCAATAACCACCTCGCTCAAATTCCGCTACGAGGCCTAAATAGAACCGCATCGGGTGTGCATATAACTAAAAAATCACAACCCTTTGTAACATAGAAGAGTAACACATAGAACATATCGGAACACGAACAAGCTCAACTCTAACCGATTGCCACACCTTTCAACAACAACGGTGTTGAGTCAACAAATCCAACCTGGTGTAGAATACACATCCTCCTTGAGCCTACCAATGGGCCCCCAAATCAACTCTGATTATCCACAAATGGATAAAGAGCCCTCCAAAAGTCCACAATGATCCAAACATAACACGTACCACCATCTAGCTAACTTTGGCCACATCTTCACAGTCCGCAACCCTGAAACAATCTACTTCTGAGAACTTCCAGTCTCCAAATCCATAGAACACATGAATTACCATAGCCGATCCCAACTCCACCACTCGAATGGCTATCACATATCTCATACATAATCGTCCCCACGATAAATACTTTTATAATTCCTCCATGCCACGTAGCAAAATCTGAACATCAACAGTCGATCCACTAGGTGAGTACCGCAATACCAATAAAGCATCTGTAAGTCTAAACACAGTACGCCTTCTGAAATGTGCACCCTTCTCAGGCAATACCAAGTAATAATATCATTCATCTAGTCATCTGAAAATGTCCATGTTGTCTAAGAATTCATAACCTTCCCTCCAAAACTGAACCGCCACCTTGTACATGCAAATCTCAATCCCACAAGACGCACCACATCTATCATGCCATCATGTAAAAAGTACGAGAATCTCATAATCACTCTGAGTCACTAGTATAATACATACCCGATCAATCAGAAACCTTCCATTTGATCACATCCAGGAGAAAATCATAATACACAACATGTTTCTCACGCCGGTAGGAATATCCATCTCAAATCGTGGTAGAAACCATCGAGAACTCTTCGAAACCCATTTGCATATAACCAAGCCATCAGAACCGAATCTCTCTAACTCAACTAAGATACGTAGGTCGCCAAACCTAAGAGTATTGCCACAAAACAGCTGTAGAGACACACCACATCATAAGTACCTAAAAAATCGATCATATCCATTAAGGTGCTAATCCAATCTACTACCAAGTTGTCCTACTTTTCCGAGTTCCTTCCAGATTACCCTCAAGTTGACACTTCTCCTTGCCAGAAAACCACGGTCCTTACCCAAGGCTCACCACATGAGATCCTAGCATAAAACTACACCGTCCTAAGGCTCATAAGCCGATGTATTCCCTCTTAAGCACCCCACAAGTACCACAACCGAGACACCCACTCTGAAGAGACCCTTTGCAAATTTAAAGTTGTTCTTTTTTCCTTTATGATATTGAAATATAGAATCCATCGTGATACGGAAATACCGTAAGTCCGGACACCATCCAACGTAAGTCTCATATTTTAGCCATATACAAATCATGAAAATTCCCAATTGCCATCCAACCACTCATCGAGCCACAAATTCCACTCATAGGGACACTACCAGACATATAAGTCCAAAAGCACATGCTCA
The DNA here is from genome assembly GCF_000390325.3 of Nicotiana tomentosiformis. Taxonomy (NCBI): domain Eukaryota; kingdom Viridiplantae; phylum Streptophyta; class Magnoliopsida; order Solanales; family Solanaceae; genus Nicotiana; species Nicotiana tomentosiformis. The sequence continues at coordinate 101,491,970 of NC_090820.1, read as the reverse complement.
CACAACCAAAATCACCGAGCCTAAGCTGCGGTCTAAGCCGGACCTCAGTTCCTCGAGGCTGGCCCATCACCAAAACACAGAAAACACATCTCGCACCTCATCCATGGAATTCCACAAATCGTCGATGTACAGCTGATACCGAGCACTCACATACGCATACGAGTGAGTGGAAGAAATTCAAAGAGATACGCTTCAAGCTGAATTAATACAGCACGATAAGGAAAAAAAGATGGAAGGTTTATCCTAAATGCCCTGTAGCCTCTCGAAGATAGGTATAGACGTCATCATACCGATCCACAAGACTCTACTAGACACTCTATCATGACTCGTAGAACCTATGAGCATAGACCTCTGATACCAACTTGTCACGACTCAAAATTTAACCAGTCATGATGGCACCTAACCCAAACTGCTAGGTAAGCCAATTAACAAAAATACAATTCAATGAGGTTTACTGAGAAAATAAATGAAGAAATAACTGAACTTTTATACAAAAAATTTCCCAAGGACTGGTAGTACAAGTCATGAGCCACTAGGACTTAGATTTTTACAAAACTGAATTAAAATAATTATAACATCTGTTTGAAATGTAAATGAACAAAATCCGAATCTAATGCTACAATGGACAAGTGATAGCCATAACTGGAATGCAAGTACATCTTCAATGTCAGCCCTCGCCGAACACAACAGCATCAACACAAGGATCTGCACGCAAGATGCAGAAGTATAGTATGAGTACAACTGACCTCATGTACTCAATAAGTATCCTAACTAACCTCGGCGAGATAAAAGAAGCAAGAACTATAAATGACGCTCACTAACACCTGTGCAGTTTAAAATTTTAACAAGTATGGAACATGTATATAATCAATCAGAAAAATCTCAGGTAAAACCATTTTTTATGCTCATAATTCATGGTTTTAAAGTGTTCTGCTCAGTCATTAATCCAGCATTTAAGGAAGACATGCAAGTAAATCGGGTATACAGTCAAGGAAATTGCAAGTAAAGATGAAATGCATAAACCAAATATCATTCCATTGAAGTGCGCAACCCGATCCGATAATAATAACCAGCTCTCCCAGAGCTCACATCAACCAGAAAACAGTCGGTTTCTCACATTCCGCGTGTACACCATCTAGAGAGAAACATAAGAGGGTGACCCTAGGGGGATGGATCCGTATCCAAATACTGCATAGACAACTCACGTGCTAATAATATCAACTGCACGGACAACTCATGTGCTGCACGGACAACTCATGTTCTATAATATCAATGTCTGGATCCGCACGGACAACTCACGTTCTAATACTATCAACCGCATGGATAAGTCACGTGTTGCACAGACAACTCATATGCTATAATATCAATGTCTGAATCCGCACGGATAACTCACGTGCTAATATCACAATCCGCCCGGTGCAGTCACATGCACAATATCATAATCCGCCCAGCATGGTCACAGGCATATCAATACAATCTGCCCGGCATAGTCACAGGAATAACAATACCATTCGTCCAGCGTGGTCACAGGCATCCAATCCAAATCATATCACACAGAAGCAAGTATACAAGAACATATGTATATGATGGATACATATCAGATTTCATGCTCCTGGACTGGTATAATTACATGCTAAAGTGTAGGCATGTGTAATGTGTGCTATTATAGCTCAAATTGGGAATTATGTTTTACAGAAATATCAATTACCAAGTTTATTCAGGGAATTAGCCTATTCGTAACCTCAACATGGCTCAAATAGTTCACAACAATGATACAATTATGAAAAGCTTTATCGCTTAAAGCTTAACAGTCAACTTTAGGCATATCATAACCTAAGCACTACCCCGATCATGGATAAATACCCCGGTACTCACACATGGGTTCAAACACCACACATATGCGCACCCATAGCACGTAGCTATCATAAATAATTCAGGAAACTAGTACCTCAACCAATTTTAGATAGGATTATTACCTCAAACAAGCGAAATACAATACCGAGCAAGCCAACCAATACTCTAAAAATGCCATCCCACGCGTACCAATCTCTACGAACAGGCCCAAACTCAGCAGCCACCGCTTCTGCGGTCATTTCTCCATTTTTGCGGTCACGCTTCTGCACTAAATTCACCGAATTTGCGACCATCTCGCCCACAGTCCATATCCTCTCCTGCGATCAAAATGTATACATCTGTGGACCCGCTTCAGCACCCAACTTTCGCACCTGCGGACTCTTCTCCCAGGCCAAGACTTCGCTCTTGCGTCAATGATCTCGCTTCTGCGCGCACGCAGGTGTGCTTCCTACTCTACATCTGCGATGGTTCCCCAGCCTAGCCTTCTTCACAGGTGTGCCAATTCCCTCGCTTCTGCGACGACTGCACCTACGCAAAACCATTCGCAGGTGCGCAACACCAGAACCAATGCCTCTTCAGAAATGCAACATGAGATAAAAATAATCCGAACTTCGTCCGAAACTCACCTGAGCCCCTCGGGACCCCGTCCAAATATACCAACAAGTCCCATAACATAATATGGACCTATTAGAGGCCTCAAATCACGCATAACCACATCAAAATGATGAATAGCACCTCAAATCAAACATAATGAACTTTGAAATTTTCAACTTCCAAAATGCGTGCCGAACCTTATCAAATCAACTTGGAATGAACTCAAATTGTTTTCGCACAAGTCCCAAATAACATAACAAAGCTATTTCAATTCCCAAAATCATAATCCGAACCCGATATCATCGAAGTCAACTCTCGGTCAAACTTATGAACTTTCCAAACCTTCAAATTTCCAACTTTCGCCAAATAGCGCCGAAACATTCTAAAAATATCCAAATGCAAATCCAGGTATATGCCCGAGTCCAAAATCATCATCCGGACCTAACGAATTCATCAAAACTTTGAACCGAGGTCAAATACTAAAAAAGTCAAACTTGGTCAATTCTTTCAACTTATAACTTTAATCATAAAATTCATTCTTTCAAATCACTTCCGAATCACCTGAAAATCAAAACTGACGATTCACACAAGTTATAATACATTATACGATGTGGCTCAAGACTTCAAATAGCTGAACGGAATGCAAATACTCAAAACACCCGGTCGGGTTGTTACATTTACACAATGTAGGTCTCTGTGAAATTAGTATGCTTGAAAAATAGGGAAGGAAGGAAGATATTTAGCGTGATTCTCGGATGGAAGAATCCTTCCTTGCGTGTATCTCAAATATTTGGCTACTTTCTGTAATTGTCTAATTTTGGACTAGAGGTTGGTAAATTTGAGTTTAAATTGGCTATTTCCTTACTTTTCCCAATCATTTTTACCTTTGGCGTTTGGGCATAAAAAAATAATTTTTTTAAAAAGTATTTATATGTTTAAGTTAAAAATATTATTTGAAATTTAAAATTGTACTCGGATACTGTATTTTGCTTGAAAGAATATTGCAGTTTTGTGAGGCAAAATGAATTTTTATATGAAAAAAGTGATTTTTTAAACTTGAAAACTCATCTTCAAATAAATTTTAAAAACTCAATCCAACGTATAATTAGACAATGTTTTTGAAAACACTCTCTCTCTTTCTCTCTCTCTCTCTCTCACTATATATATATATATATATATATATATATATATATATATATATATATATATATATATATAAAATTGTTTACCCTTAAAAATGAGTAATGATTAAATTTGTACGCGGTTTAAAGGATACGTGATTTAATTCAATACGAATGATCTAAGAACAACAAGTAATTAAATTAACGAAAGAATAAACAATCAAACCAATCGTAATGTGGCGATCATGTCTGATCTTAAGTTAAAAACTGAAATCCGACCTCGATCGGACCCTCGATATAGGCTCGATTGCGATAAAAGAAGAGAATCACAAAAGAAAACTTTGAATAATAGATAGAAGGCGAAAAAGAACTTTTATTGCTTTGATATGCGTGTCAACATTGTGTTTAACATAAAAAGAATTCCCCCCTTAATATAGTAGGAGATTTTTAGTCCTAATACAAATCTAAATAAGGTAAAAATCTTATTTTTACAGTAAATGCCAATCCGCAGTTGATATCAGATGGGATCCACGCGATAATATCCAGTTGAGGGCGAATATCACGGCTCCCTACTTGTCATGACCAATCGTTCCTCATTTTCCCGTGGTCTCAAAACTTTACTTGATCTGAGTTCGTTATTTTTTCGTGCCCGATCCTAGATACATCATTCGCTCCTCCCAAGTTTCGATACGAGGGATCCTTTGGCTTTGCTTCTAGTTGCGTCGAACCATGCTTCCCTCTTGTTTCTTTATCAGGGAATCGGGGAAAACTTTGCCCCTAATTTTACCCGAATACAGATAGTCCCTTTATTTTTCGTAGAGCAAATTTATCGGAGCGCCGTGAAGCAATTAATTGACCCCGGTTCCTTCTTCCGTACACTATAACCGAGTCGACGGGTGAGTGAAACGTCATCAGTCACATCGTTCTAACTTCGGACAGGTGTCAGCCGCCAGCTTACCGTCCTCGAATGCGAAATGTCACGTATTGATTACTCCCTCTCTATAAAAGCTTCGGTCCTTTTTTCACTTTTTTACTTTCTGATTCCAGAACTCCTTAATTTATCCCCGAACTTTTCACTTATTCTTAACCCCTTCAAATCTTCATACATTATTCCATATATCTTCATATCTTTATCTTCCTATCTTCAAATCTTCATACTCCATCTTTAAATCTTCAAGTTTGACCTTCAAACCTTCATCCTCACCTTCAAATATTCATATTTCCCAGAATTTGATGGCAAAGACTTTGAAATCTATGCATCAACAAACCGCCCCTTCAACTTCTAACCCGGCCACAGATGCTGAGGTGGCCATACCTAAAGTGGCCCCGGAACCTCCCCTGAAGAACTTCATCCCCGGAGGCTACTCTATTGAAAATGACTTCAAGGTCGAAACAACCTCCGGTCAAGAGGATCGAGGCGAGGAGGAATGGAGGTACATATGCTCAATTACTGAGGATACACTCCACACGGTCGGGTAGGACTGTAAATGGGAAGGTGAGGAGGTATTCGTCCACGGTCCTGATGAGTACATCACCACATATATGGAGGGAGAGGTAGCTAAGTGTTTACACGTACCCCTTCATACTTGCCCCCGTGGACCCCATAGTTCTCGTTTTTTGTAGAAGGTACGAGGTCTGCCTCGTGTAGATTCATCCATCCTTTTGGAGGATACTGATCCTCCTATGCCACTTTGTTAATAACACCGAAGCACCCCGGTTTACCTTCGATCATCTGCTTCATCTCTACTGTCCCCGAATCTTTCGAAGCAGAAATATGGGCGAGGAAAGCTCCATTTTTTAGCATTGACGATGATAGGAATTGAGGCTGGTAGGGAAGATTCATTCATGTAAAAATAATGGATCTCATTCCCTCCAATTTCCTACTATTCCCTGAAAAGTGGAACCTAGCCTGTAAGTCCTTCTTCTTTTTGAGTACTTAGAATTTCTTTTGGATTTTTTGTTCTTCTTGTTCATTACTTGGTTCTACCATCGTGCATTGGTTGCCTGAGTTCCTAATGCATTTCACCACTTCAAAGAATGGGTCAAGGGGATCTGCACGCAGATGTCGTATTTTGAGCACGAATGGCCCAAGCTCTCGAAGGGAAAGTGGGAGGCCTGTTCCCACGGTGAGTGCTTTTCCTGAACAAACTTACTTACATATTCAACTGTTTTTCTCTAAACCCCTCTCCTTCTATCATAGTTTTGCCCAAGACAACCGTTCTTCAAATATTGGACGAGGATAAGGCCATTTCCTCACCCGAAAAACCCTACGCTTTGGGATAGTCTGAGGCTGTTGCAAAGAAAGAGGAAAAGAATAGAAGAAAGATAAAGTCTTTGGGTTCCCCAGAAGCCGAATCCAAGAAAAAGAGGGTGGCATTTCGGTCCCGAAAAAGCAATAAGAAGAGTATTCGGGCTAGGGTACCGTACTTCAACTCCCTCTACTGGCTCAAGGATTATCCGAAGATGACGAGCTAGAGTTCGTCACCCATGGGCCGGTCATTGATGAAGAAGAGCAGACGGTGCCCGGGGGAAGTGATCGAGAGGCCGATCTCTCTTTAGCTCGGAAGTTATAAGCAAAACTAGTGGATACGGTCTCCCGAGAAGCTACCCCTGCTCTTAGGGGAGCCGCCGGTGTCATTGACATAACGAAATAGTCATCCCATACAGAGTCCTTGTTTGACGAAGCTCATGCCGTCAAGGAGAAACCAAACGAGATGGCACGGGCCGCAGACAAGGCCCTAAACCTTTTCTTTGATGGTGTGAACATCAATGCGTTGGATGATTAATCCGGGTTTGGTCACATGGAATCCCGAAAAAAGATGTGTCATTTGAAGTAGGCTGGCTGAGCTCGAGCCAGAATCTAGAGAAGCAGTTTCCTGCTCCGAGCGTGGATCCCGATCGCAAAAGGACGGTCGTGTTTATGATCCTGGCGGATACCCGAGTGCTGTCCAAATCGGTGGGTATGGCCAGTTATCTTCACTGCTTGGAGAGCAAAGAGAATCAAGTGAAGATGAACGAGGTGAGCACTCCGAGTCTCTTCAACGAGGCACAACAGGCACTGAACCAGGTAAGTTCCCCTTTTCTCGTGTCCTTCGTGAAACTCATTTAATTTTAGCGTATCTTCATGATCTTATTGATTTGTTTTTCATGCTTCGGTGCTGCACCATGAAAGATTTCATCGATCTCGGATGGAAGTCAGCCAGCTCGAGTTCGAGCTCAAGGAGCAAGTTCGCCAGAAGGACATGTACAAGTCTCTCATGGAGCAAAAGGACGAGACCCTCAAGATTCTCCCTATTCTTCAAGCTGAGCTGGAAAAATCTCAGGGAGGCTTCATCCGTAAAACGGGAGCATGCAAAACTGTTCAAGAAGGTAAGGATGCTTTAGATTAAAAATAAGAGGTTACGCGTAGCAGCTAACGACACAACCTTGCAGATCCAAGAGAATATAGATCTAATCGACCAGCTCCAGACCAAGATGGATGAGCTCAAAGCTTCGACCGAGATGCTGAGGAGTAGGATGGACCTTATGGCTTTAAAAAGGAGGCTACCAAAGAGGAGTTGGCATCGGTCAAGAACCAGCTGAGGGTGATAAAGGATAAGGCTGACAAGTGGTCTCGGCTAAATGAAAAGCTCCGAGCACAGCTGAGTTCGGCCGTTTTAGAATGGGACAACCCTGGCCAGGAATATACCATGTTGAAGTTCAAGTTAGAGGCAGCTTTGACCGATCCCTCTAAGGTCGAGAAGATGTTGGCCTAATATAAAAACGACGTGGAAATAACCGAGGCCCGCTTAATAACAAAGGCCGAGTATGTAAAGTGGTAATCCTGGAGGGAGACCCTCGAGGAGATTCACGCCCGGGGGTTCGACATATCAGCGGAGATTGAAGAGGCCAAGAGGCTCGAGGCCGAAACTAAATAGCTATATGAGCCCGAGGGTTCTGGTACCGAGTCGGGCTTTGATGAAGACTAGGCGAAGATGCCTTAGGTCATTTTTCGTTTTTCTTTTGTACATTTCTTTTTGTTCATTTTGAGGTCGTTTCATAGTGCCTTTGTAAATATTTTTGGAATATATAAAACTTTCCCTCTGGCTATACTGTGTCTTTTATTTTTCAGTATCTATTTGAAACCTTTTATTTGAAGATTGTCATTAATTCCTTAGCATAAAATTGGACATAATCTAGAGTACCTCGTTCCCCCGAAGCCCTAATGGGACCCAGTTTCAATAATAACTCTGAGTTTCTTAGGATTCAAAATACTTGATAAAAAATTTAGACTTTTAAGATACTTGAATAATTCAATCGTATACGATGGTGGTTTGTCAAGGGCAACCTTTTAATATGTGTTAATCCTATGTAAGGACCTTACTTTCTGAGTACGGACTTGGACTCTCCGAGCCGTTTTGAGTTGGTCGTAGCCTTTCATGTACGGGCCGTGCCTAATAGGCTCGATGCCTCCAGGATTCGATAGCCTGAGCTGTACGATCTTTTTTATCGGACAACAGTATCTGTCTCGGGATGACCCATAGGCTCAAGGATTCAGGATCCGTTAGGAAGGCTCTTTAGATGAGAAGGAGGATGCTACCAAGGCGAGAAGGAAGAAGGGCGACATTGTCTGGGCCAAGAGCCATAATTAGTTGATGTTTCTATTTAGTTGTTTCTTCCTCGTTGTTGATGCCGGCAATTCAGTTTCCTTTACTTGATCGAACAACCCAAAATTCAGTTATTTCAACTACATTAAATGATCTTTCAAATTGGTACTGGCTTTCACTCTTCCAGTTAGAGTATTCTGCTTTGTCTCACCCGGGTGGCCTACCCTCTTTCCTTTTATTCAGTTGACCTCAACCGTGCCATAGGGACTTCTCAGTGCAAATCCAAGTCTTATCTATTCTAATAAGAAAGCGCTCTTAGTTCACAAATGACCTATGAAGAAGAAGAATCCTAGAACAAAATGAGATGTAGCTAACCAACTTCTAGGAGAAACATAATTGATTTCGGTAGCTACACTACCCAAGTAATTTAAAGAACCTTATTTGTTCTAAGTAACTCAACTAATATACCGATGGTGTAAATGCAACGTGATAAACTATAAAGGGCAAATTTCTTTCATTACTTTACATGTATAGTATGTAGTCAGAGATGCATAAGCTTTCTGCCTTTTCAAGAACGAGCTACACGGGTATACTGATCATTTGACCCTTACAACGAATTCTAATCATCGAGCCTTGGCTTTTAGTATCAAATAACAACACCTTCTAAGGACCTAACTTAGGGGGTAATGGCCCCCAGTATTTGAGACCGAACTTGTGAGGGCTCGAATATTGTTGGTCCAGTACGGGTGATCAGCAACCCTGGCCTTAAGTCGGCCTTCGAACCAGTTCAAGGAAAAAAGAGTACAACACGTACTTTCAGGTCTAATTGTCAAATTTTCCCTTGTCCAAGTATCTACATAAGTTAGTCCATAATATTACAAATTTTAAAGGGAATTGTGTTCGTACCTTAGCAATAGTACCGCTTTAAATGTGCCACATTCCAGATGTTCGGTAGTTGTACATCATTTTTAGCCTCGAGTTTATATGAACCTTTTTCGGTTATTCTGGCGACTCTATACAAGCCTTCACAGTTCAGGCCTAGTTTCCCGTCGTTTGGGTTCTTGGTGTGTAGTGTTACATTCCTTAACACCAAGTCCCTGACTTGGAAAACTCAAAGGTTAGCTCTTCGGTTATAGTACCTCCCCACTCATTGTTTTTGGGCAGCAAACCGGATCATGACGACTATTCGCCTTTCTTCCAATAAGTCCAAGCTCATGGTCATGGCCTCGCCATTTGACATCTCAGTAGCATACTGGAACCTTAAGCTTGGTTCACCCACCTCGACCGAGATTAGGGCCTCCGTTCCATAGACTAGAGAGAACGGGGTCGCACGTGTACTTGACTTTGAAGTCATTTGGTATAAAGGGGCAGCTCGGTGCACTAAGCTCCCGCTATGCGCGGGGTTCGGGAAAGGGCCAAACCACAAATGTCTATTGTATGCAGCCTTACCCTGCATTTCTGCAAGAGGTCATTTTCCCTGCTTGAACCCATGACCTCCTGGTCACATGTCAGCAATTTTTCCGTTTGGTATGCCCATAAGATTTTAGGCAAAATTTTCTTTCCACTTGCCCTTAGAATCGATCAATCTCTCTTTTCACGTTTTGGAGTATAGAAACTCCGCTTGTCCGTTCCCACTAGGGTGTTAAGACATCAGTAATATCTTTGTGATTTTATGGTCTTCGAGAAACTTATTACCTTGTTGCCGACGACTACTTTCCGTTGTCGCAAACGATCTCGGCCGGTATCTCGAATCGACATATTATATGATCCCAGATGAAGTCGATGACCTCTTTCTCCTAGACCTTCTCGAACGCCTGAGCTTCGATTCACTTGGAGAAATAATTGTTCATGAGTAGTATGTATTGGGATTTATCGGGCGCCCATGGTAGGGTACCGACGATGTTCATCCTCCATTTCATAAACGGCCATGGCAATAGGACCGGGTGAAGCATCTCCCCTAGTTGATATATCACTGGGGCGTGTATTTGTCATTTGTTGCATTTTCATATGAAGTCTTTCACATCCTTCTCCATCTCGTTCCAGTAATAACCGACTCTGATTAATTTTCGAGACAAGGATTCTTCTCCCGAGTGGTTCCCATAGGTTCCCTTGCGTACATCTCTCATGGAGTAGTTAGTCTCCCCCGAACCTAAGCACCTAGCTAGTGGCCCGAAAAAGGATCTTCTAAACAATTTTCCCTCGACCAAATTGAACCTGGCAACTTTGGCGCATAGGTCTCTTGAATCATTGGGGTCTGATGGCAATTTTCCTTTCTTCAGGTAGCCTATGTACTTATTCCTCTAATCCCAAGTCAAGTTTGTCGAGTTCACCTCGGCATGACTTTCTTCTACCACCGAGTTCATCAACTACACCACTGTCCCGGAGTCGAATTCATCAGAGTCGACAGACAACCCCAAGTTGGCCAAAGCATCAGCCTAAGTATTTTGATCCCGAGGTATGTATTGTAGAGTCCGTTCCTTGAATTGATGTAATGTCACCTGCAACTTATCCAAGTATCTCCGTATCCAGTCTCATTAACTTCAAACCCGTTGAATTGGTTTACGACGAGAAAGGAGTTGCATTTGGCCTCGATAACTTCGCCCCCAAGGATATTAGCCAATTCTAAAACTGCAATCATAACTTCATATTCGACTTCATTATTAGTCAATTTTACAATTCTAATAGACTGCCTAATTACGTTACCCATGGGTGGTTTTAATACGATACCGAGCCCGGACCCCTTCGCGTTGGACGCACTGTCCGTGAATAGGGTCAAGATCCCCGAGCTAATCCCCGAAGTAAGTAGTAATTCCTTCTCGACCTAGGGAACAAAGGATGGCATAAAGTCAGCTACAAAGTCCGTCAAAATCTAAGATTTTATGGCCGTTTGGGGTTTGTACTCGATATCGTACCCGCTTATTTTTACGGGCCATTTGGACAACCGACCCGAGAGCTTGAGCTTATGCATGAAATTCCTCAGTGGGTACGAGGTCATGAGACATATAGGGTGGCATTGAAAGTATGATTTTAATTTCCTAGAAGCGCTTAATAAGGCAAGCGCTAATTTTTCTAAGTGTGGATACCTTGTTTTGGCATCGCCTACGGTTTTACTAGCATAATAAATGGGGAATTGCTTATCTTCTTCTTCTCGGACTAGGACACCACTTACCGCCACCTCGGAGACCACTAAGTAGAGGTATAACTGCTCGTCCGCCTTCGGGATATGCAGCAAGGGAGGGCTCGACAGGTATCGCTTGAGTTCTTCTAAAGCTTGCTAGCGTTCCGGGGTCTAAGAGAAGTTGTTCTTCTTTTTCAATAGTGAAAAAAACCGATGGCTCTTATCCGACGATCTCGAAATAAACCAGCCCAACGCGGCTATCCGCTCGGTCAGTCTTTGTACTGCCTTAATACTATCTACTGCTGTGATTTCTTCTATGGCCTTTATTTTGTCCGGGTTGATCTCTATTCCTCGATTAGACACAATAAACCCGGGGAACTTGGCCAAGCTAACCCCGAAAGCACACTTTTCTAGGTTTAGTTTCATGTTGTACTTCCTAAGTATGTCGAAGGTTTCCTGCAAACTTTTCAAATGGTTCTCTACTCGCAGGGACTTAAGTAATATATCATCAATATAAACTTCTATTGATTTCATTATTTATTCTTCGAACATCCAGTTTACTAGGCACCGACGTTCTTTAGTTCAAACGGCATTACGTTATAATAGTAGGTGCCAAATTTGTTTATAACAAAAGTTTTTTCTTGATCACCCGGATCCATTCGAATTTGGTTGTACCCAGAATAAGTGTCGAGAAAACTCAGTATCTCGTGTCCGGCTGTCGCGTCGATCATTCGATCGATGTTTGGCAAAAGAAAAGAGTCTTTCAGACACATTTTGTTTAGATCCTTATAATCTACACACATCCTAAGTTTGTTTTCTTTTTAGGTACTACTACTATGTTAGCTAGCAAATCTAAGTAATTAACTTCCTAGATGGAACCTATTTTCAGAAGTTTAGATACCTCATCCTTGATGAATGCGTGTTTGATCTCGAACTATAGCCTTCTCTTCTGCTTAACCGGATGAAACTTTAGATCCAAGCTCAATTTGGGAGTTGTTACCTCCTGTGGGATCACTGTCATGTCTAGATGGGACAAGGAGAAATAATCAACATTAGCTTTAAGAAAATCAATAAGTTTTTTCCTGAGCTCGGGAGTTAATCTCGTGCCCAAGTATATCTTTCGATCTGGTAGGCGCTCGATCAGTATAACCTGCTCTATCTCCTCGATCATCAATTTGGTCGCGTCGGTGTCGTCGGGCACTATAAAAGATCTCGGGACACTATAATCATCCTCATCGCCCGTTTCGTGCTCCTTTTATTTTTCTGGTCTGGTTGAGGTCGGGATTATTGATTGCTATTTTGTTTCTTTTTCTTCGGTTGGTTCCCTACTTTTTGATGTCGAAACTGCTGGCACCGGGATTACTTTATCGACAACGAACATTTCCTTTGTGGCTAGCTATTCCCCATAGAATATTTTGACTCCTACTGAAGTGGGAAATTTCAATGCCTGATGCAAGGTCGAAGGCATCGCTCTCATGTTGTGAACCCATGGCCTTCTGAACAAGGCGTTGTACCTCATATCCCCTTCGATCACGAAGAAATTATTTTCTTGGGTGGTCCCGGCAGTGTTTACTGGTAAAGTTATCTCACCCTTCGTGGTCTCGCACACCATGTTGAATTTGTTCAATACTTTGACCGTCGGTACGATTTGGTCTTGCAACCCAGTTGTTCTACGATCCTCGATCAGATAATGTTGCCCGAGCTACCTGAATCAATCAACACACACATAACCTAAGATTTATTGATAAGTATAGATATTACCAGCGCATCGTTGTGAGGCTGGATGATGCCCTCGGTGTCTTCGCCGTTGAACAAGATGGCCCCTTCCGGGACATAATCCCGGGTGCATTTTTCCTTCGTGATAGAATCTTTGGTGCATTCTATAATTGCCCCTTGGGGGACATCCACTCCCCCAATGATCAGGTTGAGCATGTGTTGCGGCTCCTCTTGTTTGATCTTTTTGTTGGCGGACCTATTTCTGAAGTAATTTTTGGCTCGTACGCTTAGGAATTTCCGAAGGTGACCATTATTGAACAATTAAGACACTTTAATCTCTTAGCTGTCGACAATCTTCAGTCATATGACTGTGAGTGACATAGTATTGTGACACCAAGCTATGATCTCTCTAGGCGGGATCAGACTGCAAAGGTCTAGGTCACTTGGTCTCTTTGATGTGTCCTATGGTCGACACTATACTTGCAGCGTCTATGTTGAAATTGTACTCCAAAAATCTCGGTGCTTCTCTACTCCCGAGCGACTTGTCGAATTCGCTTTTGCTCATTAGGACCCGGCTGCTCGGTCCTTGATCATTTCTCTTGTCGTTCCTTGTCGGGTGACGCCTGGATCCGTTTCCCCTCTGGTCTGCACTGTACGACTGGTATCGATCTAGTCTATCATTGGTTCTGTTAGGGTAAGCAGACCCCGAAAAGGCCCCCGAGTTGGCCGTCTTCGACTCTGATCTTCGATTTATACCTTTTGTGGACGTCGGCCCAGGTGACCGTCGGGGTACTCCACCAAGTTTTTCCTTAACTGCTGAGAAGCCACAAAACTTCGGGGGTTGAGACCTTGAGTAAATGCCTGAACGGCCCAATCATCCGCGAGTGGGGGCAGATCCATCAGTTCCATCTGGAACCTCGATACAAACTCTCTGAGCAACTCGTTATCCCTCTAATTGATCTTGAAAAGGTCTGACATCCTCATCTCAACCTTGATGGCGTCAGCATAGGCCTTTACGAAAGCATCTACAAGCATAGCAAACGAGTCAATAGTATTTGGAGGCAAGTTGTGATACCATTGCTCCCTTGGACAAGGTTTCCCAAAATTTTTCAGCAACACCGACTCAATCTCATCGTCTTTCAGGTCATTCCCCTTGATTGCGCATGTATAGGATGCCGCATGCTCATTTGGATATGTGGTCCCATTATACATGGAAATTTCGGGCATTCGAAACCTCTTCGGGATGGGCTTCGGTGCCGCGTTCGGGAGGAAAGGCTTCTGAATGAACTTTTTGGAATCCGGCCCCTTCAATATCGGGGGTACTCTCGGGATCTAATCGACCTTGGAGTTATAAGTTTCCACCTTCTTGTCGTTGGCCGCTATCCTTTTCTCGCCTGAATCCACCCGTTTTGTCAGCACTTCAAGTATTTTCATCACCTCGGAAGTTTCCCCGGGCCCAAATTCACCCGGTTCTATGGCAACTTGTTCATCCCTTCGAGTATTTTCCCTGGTCCGCTCGGGCTCAACCCTGTTAGGGGCGTGACTCTGGGCCTGTAACTGCGATATTGCCTCTTACTAAGATTGCAACATTTCGAAAATCAACTGCAAGCTCATCCCATCATCTTCACCTTCGGGCGCTTCTCGAGCCGATGGTCGGGGTGCCCCGCGAACGCTATTTTCAGGGTCAGTTGGTAGATTGATATTGATGGTAACCTGTGAGTTAACATCGACTGGGATGGTTTCCTGGGACACACCATTGGGATCAACAGGGGCACATCATTTCTAGGTATCACGTTATTGTTCTCGCCGTGGTGGCCTGACTCAGCGCCAACGTTCAAGTGAGCAGATTGAGAATTTGACATCCTTAGACTAACCTGGAATCAAAACTTCAAAGAACAAGCGTAAAACATGGTGTGTTATGGAGATTCGTATCAAATCACCACTATTAGCCTTAGCCCCACGGTGGGCGCCAAACTGTTTACCCTTAAAATGAGTAACAATTAAATTTGTATGCGGTTTAAAGGATACGTGATTTAATTCAATACGAATGATCTAAGAACAACAAATAATTAAATTAAAGAAAGAATGAACAATCAAACTAATCGTAATGTGACGATCAGGCCTGATCTTATGTTGAAGCCTGAAATCCGGCCTCGATCGGACCTTCGATATAGGCTCGATTGCAATTAAAGAAGAGAATCACAGAAGAACACCTTGAATAATAGTTTGAATAATAGTTAGAAGGCAAAAATAAACTTTTATTGCTTTGATATGCGTGTCAACAATATGTTTAATATAAAAAGAATTTTTCCTTTTATATAGTAGGAGAATTTTAATCCTAATACAAGTCTAATTAAGGTAAAAATTTTCTTTTTACGGTAAATGTCAATCCGCAGTTGATATCGGACATGGGCCGCATAATATCCAGTTGAGGGCGAATATCACGGCTCCCTACTTGTCATGACCAACCGTTCCTCCTTTTCTCCTGGTCTCGAAACTTTACTTGATCTGAGTCTGTTATTTTGCCGTGCCCGATCCTAGATACATTATTCGCTCCTCCCGAGTTCCGATACGAGGGGTCCTTCGGCCTTGCTTGTAGTTGCATCGAACCAAGCTATATATATATATATATATATATATATATATATATATATATATATATATATATATATATATATATATATATTATTCAACTAGTACAAGGCGCCCTCTTTTTGAACCGGTTCATCCATTTTGTTTCTTTAGATAACTAGTATTATTCATAGGGAGAAAAAAAAAAGGAAAATAAGGATAAGAGGAGATCAACAGACTTTTATCCACTTATTTATTCAAGATTATTGGGATATGTATGATTTGGCTTAATTAAGGTGTTCTAATTTCTCTTAGCATCTTATCCAGATCCTACGCAAAATTGTAATGAATGACGTGATAACAATTAAAATCTGAATCCGCTGCCGACTTACAGTTGGAATAGTTCCCATTTGGTGGATAAACTTATCATAGGACTACATAATAAGTAGTGTTCTCATGTGATATACTGATATTACGAATTAATTTTAAAATATTTTAAATGCAATTGCTGCAAATTCCTTACTACTAACTGTAATATGTCTCAAGTTGATGCACCCAAATATTGTTGGTAATATTAGAACTTCAGAAACGAATGTCTACATTCATTTTAACCTATGAACTCAATCCCAAAATATATGTAGAATTACATGCTGAAATACATATACGCATTTGCTAATTACAATCAGTGGTGTTTATGCCAACTTGCGCAGACCTCAATTAATTCATCGGTTATTTGTTATCTTCCACCAACAAAGCATATAACTATATCCATCAATGCTTAGATGAATGGAAAGAAATCATCGTTGATTTTTTTAATCTATACCGGAACTTGAACCCTAGCCTAACTCCCATAATTTATTCAGTTTTATTAATGGTGTCTTTGGCCCCTGAACTCGATCCCGGTTAAATTTCTTAGACTTCTACTCAGACTTAGAAGCTCCAAAGTGTCCATTTTAGTTCCAAAAATACTACTTAACTCGGAATCACACCCTACACAATCAAATCATGTAATAAGTATAATTACTTGCAATTAAGTACAAACACAATTAAGTTCAAACACAATTAAAGTATAACATATAATAGGTAAAATATAACCAAAAAAAATTCATATTTCTAACGTACCATCAAACGGCTAAGTAATTAACACCTTTAATATGGGACAGTTGGATCAATAAAGTATCCTACTATATATGAATATTAGGGTTGGCAAGCACATGGTTGTCAATTGTTTCCTATACATCGTACCTTCTCTTCAAAAGCTTTAAACAATTTCAGTTTTATACCTTATCCAAACTTAAAATCACATTTTATGTCTTCATGTTTTTATCCACATATATATATTTCCAAAAAGCACATTGTGAAAACATTTAAAGTTCCGAATACTCTCTTACAATTGGAATTAATTAATGTTCTTAGTGGATAAGAACATTTAGCTAGGCTCCATGTTATTTATACCTTAACTTTATGACGAGGGTCCATGCATTTTTTCTCATATATATATATAATCAGAGACGGATTCAGAATTTTAATATTATAGGTTCAGATTCGTAGTTTTTTCATATCCGATCTAATTTAATGAGTTCAAAATTTAATTATTTATACATATCTTAATAATTGTTAAACAAAAATAGAGGGTATGAGCAATAGTTATAGGTTCAGATCAACCCGTATCTGAACCCATGACGTGCACACTGGATACGCCCTCGTATATGATCATAACAACATCTAGGCCTCTTTTCTTGCCGATTAATAGGAGACCAAACGGGTACATACCATATGATATTAAAAGGCCAATTGAATTTTTCTCTTTTATGCGAAAAATATGTGAAGAAATTCATCAATGAAAACACGTACGATAAATGCATAGGCATTTAATTTAGTGATGGAAACTGTTAAATGTATATACAAAATTTACAATGGATATAATATGGACTAAAATCTTTTAATTGTTGAGAAATCATTATCAAGTCGACATTTAGTAATGACTGAAATTTGAAAAAGCAAAAATTACATTTTTGCAATTTAAGTTTTATTTTCTCTTAGATTAGTGGTCTCATTAGTGCATGCCAGATGGATATAGAAAGTGATGAAATTGGTACCATCAATATAAACATCATAATTTTATACACATAATGTTTAGGAAGTTTTAATTTTACAGCTATTTTTGAACAATATTACAATATTGACAACCTCGTAATTATAGCAGATTCACTTCCTAGAATATCACTGAGTTCTTGTCCACATTTTTTGAAAATACACCGTCCACTCATAAATTGGGTCATTAACGACTAGATTATTTTCTTTTTGGAGTAAAAGGTCACTAACGTTTTTTTTAACTTATAAATGGATAACTCTATCCAAAACTTTTATTTCATGACTATTAATTTGGAGTATAATTTCAGCCGACCAATGGGTTTTAGCTAATTTATATGCCATCTCTCTCTGAAGCTTTCTCCAAAAGGACAAATGAAAAATATAGAAGTGCATTTAACTCTAAAGAAGATATCTTATCCTCCTCGCATGTTTGACCAAGTTTCAAAACTCAACTTATTTTGAGAAATCGTTTTTCTTTCAAAAAGTATTTTTCTTAAAAGCACTTTGTATTTGGTTAATTAATTTGAAAAACACTTTTGAACAATACATAATGTTTGGCCAAACTTTTAAAATGTGTTTCTACATATATTATTTTTTCAAAAAGTATTTTTGGGAAAAAAATTACTTTTTCTGCTTCTCCAAAACTTATTTTGCTTCTACTCAAAAATACTTTTTCTTCTTATAAAAACTTGGCCAAATACTACAACTTTAAAACAAAAAGTACTTTTTTATTTTATAAAAAAGAAAAATATTTTTGACTTTGGAAAAGTTTGACCAAATAGGATATTAATCCCACCTTAAATTGATGTGGGAATATATCTGAGAATATCCTTCTTTGAATTAATATAAGTTTTCATTAAATAAAGCTTGATTTGCAAGAAAAAAAAAACTGAATCATCTGATTCTTTCCCAAATGAGTTATGTAAATGATCTAATTGATGTTTGTTCGTAAAGAAAAAGTAAGAGAAGATCTCTCACCTATTACATGTGAAATGAAGTCTTAGTATTTAATATATTAACAACTACCATGTGGGCAAATTGAAACTTTTATAACATCTAGTATGTGACTTTTGCTAGTCAAATTTAAAGCTTTAGAAATCTCGGGCAAAATACAAAATGCAAGACAGTAAAATTTAACCAAAATGAACATGAGTTAATAAGGAATGTGCCATTGCAAACTTCTATTGCAATTTCAAGGAAACTATGAAATTGGCACACATGGATTAGTTTAATTCCTATGGTACACAAGTAATTTGTAATCCAATTAAACCAAAATAATTCACAACTAAGCAACATTTGTTAGTGTTAGAACGTATTCCAATGGCTCTCTGAAATATTTTAATGTTACATAAATGAGACACTTGGCATTCAAAAAATAAAAACAGTTAGGAAAATATTTTTCAAAAACTCCACGTACTTTCACATCTAACCTCAACTCCCTCCCTATTCTCGCCTACCCCGCCCCCCTCTCCAAAATATTTTTTGTATTTTTTCGTTTTTCTGCACCACCCACCCTTCCCATTCATATACACACACACACACACACACACATATATATATATATATATATATATATATATATATATATATATATATATATATATATATATTTATTTTATATTTTTAATTTTTTGTTTTTTGTTTTTCTGCACCATTCACCATTCATCACGGCAAATCGTGAAAAGACCCATCAATGACATGGATCTGTGAAAATTAAAAAGTCTCAAATTGCGATAATTCGAGTTGAAGCTTCAGTAGTGGGCTGTTTAAGGCTTACAGCGTTTGTGTTGTCACAATCTTGTCACTATTGTGTGCACAACTACTGTTCAGTAATGTTCCACAAAAGGAGGAAATTTAATAGTGGAGGTCCTCCTTAATACTAGCTTTCAATTCTTATCGTGTCTGCATGCTGATTCCGACAATTTTTCTCTATTTTCCTTTTCTTTTTTTGATTTAACTAATTCAAATTCACAGAAGGTAAATATAATAAGGGGTAAAGTATTTTTTATTGTGAAAAATTATCAAAGTTCTAAGCAAATATCTCTTTTTAAGGGTGGAGGATTTCCACCATTTTACCACATTTCATGATTTGTATTGATAAAATCTGGCCTTGACACATAGCTAGTTTACATGGCGACACGATGCTATTAAGAATAAGTATTAGTCCAAGATGCGAACGAATCAGGGAATTGATAAGCAGTGGAAGTTTGCCCTCGCATGAAATATCTTTGACCCGGTAACTCCTTTCCGGGGAGATGGGAGTAGTGCCCTTGAGAAGCACTACGAGGATGGCCCTTGGGGATCCATTAATGGAGTTGTAATCCGAAGTCTTGCCTGATCTTCAACCGTCTCCAAAATATTCGGGATCCGCTCATATCCATTATGCCTAACACTTATCCCACAATCAGCAATTAGTACGATAGTTAATAACCACCTAGAGCAACGTGTGGAAGTTGAACTAGGGATGTGAATGTTAGGCTTAGACTATAAATATCTTCATTTTTCTCACTTGTAATTCATTCTAATTTGCCTCTATTCGCTTATTATTATGAGGAACTACATTTCACTTGTCAAGTTTGGCGATTGATCTTTATTATACAACATTGTGGTTCGAAGACAATCTCAATAATATTATTCTTTCCTTTGCTTGCCTACTTTAATAGCATTGTTATCCTCATTTGTTGTTTACTTAGTCTAGCCCAACGATTTATTCAACTAAGCTCTGATTTGAATCAATTATTAGTAACCTTATTATTTATATACATTTAGTTGTTGTATCGTGAAACTATTTTTGGGTTAAATAATAATTTTTCTTTTCTTGAAATATTAGATGTTGAACTGTATATTCGTGTGTTACATGAAGGACTAGAAACTTTAATAGGCGTTATCGATTCAAAATATCAATTCCCATCTTATAAATGAAACTGAATTTGGTTATATTTCCTGTTTTTTCTTTTTCATTGTTACGACTAAAATGGAAGTAGAAAGAAATATATTTTGAATCGATAACGCCTATTATATTACGGTAGAGAACAATGAAAAAAAATAGAAGATCATGCAAATAAAGACTCGAAAAGGTTCACGCTAGCAGGGAAGCGACTGGATACTCTAGCAAAGTGAAATCAACGCCAACTGAATTACAACTAAAATTGTCTAAAAATTTATAAATAAAGTTTAATAGTATGAAAATGATTAGGTGGATAATCAAAAAATCCCTATATAAATTTGTTATTGTCTCCTTATAATTTTCTTTCTAAAAACTCCAAAGATAATTCTCACAAAATAACCAAAGGTGAAATTCATGAAAATGATCAAGATGAACAAAATAGATTAGAGAACAGAGAATAAACTAATGCAGCGCTATAATAGGTTACTATAGAAAACTTCTAGAAGATGTAATAGAGTTAATCATCCTCTTCCTATTTAATCTTACTGGATAATCTTTTGAATTGATCAGAGGATACAATGATCTTCACGTAATTAAACACACAATACTTTCACCTGCCTAGACAATTTTGCTGCCATGAAAATTCAAACAAATTCACGCGAAAGTTTTTCATGAATTAATCATATTGAAATTTTTCATTTTTTTTTGTTTTAATAAAGGATACAGATGAAGATATTACGATAAAGAAAATACCCCAACCCTTCAAGCTGTCTTTGTTTCCCAACTCAAAAACAGAAACCAAAACTGGCCAACGTCATTTCTCGTCCCTTCCTTTTTTATTTTGGTAACAATTTCTCATCATTTTCTTTACTCGCCTTCTGTTTATTATTTTTAACAGCGAAGAGAGGAAATTTCCAATTCAAGTGCCTTAATTAAAACCTTCTTTATTTGCATTCAGTTTAATTCTCAAAACTGACACTGAGAATTGGAACGGTTGAATTACAATTGAAGTGACTTTTGGCTTTTATAAAATGGCACATAAATGGGAAAACAGTTGAATTGGAATTGAAGTGACGGTTCGGTCTTAAAAAAAAACAACACATAAATAGTTAAAAGTAGGAAATACCCCTAAATTTTGAGAAAAAAGATAAATAAATTTCTTGATCAAAGAGAGGTGTCACATCACCTTCTCAATGACCTCCTTATATATATATATATATATATATATATATATATATATATATATATATATATATATATATATAATTTGAATCATTTTGAAAAAAAATATGAAAATCAGTGCCTAATTTAACTTGCTGGTCAAAAATCTAATACATATATATTGAAACTTATGATCGAATTTCAAAGACTCCATTAAATCAAAGATATCCTTTTGTTAAAGAAACAGAATTCTATCCATCAAAAGTGTCAAAATATTATTCACATAATTATATCAGTTAAAATTAATTGTGTTAAAGTAATACTTGTACACTAAAAATGATTGTTCCTAAATACTTGTCACTTTAGAAAATCAAAAGAGACTTAATTGTTTTTCCAGCTTTATCCTTAGTATTAATTATTCTGGAATTAAGAGACATACAAATGGACAAAGATTGAGGAATTAATTGTGAAGAATATCAGAAGAAAAGTATTATTTGGAGACCTTCTGCTAGCCTAAGATCGTTAACTAAAAATAGAAAGATTCAACTAAAGAAAGGAAAGCTTTGAAAAGAGAAGGTAAGTTTTGGAGAGGAAAACTTTGTTTAGGAAATAAGGTTTTCTTGATTTTGGCTTCGTTACAAATGCCTAAGGCAACCCTATTTATACTTCTCTAAGGATGGTTCTAGATAATATTTTAGAATATGTACAAGAAAAGTCTAGTTAACCTTATATTCTCATAATACTCTAGAATATCTAGATGTATCTAATAGATAACCTTATCTTCCCACAATATTCTAGAATATCTAGATGTGTCTACTAGATAAATATCAAGGATACTACACTAGGACATTCTAGAGAAATCTATATTTTTCCAAAAAATCAACTTTACTTTATTTTTCTCACTCCCCCTTAAAGTGATTTTTGGAAGCTATTCCTAACTTGTCGCGGAAGAACTCAACCGATGCTTTAGGACGTGTCTTGGTGAAGATCTCAACACTATTTTTCTGGCTCCTATTGCTTCCCTAAATATTGTAGGTTCTTCAATTGGTCCTCCAAAGGAACATGAGTATGTGCTAACAAAATTTGCGTCTCTGAAACGAGCTGACTTGACAATAGTTCTTTTTGGCCTTTCTGAAACACTTGAATCATCCCCATGGTGAGTTTCATGTCATTGAGTTCTCGAGCTTCCCCTTTCTCTTAGCTCCTCGACAACTGCATTATCTAAAGAAGTACTTGTGATGGGTAGATTTGATGCTTCAAGGTTCAAGGGTTTAAAACCTGCCCCTTCTTGCGTAACTCCATAATGCAAAACTTCATCGAATATGACATCCCTTGAAACAACGAAGAGATGAGTTTTAGGATCCATGCACTTCCATCCCTTTTTCTTTCATCATATCCGACAAAGATGCATTTCCTTGCCTGGCATCCAACTTGCTTTGTTGAGAATCCGGAATATGAACATAACAAATAAAGCCAAAAACTCTGAGGTGTTTAACGCTAGGCTTTTCTCCAAGCATTAATTCGTAGGGAGACTTCATATTGTTTGGATAAAGCGGCATCCTGTTAATCACATTTCATTCCTTCAGCCCACAAGACTCTAGGTAAATTCTTAGCATGAAGCCAATTCTTATATGTCTCGGTTAAGTGTCGGATCTTCCTTTCAGCCACTCTATTTTGTTGTGGTGTATTAGCACATGTGAGTTCTCTTTTAATGCCATGCCGACGATAAAAGGAAAGAAATTCATCTGAAGTGAACTCACCGCCATTATTAGTTCGCAGACGCCTTATTCTGGAATCGAGTTCGCCTTCAACTGTTTCTTTGAACTCCACAAACTTATTGAAAACTTCTTACTTGTGCTTCACAAAATAAACCCAAGTGAATCTAGTAAAATTATCAATGAAAATTAGCATATAAGAATAGCACGAGAATGAAAGAGTTCTCATTGGCCCCATCAAGTCACTGTGAATAAGTTCTAGTGATGGCATTGTACCTTGATAGGGATCTGTCAAATGGAAGATGATGTGCCTTTCCATATTGACATCCTTCACAAACCTCTCCTCCACCAAAATTTCTTAAGTTAGGAAATCCTTTTACTAGATTCAATTTTATCATGGCTTTTAATTTATCCCTGGTAAGATGTCCAAGTCTAGTATGCCAAAGATGTGTATTATCATTGCTACTCATCTTCTCAATATATGAATTAGAGGCAGATAAGACATAAATCATTAACACTCTTACCTGAGTGAATGATATCTGCCTTGAGTACCTTAATATTTCGAAGGAACTTCACATTACGTAAGCCAAATAGCAAATAGTTTCCAGCATCTACAACATTTGCAACTGAAAATAGATTTTTCTTCATACCTGAAACGTGAAAGACACTATTGAGGGTGATAGTGTCTTTTTTATTCTCGTTGATCACAACAGTGCCTTCCTTCTCCACATTATTGATTGCATTATCTGCTATAACAATGACAGCATGCCTGTTGTATTCGCAAAAGGTGGAGAATTTGGATTGATCTCCAGTGAGATGGTGCCCACATCCTAAATCCACGATCCAGTCTCTTTCAAAATTTATGGAAACCATGGCATTTATTGCTCGAGTTTCCATTGCGAAGAACTTTCCCCAGTCTTCTTCTTTTTCTTCTTCTTCAGTAGCTTTCTTGGTTTGAGCCATATTGCTCTGTTTGGCTCGACAATATCTTTTATGTGTCCGACTTTGCCACAACGGTAACATTTTAAAGGCTTTTTATCGTTGTTGGAGGACTCCCCCTTCTTTCCTGGCAAGCTTGAACCACTTGTGCATGCTATTTCTTGATTTCCCTTTAAAGTTCCTCTTATCGGCGACAAAAGCATTTCCTTCCCCTTCTTTGACAAATACACCAACCATCTATTTGGCTAGTAGCTCCTATGACGACAACAAATTCTCATCAAATTCTTTCAAAGATGGTTATTGAACCCATCCTTGAATCGATGTAACAAAGGGAATATATTCTGGCTTTAAACCACGAATAATAATACTTCTTATTCATGCTTCCAAGATAGCCTTGTCCGGATTCAATAGAGAAATTTCGGAACACAGATTTTTAAACTTCAAAAAATACTCGGCGATAGAAAGATTACTTTGAATGTTGTTAGATAACTCATTCTCCAAAATCTGTAGCCGAGCTTCATCCTTCTTATTGAACAGCTGATCGAAGCTCCTCCATATTTCACGATCTGATTTATACCTTATAATATGATCAAATAAATTAGAAGAGGCAGACCTCTTTAGGATAAACTTCGCCTTAACATTAATCTGCTTCCACTTATTACGTGCATTGCTATTTTCCGGTACGTCAACAGGAGGACTTGTGTTACTCCAATTGACAACTTCTCACAAATCCTCACCAACAAGGTATGGCTCCATACAAGTCTTCCATACCTTGTAGTTGGACTGGTTCAATAACTCCATCCCCAGTCCATTAGCACGACCACCCAAATCCATTTAGAGAAACTAGTTAAATCAACCATTAACCCGACCTTGCAAATATATCTAGAAGCCAACCTAGCTCTGATACCATGTGAAGAATAACAGAAGAAAAGTATTATTTAGAGACCTTCTACTAGCCCAAGATCGTTAACTAAAAATAGAAAGATTCAACTAAAGAAAGGAAAGCTTTGAAAAGAGAAGGTAAGTTTTGGAGAGGAAAACTTTGTTTAGGAAATAAGGTTTTCTTGATTTTGGCTTCGTTACAAATGCCTAAGGCAACCCTATTTATACTTCTCTAAGGATGGTTCTAGATAATATTTTAGAACATGTACAAGAAAAGTCTAGTTAACCTTATATTCCCATAATACTCTAGAATATCTAGATGTGTCTAATAGATAACCTTATCTTCCCACAACATTCTAAAATATCTAGATGTGTCTACTAGATAAATATCAAGGACACTACACTAGGACATTCTAGAGAAATCTATACTTTTCTAAAAAATCAACTTTACTTTATTTTTCTCACATTAATAAGGGATAGATTAGCCATAATACTCATGTTAATATTTTCTTAATGATCGTGCAAAACCATATCCTAACAACTGAATGGAAACAGAGAAAATTAACCTTGTTACATATATTTTGAGAATTGAACAGTATTAAAAAGTCTATTTTTTTAAGGGTATAGTTAAAAAAATTAATAAATTTAGTTTTGAATTTCTAAAGTGCTAATTATTTTGAGCTAAAATGACTGTTAATTTGGGACGGAGGAACTACTATTCTTATCAAATTCAATTTGTAAGAATAACAAACACTCGCTTTATAAAACAAGCAGCCCTACACACAACATTACGCGTTTATGCAGGAATCGAGGAAAAGCCACACTCCAAAGGTGTGACGTAGACGACGTATCCTAATGCAAGCATTAATGGCTACTTTCACGTCTCGAACCCATAACATATAAATCATACGAAGACGATATTACCATTACTCCAAGGCTCTACACCGATAACACTCGCTCTATATATGAATAAAATTAGACTTCAAATCAAATAGTAGCTCCAAGTAGAAGTCATGAATATCCCATGACACAACCGTCTATGATTATTATCAGATTGGAGAATTAGCAAATATATTTCTTTGCAGCCTGCAGAGATTGCTGAACAAAGCAGTTGTTATTAACTTCCAGAATTTTAAAATAAAAAACTAGGATATTCTGTCGAAGTAATATTTCGCATGTAGATAATGTTAACGTCCTTTATATGTTTGGTCAGAAGGAAAGAAACATGTCATATTCATAATTTACTGTTTACTTTAGATATTATGTGGGCGTTTGGATATAAGAATGTGCAATTCCGGAAAAAAGTGAATTTTCTTTTTCCAAATGAAAATAGTATTTCAAAAATAGAGTTGTGTTTGGACATGAATACAATTTGAAGCTATTTATAAATTTTTATGAGTGATTTGAAGTGAAAATTTTAAAAAATAATTTTTTGGAATTTTTCAAATTTTCGAAAAATTCATAAATCCAACTTCAAGTGAAATTTTAAATTTTTATGTCCAAGATTCTGAGAAAAAAGTTAAAAATATCTTATGGCCAAATGGGCCCTATCTATACTAATTTTCTATACCTTTGCAAGATGAAATACAAATCTATCTATCTATCTATCTATATCTATACTATATTAAAAGCACAAATGTCCTTAGTAAAATGTCGTTCGTCTTTTTTACCCTTTAAAAATTGATTTCACATTGGGCAAAATAGTTATTTAATTATTTCTCTAATATTTTGGACAATAGTTATATAATTATTTTCCTAATATTTAGGACTTTTAGTTATTTTCTAATATTTAGGACTTTTAAATCAACTAAATTTTCTATATTAAAATTTTCCTTATTTTAACTATGTGATATACCATATTTGTTTAAAAACAAAATAATGACACATCATAATACGGTTTTTAGGTTTAAAAGCTTAAGGAAAAACATTGCACATTCACATTAATAATACTTCTAAACCATATAGGCTAAAAGAAAACGAAAATGTAAAAGAGGAAAATAGAAAAGAAAAAAAAGTAAAAGAATGAAACATTGCAAATTCACATTTGGAAAGTTTCTAAACACATTGCACTTCTTTTAGATTTAGAGTCCCTTTTTTACATAAAAAGACGTGATTAATGAAATTATTTAATTACAAAATAAAAGTCCCTTTTCAGGTTAATAAAATATTTACAATTTAATTACAAAAATAAATCCATTTTCAGGTTAATAAAATATTTACAAATATAATTTTCAAGGAATAGTTCACAACTACATAATACAATTTATCATTATATGCTTCAAATAAGCTATTAATAAATTAAAACATAATTCAATGCTCTAATCATTACTAAAAGAAAATTAATGTATATAAATACTTATAAATTGTTATTCACCAAACACTAAATATTAAGTGATAAGTTTCGTCAACTACAAATATGATAAAATTATTTCAAACGAAATAAAATAAAAATCAAGATTTGAAGAAACAATTATAAAGAATGCAATAATATCGGCCTAACAAAAATTATAACACGAAATATTTTTGGATGAGAGGTTCTATCAAATTCACTTTCATGATGTAATATTAGTGTTTTTAATATCTGATATACAATTAATTAAGAGAGCTTTTGACGAGTCAAAAAATTGTAATGTATTTTTTATGATCTACAAAGCTAATTACACAAAGCAGCACATGAATTGTGGGACGAGCCCGTGTGTAAAACGTCAGACACATATCAATCATGTCAAGCGCTTGAGGCGTAAGCTTCGCAAAATAGGAGCCCACACATAAGTCCAAGAGCATTTTACGTGTGTCTTGTCCCGTACCAATCCCTATTTTGCCTAATTCCTGCTTTGCGAATGAAAACAAAAGTGGTTTGTAATAGTTAAATACAAAGACTCAAAATTGAAACATGCATCAACTTTTATCCTTTGAATCCTTCTTTTATTTTTAAAAAAAAACATATGTTGGAAGTTTAGATATTTAGGATTTAAAACACAATCGAGATTTTACCTTCTTATTTAAATAATGTAACATGGACATAATTTTCTGTCATAACATGAATATTATTTATTCGATATTATATTTGAACTCTTTTAATTTTGTACTCAAATAATATTTACTCTTCATTGACGTTTTAAGTATAACATTTTAAAACGACACTCTATAACAAAAACAAATATATAGAAGAGAAAGAGAGATTGACGAGAGAGAGAGAGAGAATTGAAGAAGACAATCAGATAATTTAGATAATTGGCGAAAATACAATCACAATAAGTGATATTACTTCATTTATCGAGCTAGCTAAATATGATAAGTATTCATACTTTTTAAGAACTTATATATTTTTTTAATGCAAATATATTATTTAATAATATTTATACGATTTCTTAAAAAGTTAAAAAGTTGTATAATTCACTGACATGGGTACACGCGCAAAGCGCGTACCATAAAACTAGTTATTATAAAAGCACGAATATTTTATGTTAAATATTGAACGACTAAATTATCCCTGAAATATTAATTGACTTTTATACTCTTAAATATTTATATTATTTAAGGATATAATTATAAATTACCCAAGAAAGGAATTCCTTTCCAATTTAAACTACAAATACAACATCCCTACAAAGTTGATATTGGGTACAATTCTATTCGGACTTAATGGACTGCTACTCTCCGCCACTATACTTGGATAGAGGATAGTAGCTCTTCTTTTTTTTCCGTCAACAATATGCATGGTTCATATATTTCGTTCTCCAGTTTGTATGAGATTTAGAATTATTTTTTTGTAAATATATGAGATTTTGATTTATTACATATAAACTAATATTAGCATATAACCAAAAAAAAGAAGAAGACAGCGAATCATTCTCCTCCGGTATGTTACAACTAAGCCAATCTAGAATTAATAATGTGAAATATCACATATTCCATTAAATTTTTATATGCAGGTCATTAAGTTATTTTTTCTTATAACTATATCAAATAGAGAACAGTAACGCACAGCGTGTAATGTACAAGATTTACGTACATATGTTTTTTTTCTTTAAGAAAGATAACGAAAATATCATGAAATAATTTTTTTTTACATAAAGTAATAATTTGATAATCGAAAGGGTAAATTAGAATTATCTTTCTAAAACACTGTTTAATTGACATATATTGAGACAAGATATAAGAAATGTCCATAATCTAGATTTGGATGTGAAGTATTTTATTTTCATTAATGTAATTCTCACAAATAAACCATATGAATATGATGTGCAATACGTTCTAAGAAGATTAGACCATAGTGGACAATTAAACCTCTAGATGAAGCTGAAATTTGTAGGAAAAGTTTTACATTGTTGTATTAAGAAATTTGGTCGCAAAGTTGAGAAAAAATAAAGAAATCATACTTTAAGGACCAAGAGAAAAATAAAATGATGGAAAAGAATATATAAGAATAAAGCGACAAATTAGCAAATTATTTTTAGGATTTAACTATTCATGTAGGATAAAACTATAATCACCGTTAGTATTTGAATTCTACTATGAATAAGCTAGAGAGAGTTGCCGGGTTACTTCGAAGACTAAAACCTTTCTAGATTAAGCTTAACACTCAAATATTTATTCACTCTAAACATGTACATACAAAGATGATAAGGAACAAAGACATATAACTACGTGGTATACAAATTACAAACTTACATCATGGAATAAAAAAAAGTCATGGAAGAATAGCTTGACAATCAAAAAGGTATAGTGATATTCTCTTAATTTCTAAAATTGTAACTTGATTGACATTGACAATGTCTTTCTCAAATCGTCGGTTAAATGATATATTTTGAGAAATAGCATGAAAAAATATCTAATATTTAGAGTTAGATTAAACTTTGATTTTCAATATAGGGAAGAAAATAATTTTCATCTTTTTTTTAATGATTAGCGAGATACGTGCAACGCAGTACATAAAGACTAGTATATATATAAACATAAATAAACACAAGCCACATACTAGGATCATGTTAAACTAATGCAGGCAAACAAATATTCCCTTCGATCCAATATTATCCATATTTTAGTTTTGTTACACTCCTTAAGAAAAACATTTAACAACCCTAGTTATAAGAGTATTTGTTAAAATTAGACAATTTCTCTTCTTAAAAGATAATTTTCATTTCTCAAAAAAAAAAACTAATATTTGGAACCAGTAATAGTAGAAATTCACTTTGTCAAACTTTTTTTATTTTTTTTTATTTTTTTTTAAAGAATAGGAGCTTTTAAATCATGATCTTCTCAGTGCTAAACTCTTAATTAACTTGTTGAGGTTTTTGCTCAAATCAAAACTCGTTTGACATGCAATTCTCATGCTGTGCTGGTTTCGTCAAGCAACAGCACACTATGAATTATCATCCTAATATATAGTGTTAGTGTAGATTAATCAAATAAAACTCATTTAGAAAAAGAAATTAAGCTTATCGCAATTGCAAACATAGATAAATTTGTTTTTTTTTTAATTTGAGTTGTGTTGCAGAATATCGGTAGTTAACTAGCACGCGCACACAAAGTAAATACAGAAAAAGAAATAACATATTCTCTCCTGTTCATAATAAGTGACTTTTTGATCTTTTTATTTTGATTCAAAATAAGTGTCATTTATACATAATTAAGAATGAATTAACTTTAATTTTTCAAATTTTTGCTTATTTACATATTCCAATATGTCAAGTTAACAATATGCAAATTTTAATTAAGGATAATTCAGTCAAAATACTTATTTTTTTCTAGGAGTTATTAATTTTTTAAAGGGCGTGCCAAAGGTAAAAAAAATCAGTTATTATGAACGGACAAAAAGTATGATTTTAACATGTTCGACCAAAACTATACCATTTAGAAAGAAGCAAAAAAGGTTTTCCACTATACAATTTCTTTTAAATATCCCAAAGTTAGGTGGAAAAAGTTTTGGCACATAGGTGCCAGTTCACTTCCCAAAATAATTAATCCGAAGGATAAAGATAAATTTGATGACTAATCGCTGACGTATACAGGCCACGCTGGGAATTCCACCTCATCAACTTTAATTAATTAGTACACTAACTTTTACATACGGGTAATGTAAATATTTTTTACATAATCAAATTAAATAAAGACTACTTAAAGATAATATCTTTTTATATAAAGTTTAGCTTAATTCCTGAAAAATAAGGTCAATAATATATATGACACGTTTCATTATGCTGATCATATAAAAAGTATTTTACACTGTAAAATCGCACGTTATTTCTTGTTTTTTTTTAAATATTCAAATTTAAGTATTAAACATATATCTTATCTTATTAAAAAAATTGTTTCAGACTTTAAAAGAATCGACAAAAAACAATTTGACGCTTCAAAAATGAGTAGTCATCTTGCAATTTTTTAGAGTACTATTAAGGATAGTAATGAGAAGAAAGGTACAGAATTTAAACTTTAGATCCTTAATTAGAATAATATAGAAATATATTTATATCATCAAAACTATTTTGTTAAGTGAATAAAGTTTACCTTCTTTCATAAATATTTCTCCTATATAATTTCATGCTTCCTGATACGTTTTCTGAAGATACAGCTAATTATATAGTAAGTCAATATGTTTTGCAAAGTTTATCATTACTCTTTTGGTAATAATGAGAAAAAGGTTACAAAATTTAAAATTTAGATCTTTAATTCGAATAATACTGAAAATATATTAGTATCAGCAAAATTACTTTTGCTAAGCGAATAAAGTTTATCCTATTTTATGAATATTTCTCCTATAATAATTTCATACCTCTTGATACGTTTTCTGAAACGATTAAAGTTAATATAGTAAGTCAATATATTTTTAAAAGTTCATCATCTTTTTCCTATTCAGTGTTCGGTACTCGTATTGCGATCCGACTAAATCCGTATTCATGTCGTAAAGTCTCACATTAGGGATAAAATACTCTCTAACAAAGACGACTTAATATCCAAATAAGCTCGAACCTGATACCTGTGGTTAAGAATTAAGGTCATTATTACTTTTTTGGTAGTTGGTTCACCGTTTTAATTAACTTTAAAGCTTTATAATGTGAGATAAGATTTTTGACAGCTAACAAAAAATTCAAAAATAAAAATTGACAGCTAAGTATATAGTCTGAATATCTCAATCTTGGACATAATAGTCTCTTTCATTTTCTATATATACTCCTGCATTTGCCTTTTCATATCCTCTATATTCCTATTCTTTCTCTTGATTTCTCAAGTTTTTCTTTTTTGTTTCTCCTCTTGTTTTTGTTAATAGCATATCAAAAGAGCAGTGGAAAATATGGCTGGTGGTGGTGGCTTTAGCCGTGATCCAAATAATGGGAAAGAATATCCTGGGAGTTTAACTCTTTATGTTACTATTACTTGTATTGTTGCTGCTATGGGTGGTCTGATTTTTGGTTATGATATCGGAATTTCTGGTACGTTTTTGTGTGTATCTATGTGTCTATATGTATATGTCTACGTAGATGCGAATTCAAAATCTATAGTCGATGGTCTTAAAATATATATCCATTTTAATTTTTTGAGTACATATATATATATATAGTTTGGAAAGTAAACAATGACTTCCAGGCATAGCCGGAGCCAAAACGTAAACTTGATGAATTCAGCCTTTAACTTCTTAGTGTTGAATGCACTACACTTTTTCAAGATTTTGTTTATTTTAGTGAAATTTTAGTGATTTTCAGCACATATATTTATATTCCGTCTCAAAAAATATGAATTTAGTTAAATCCGTTAGTTATATGTTACATCTTGCACCAGAGGCAAGACAGACCTATGTATAACATTGAGGGATCACCGAACCCTGTAAATTTTAGCAGAAATCTTGTGTATGTATACCTTGAAAATGGTTAATTTAAATAATCTGATACCCTGAATACTTAATGCCTTTAGAGAATACTGGTTGAACAGAATATTGGTGCTCCCGATTATGTTAAAATCTTGTGTCTACCTTTGTCTTCCACTGAGTTTAGTTGAACTCTACATAACACCCTTTGTGATGTGACCCTTCTCCGGACCCTGCATTAACGCGGGATACTTTGTGCATCGGGCAAACCCTCCCCGCGCGCGCCTTTTTTTTTGTTAAATCTTGTGTTACATGAAAAAAAAAGAAAAAAAAAAGATGAACTTGTTTCTTGTTTTTTTAAAATTATGTTTATGTTTTGGAACCAGGGGGAGTGACATCAATGGACTCATTCTTGAGAAAGTTTTTCCCATCTGTATACACAAAGCAAAGGGAAGACACATCAACTAATCAATACTGCAAATTTGACAGCCAAACATTGACAATGTTCACATCATCATTGTATTTGGCTGCACTTGTTTCATCTCTGGTTGCATCTACTGTGACCAGAAAATTAGGAAGAAAACTCTCTATGCTGTTTGGTGGTATCTTATTTTGTGCAGGGGCTTTGATCAATGGCTTTGCTCGTGGTGTCTCAATGCTCATTGTTGGCCGTATTTTACTTGGTTTTGGTATTGGTTTCGCCAATCAGGTAACATTTTCTTTTCCCTTTTTTTACTTTTAATGTTGAAGGGAGCTTTGGCGTAACGGGTAAAGTTGATGTCATGTGACCAGGAGGTCACGGGTTCAAGTCATGGAAACAGCCTCTTGTAGAGATGTGGGGTAAGGTTGTATACAATAGACCTTTATGGTCCGATTCTTTCCCAAACCTCATGCATAGCAGAAGTTTAGTGCAATGGATTGCTTTTTACTTTTAATGTTACTTTTTCTCGGGTCAGGGTGGGTGAGGTCGATTGTGAATTTAGAGTTGATGAGTTCAGTATTAATGACCACACAAGTTGGCGTGTAACTTGTTATTTTTTTCTTTATGAAAGTGGTTTGTGGACTAATTTGTGCTACTTTCACTCTTTTACCAGTAGTAAATATTCTCTCTGATCAATATAGGTATCGGGTAACTCTATTCTTAAAGCGAGTTGGTGATTTGTGTCTTGTTATGATCCAGATATTAGCATGTTTTAACATTCCTTATTAGATGTTTTTGGTGATTTTTCATTTTTAACTTTTCTTTGTTCTGGAATCTTTGTTCTGGACTTATTCCTCCTTTTCAAAGCTTTGCCATGGACTAAGTTGCTTTACAAAAAAAATAAAATAATTAGGCCTTGATTTTGAAATATACAAGTTGCTGGTCAACACTTTATTATGGTTCAGGTCTGAATTTCAGTAAGTATACTGACTTAATGAGCAGCTCAGAGAAGTATGTTTATAAAGGCAAATTTCGTCATAAAAGAATGCTCTGCATATCTTTCTTCTTCTGTATTTTAATTTTATTTTGTTTAATCTATTCTGTGTTGTCATTTCTTGACTCAGAAAAGTTCACTTGAATTGAAAAGATGGTGTTTTAAAATTCAATATAAGGACCCCCACAACTTTTACAATTTGCACATTTGCCCTTCTTGAAATGGAAAACAACTTTGTTTTACTACTATGTTTTTTTTATTTTTTAAATTTTGTATATGAAATCTGATATTTGATACTTCGGCAAGTTGTAACACTCACTGTTTTGTTTAAAATGTAGTAACCTTAATTGGATTGAGAGCACCAAATCATAGAATTTAGAGTATAATCAAGAATAATGTACCCTTTTTTGTCACATTAATCTTGACATAGAATATGTGATCCTCTTGAAACAAGCACAAATTTCCCTTTTTGTTCATTTTCTTTGGTGTTTTTCTCTTTGAATTTTGCTTAGAATTGGTTCTTTTTTTCTTCCATTTGTTTGATTAACATGTTCTTGGTAATAACTGCAGTCTGTTCCTTTATACCTATCTGAAATGGCTCCATACAAGTATAGAGGAGCTCTCAACATTGGCTTTCAATTGTCAATCACAATTGGTATTCTTGTAGCCAATATATTGAACTATTTCTTTGCTAAGATCACTTGGGGTTGGCGTTTGAGCTTAGGTGGTGCTATGGTTCCTGCATTGATCATTACAGTCGGTTCACTTCTCCTCCCCGAGACTCCAAATTCCATGATCGAACGTGGCAATAACGAGGAAGCTAAAACGAAGCTCAGGAGAATAAGGGGAGTCGATGATGTGGACGAAGAGTTTAATGATTTAGTCGCGGCTAGTGAAGCTTCTAGGAAAGTTGAACATCCTTGGAGAAATTTATTGCAAAAGAAGTATAGGCCACATTTAACTATGGCTATTGTTATCCCATTTTTCCAGCAGCTTACTGGAATTAATGTGATCATGTTTTATGCACCTGTCTTGTTCAAGACTATTGGATTTGGTGCTGATGCTTCTTTGATGTCTGCTGTTATTACTGGCCTGGTCAATGTTGCTGCAACCATTGTTTCTATTTACTATGTTGATAAGTTGGGAAGAAGATTCTTATTCCTTGAAGGTGGCTTTCAAATGCTCATTTGCCAAGTAAGTCAATTCCTTATTTTATTGTATAATTTCATCAAAAAGTACAGTCCATACACTAAACTCCCGCTATGCGGCGAGATTTGGTAAATGGTTGGACTGCATATGGTCGATCCATTGTATATAGCCTTACCTTGCATTTTTGCAAGAGGCTATTTTTAGTGGCGAAGCCACCTTATACTAAAGGGTGTCAATTAACAGCCCTCAGAGGCGGACCTATGTATAGTGTTGAGGGATCATCGGACCCCGTAAACTTCGGCAGAAATAGTGATGCCCTCGAAATCCTGGGTCCGCCTCTGACATTCTTTCGTTGGAAAAATTATACTGTTTAGCTAGATTAAAATTTTAATTTGATGTGTATATATATATTATATTGACTCTCCTTATTTATTTTTTTTTGTATATTTTGACACCCTTTAGCAAAAAAATTTGTCTTCGTCACTGGTTGTTTCTACGGCTTGACCTTTTGACCACATGGCATTAACTTTTACTGTCGCGCCAAAACTCTCCTTACATTTTTATTAACATGAACTTTGTCTTGTGTGTAGATTGCAGTAGCAATTTGCATAGGTTTGAAGTTTGGAACAGATGGGAATGCAGGGAATTTACCAAAGTGGTATGCTATAGTGGTTGTGATCTTCATCTGTGCTTATGTATCAGGATTTGCTTGGTCATGGGGACCTCTTGGATGGTTAGTTCCAAGTGAAATTTTCCCACTCGAAATTCGTTCTGCAGCTCAAAGTATTAATGTTTCAGTAAATATGATCTTCACATTTATCATCGCGCAAGTGTTCTTGACACTTTTGTGTCATTTGAAGTTCGGATTGTTCCTCTTCTTTGCATTCTTCGTGTTCGTGATGACCATTTTTATCTACTTTTTCTTGCCCGAGACGAAGAATGTACCTATTGAAGAGATGGTTATTGTGTGGAAAGAGCATTGGTTTTGGTCTAGGTTTATGACTGAAGTTGATTATCCTGGAATTGGGAAAGGAAGTTACAATGGAGCTGCTGTTGAAATGGCAAAGGGAGACAATGGGCACAAATTAGTTTGAGATAAAGATTTATATTAGAGTATTAATTTGGAAAGAGGAGATAAAGATTTATATTAGAGTATTAATTTGGAAAGAGATGAAAAGGGAGTTTATGTAATGTTTTAGTTGGGATGATGTTGTTAAATTGAAGTGTTTTTCTTCTCTGTTTTCCATAGGAAAATACATATTTATTGGGTTCAATGTCAACCTCAAGCACAAATTACAGAATCCCTTAGTTGCAGTTATTTGTTCCTTGATTTATTTTGAATGAACTCGTTTGTGAAATTATATAAGGAAATATGTTTAGCCATTCTCAAAATAATAGTCAAAAAATCATAGCGACTGATACAAGATGGTAGAAGAATATCTTATTTCTCAACCCATCCATGTGCTCGCTATTTCTCCGAGAAGATTTGATTTGGAAATTCGTATTTTTCAAGAAAAGCATAATAGTAGTAACTCTTTTACATTATTATGGAGTTATTTGACACCATTTTGTCAAATTATTTTGAAAAATCTATATATAATAGTTGAATGAGAATTGACATTTTTTTTTTGTCTTTCTATTTTTTTTCCTTTCGCTTATACTAACGGCGGAAAAATGGGAGGAGAATCATACACTCTTTCAAGTCACGGATTCTACAGGGACGTGAAAGGAAGATGAACGTCAATCAAATGATTCTCTGCACTTTTTTCCAATTCAGTTTGACTGAACTTTAGTGTAAGTACTTTATGAGCTTGAATGGATTATATGGGTGGGAAATAAGTGGTACTCTACTTTCTAGTGTTGGCTCATTCTCCTCTCTTTCATCACTCGCTTCATGATTATTTTGATTTTTTTGTTCGGGAGTATGATATCTACATAAAGACCTGATTAAATTAGTGCTATATTTGCACCGGAAACTTTCATATTAAGAGGTAAAATTCTCCTTAACAAAACCAATTTTATATCGAAGGCTCGAACCGACCGAAACGATAGTAGGTAAGAAGGCTAATAGCCCGTTTAGCCAAGCTGCAAAAATCAGCTTATTTTGATAAGTGTTTTTTCTTAAAAGTGTTTTTCTCAAAAGTACTTTTGGTGAGAAACAGTTTGTGTTTGGCTAATTAATTTGAAAAATATTTCTGAACAGCAATTAGTGTTTGACCAAATTAAACTTTAAAAAAACTGTTTCTAAGTGTATTTTTCTCAAAAACACTTTTAAAAAAAGTGTTTTTTTTGGAAAGAAACTACTTTTTTTTGCTTCTCCAAAACTGTTTCTGTTTCTCCTCAAAAGTACTTTTTTCCTTTTAAAAGCTTGGTCAAACAACTTAATTTTAGAAAAAAACACTTTTGACAAAAAAAAATATTGTTGCGTCAAAAGAAGCCTGGCCAAACAGGTTATAATTAGTAGAAGTACTGCACCTTGCTCACAGATCTGCAACTCTTTTTTGAAAGAAAGCTAATATATTCTTGTTTATATTTCTTACAAAATTACTGACTTATAGGGCAATTAAATATGCTTAATTTTGAAACCAAGTATCTACTATAGTAGTTTCTATAGACGTTTGAAACCGCAATCTCATATAAAATAGCTAGTAGCAATAGAATGCCATCCACAATCTCTTTAGATCTCGTATGCAACAATAGCTGTAAAACCGATTAATCTCTCCCCCTCTGAAAAAACAAATACTTTATATAATTCGACATGGTTCTTCTATCACCGAGGGTTATCGTGGGGATAAATATGATCCCTCTATCCTATTAAAGGTCGTCTCGGGTTTAAATCATGAGAGTATGAAGGTCTTCCTCTTTTATTGGCCTTCCATGATGCAGATTAGGATTAGTCGGGCCAACGAGTTCCAGACACCGAATGTTTATTTATAAAAAATAAAACAGAAGCGTGCTGTCTATATTCAAGGGTTAGTTGGGGAATTGCAACAGCTTGCAACAGATTGCTGTTTTATGATAAAATTCACCTAAAATTTATACGTTTTGTGGTCAATTTTAGAAGGTAGACAACATATTTTTGGTAACCTTGAACAAGCAACCCCTATGGTTTGGACAATTGTAGTTAACCATTTGAGTATGTGAGATTATTATGTTCGTTAAATTATAATACACAGGAATTACCTAATTTGCATAATCAGCATTTTAAACTTAATTTTATACTTCAGAAATGCCTTAATGACCCCAAACATTGAGACATTAGCCTAGATTGTGCCACTTCAATGTGCAGCCTACACAGCCATGCAAAATTTCTTTCTATCTTTCGTTTTCTTTTTCCTATATTACTAACGAATTGGTTGAGGTGATATTGACGATATTCACTATCCTAAGAGGGGCGAATCTAGGATTACTAGAACATGGGTACACCACTAACGAAAGGAGAAAAAAGAAAATATTAAGTATGCATTGATCTCTATTCCTTTAAGTAAATAACTCAGCATTAAATTAAGTACACCGTTAAGCCTTTTTACAGCATAGTGATTGCCAGCAGATAATATTAGATCTATTCTAGAAAATATGTAAAAAAAATACTTAGATTGACGGAGAGACCTCATGGCATGCAATAAATTTTGGGCAGTATATCCGCCCCTAACTATATTAAGTCATCCCTTTCATTTTATACGATGCTGTTTGTTAAACACAGAAATTCAGAGAAATAATTATTTTTGGTAAAAATCAAATATAACCTATGGGCTTAAAAATATCGCTAGAAGCAAATGTTTAATTTACAAGTGTAAGTATTGGACTATAACGTGCAAAAAATAAGAGGTATTGTCATTTTAAGTCTGCGCCAGAAACTATTTACATTTCGTAGCAGAAAAAATGTATAAAATTTGTATAATTTTTGTATATAACATACATAATGTATATATATACACAAAAAATATTTTTTTTTTTACTATTATTTTAAGAGTGGTTATACAGTCATTATCACGAAAAATAACATACAATATTTAAGACATCAAGAGATGTAGCAAAAGGAAAAGAACCTAAATTGATTTTTTTTTTCATTAGATGAAATAGTGTTGAGTAGTGCTGTTAGCGTTGACTTTTAAAAGAGTAAGAATTGTGGAGAATTTGGATCCATTAAATTTGCTATGGAAGTACAAACAAGTGAAATTTTCAGAAATCACTATTGTTTAGTGGCTATTAATTTTCTATAGCTACTATATACATAATTACTTCCTATAGCTATTATTCAGTTGTTACGGTAGTGTATTCGCTGTATTCGACTGCTGTATTCATGAATATATCGGCAAAAAGCGCCTAAAAATCAGGATTGTCCAGTTGTACGCGCATGTATTCGCGCCATGTATTCATGAATACAGCAGCAGAAAAAAGCGCCTAAAATCAGGGCAATCCAGCTATACGCGCATGTATTCACATGTATTCGCGTTGCTGTATTCATGAATACAACAGTAAAAAGCGCCTAAAATCAGGGGAGTACAGCTATACGCGTATGTATTCACATGTATTTACGTCATGTATTCATGAATACAGTAACGACAATCACCTTAAAAATAGGTATGTCCAGCTGTCTAATAACAGAAATAATATCAATTAGTATGATACACTCCTAATATAACTCAACAAAATCAATTCTAACATGCCTCATTATCAATCCAATTAATTAGAATAATTTTTCATTGTATATAACTTTTGTATTTAGTGTGTTTCAATATTTTATTTTACTATTGCATTCATTAGATTCAATGTTTGTATTTATTGTATTCGCTATTTTATACATAATGTATTCAAATGTGTTTGTATTAACAATATTTTAGTTATTCCTAATACATATTATTACTATTGTATTCAGTATAATTCATTAGTTGTATTCACTGTATTTTTATTTATATTCAGTGTATTTTACTGTATTTTAAAATTAAATGTATTCACTGTTTATATTTTATTTTATTTTAATATTTGTATTCAGTGTATCTCAATGTTTATATCATGTATTCATGCATACTGTATGTATAGTATGCATTAATACAAGTGTATTCAGCTATATTAAAAAAAATACAAACCTTCAAAATACATAAACACATGCAAAAAAATATATTTATACAAAAATACAACGGGTTTAAGTGAATTTGTACAGAATACAATGCATTTGTATCATTTTATGTGACTAAATAGAAAATAAGAGAAGAAAGTTCGTCGAAGATGGCGTTTTCCGGCCAAGACTCCTTGTATCGCTTCACTACCTCTTCCATTATAATTTACAATGCTTCCAATTCTGCCGCTTCTTCCTCTTTTCTCTCTTACTTACCGCACTAACAATTCCTCTTTCTTTTCCATCTCTCTGTCGCCCAAGGTATCTCCGCTTCCTTTTTTTATTATAGGTTTACTTTCATATTTCTGATTTTGAGATTTTGAGGCTTTCTTTTATGATTTATTTCTCTTTCGTGTATCTATGATTTGGCATATTTTACTCAGAGAGAGAGAGAGAGAGAGAGAGAGAGAGAAAAGAAAAATTCTGAAAGGGAATCGTGTGCTAATTGAAAGAAAGAGATAAGAAAAACATAAATAGCGTATTTCATGTCTTATTTTATGCCTCAATGGTAGTAGACACCATAAATACTTATTTTACTATAAAATATAATAGGTAGTTATAAAAAATAATATTTTTATTTACCCGAAAAATCGGATAACGTTAAATTTATGTATGGTTCTAAGGATACATGATACCCTTTGATACAAATCGTATAGAGAGATAGCAATACGAATATTCTTGACTATGAAAACAAGCACAAGGAGATATCTTTTGTTTCAGTGTATTCAGTATGTCCATAGCTTACAAGGATCCCCCTTTTATAGTAGAGGGTCATTACTTTATTTATAACAAAAAATAATAAAATAAAGCATATAGTGGAGGACCCATGATAATTTGTCTCTTCCTCAATTCCCGCCAAGATTCTCTCTTTTGGTGCGGTTGCAACGGCTCTTGTCTGTGAGCTCGATACTGGCTCGAACTCGTTATTGGGTCGAGCCCTTCGGTCTTAGATCGAGTTTAACCTTCGGGATGGGCGTCACGCATTTTCGACCTCGAAGCAATGTCTTGCAGATCGATTTGGTCACGGGCTCGATAAGGTTATCGAGCCGACTCCTCAAGCAGCCTTCGGACTCGAGGCTCGTTAGTACTGTCTTCGGAGCTCACTCCCAAAATCCCACTCAGATTTCTTACCACTTGAACTCGATCAAACGTAGGAAGGCCGAAATCTATTTCGACCATATACAGATAATCCCCTCGTTTCTCACGAAGGATGTGGTGAGAATCGATATGATTTTTGACGGTTCAATCGGGTTATAAGCTGACATTTTAACAGGGATCGATTATGACGTATGTGATAGTTGTCCCATCGAATTAGTCTTTTAAGGTATTTAATGCTTGTCAGATGGCGGTCAGCCACCTCTGATATTGAACCGTCATGATGCGAGCCTATAAATAACCCTTCCATCTAATATTTACCACTTTTACACATTCACTCTTCCAAATTTTCTTATCTTTTCTCTCTATCTCGTCGCTTGCCATCTACACCAGAGTTTTGGTGTCGTCAATTTTTCACTTTGCTTTGCCTTTCTTCCTCTCATATCAATGGCTAAAACTTCGAAAACTGTACCTCAGAAGGAGAAAGCTTCTTCTTCACGGTCGTCTGGCGACAAGGCGCCGATGGAGCCGTCCACCTATGACTATGTTCCCGGCCCATGTACTCTGAAGATCGATTTTAAGGTTGAGAATCC
Source organism: Nicotiana tomentosiformis (assembly GCF_000390325.3). NCBI lineage: Eukaryota > Viridiplantae > Streptophyta > Magnoliopsida > Solanales > Solanaceae > Nicotiana > Nicotiana tomentosiformis. The sequence goes on along the minus strand of NC_090820.1, from coordinate 101,449,557 downwards.
TTCATTTGTTCCGGGTCGATGCGAGCACGTGTCGATGTACATGTGCTCTATAATGGAGGGTCATCTCGAGGCCGTTAGGAAAGACTGCAACTGGGGTTCCGAGGTTGTGTTGCAAATTCCATCCCCCGAAGAGAGCATCATCACCCATGTGGAGGGGTTTTTAAGTGTTTACACTTATCCCTTCACATTGGGTCCCGTCGACCCGGTGATCATTAATTTTTGCAAAAGATATCAGGTCACCCTCGGTCAAATTCATCCCTCTCTGTAGCGTATAGTAATCCTACTTTGCTTCTTCTCCATCAAAGCCGGGGGGCTGGATTTTTCCCTCAATCACCTCATACGATTATATCGGCCTCAAATCTTTCGAGGACTAATCAGACTTCATCGTCAGGCATCGAAGGCTTTGATGTCGAGCATCGACGAAGATAAGGATCGGGGTTAGATGGGCCGTTATATTCGGGTGAGGACCCGTGACCTTATTCCGGAAGAGAAGATGTCGTTCCTCGAGGAATGGAATTTCGACCGTAAGTGGTTCCCATAAGACGTTGCTTTTCGTATCTTTTTCCGATTTTTTCTGATGTCTTTCTCCAATATACAGCTACCCCTTGGATGCCACAAGCGGTGCCCAACCTCGAGGATTAGGTTCGGAAGTTAGTCTCAACTTCCTCTTATGCCGAACGCGCTTGGCGTGATTTGGCAAAAGGTAGATGGGAGGCCAAGAATCATGGTAAGGTTTTACTTCTCGTTTCCTTCGAAGTGTTCTTTGTGCTCCATTCATTACCAATTTCCTTTCATGTAGGTGTAACCAAGGATGCCGCTTTGACGCCTTTGAGCGGTGAAGAAGGAACCAAGTCCCCGGTCCCGAAACCGGGGAAAGATAAAAAGCGAAAAGCTGCCTCTCGGTCAGAGGACTCCAAGCCCAAAACTCGAAGGGTGAGGAGGAAGGCAATTGCTCCTCCGATTGACTCGGTCCTGCGACTGAGAGAAGAAGAAGAAGGCGGTGCCTCGACTTTGGTGATCCGATCTGTGAGAGCTATCGAGGTCACCAAAGCTCCTAAGCTGATGGCGGCTGTACTGGTCGGGGTTGGCCCCGGGATCCCGAGTCTTGATCGGAGCGCCCCAAGTAATTCGCTTGGGTCTATGACAGTGGGTCATTCCCCTTCCCTTCCAACCTTTTCTGAGGAGGCGTTAAAGGAAGCTCGAGATTTGAAGACCCACGATATGGGCGGAGGCTCTAGTGCAGGGGATCTCTTTCGGGATTGCTTTACTGGAGTCGATGATGCTTCTGATATTGGTGACACTTCTCTTCTACTAGAAGAGGCCCAACATTTCATTACTCGGGTAATGATTTTACTATACTTGATTTCTTTGTTCTTTTCCAAACTTGACTTGTGTTCTTTCCCTACTGTGCAGGCCATTAGTAGGTTTCGAGTCGACCTTAGCCAGTGTGAGGTCGAGCTTCAGAAGGTCTCGGGGGAGAGAGATGCCCTGCGGCTTCTTTGCAGCCAAAAGACGAGGCTATAAAGGACCTCCAAGCGGATTTGGCTAAGGCTCGTGAAGAAGAGGCCGAACTCGATAAGCAGGTGAGCCTCGTTCTGTTAAAGTATGGGTTTGACTCAACTGTGGAAGTTAAACCTTCGTTGTCTCAGCTACAGCAAAAGGTTGAAAAGATCGGGTCACTTCGGGAAGAAGTTGATCAAATCAAAGTTGAATGTAATCGGTGGAAGGAGACTATCGATCGCCTGGCTACGGAAAAAGAGACCATTTTGACCAACTTATTATCGGTCGATGTTCAGCTTCGAAACGTCAAGCAAAAGGGTTCGGCTCAAGCTAAGATGATCGAGGAGCTTAAAGCTCGGCTTGCTGAGGCCAAGGCAGAGGTTGAGTCGTCAAACATTTTGGCAGATAAGTCCATTATCGTGTATCGGGCTGATGCCCAGGCTGCTCAGATGGAGGCACGAGAGGCGGTGGATACCGCCGATACTCGAGCACATTAGGTTGCCGAACTTGCTAAATGTAGGTCTTGGAGGGAGACCCTCAAGGAGATACACGCTCGAGGTTTCAACTTTACTGAAGAAATAAAAAAGGCTAAAGAGCTCGAAGCTGAAGCCTTGGCTTCTTATGGCGATGATGATGATGATGACGGTAGCAAGAGGGGATCCGAGGATGGGGAAGAGCATGACAGAGAAGCAAACGCCCCTGAGGATGATCAGAAAGCTTAGTTCTTAATTTTTTACGTTTGTAATCAATCATGTAGAAATTTTTGTATATAGCCAACTTGGCCAACTTGTGAAGACTTTATACGTGCCTTACAAATGTTTTCACAAGGATCTTAACAATTTAATCAAATCTGGACTTCGTAGTCTCTATGATTGATTGTTTTTTCAGACTCGAAGTGACGTAGCCTTTAGGCTTACTAGTTGAGTCAGTGATTCGAACTCAAAGAAATATAAACCGTAGGCATAATAGTTGAGTGATTGCTTGCTTGAACTCGAAATGAAAGTAGCCCGTAGGCTTTAGTCGTCGAGTGAATGATTTGAACTCGAAGTAATGTAGCCCGTGGGAGTAATGGTCGAGTGAGTACTTGCTCGAACTCAAAATAGAAGTAGCCCATACGCTTAGTCATCAAGTGAATGATTCGATCTCAAAGTAATGTAACCCGTGGGCGTAATGGTCGAGTGATTGCTTGCTCGAACTCGAAATAAAAGTAGCCTGTAGGCTTTAGTCGTCGAGTGAATGATTCGAACTCGAAGTAATGTAGCCCGTGGGCGTAATGGTCGAGTGAGTGCTTTCTCGAACTCGAAATAAAAGTAGCTCGTAGGCTTTAGTCGTCGAGTGAATGATTCAAACTCGAAGTAATGTAGCCCGTGGGCGTAATGGTCGAGTGAGTACTTGCTCGAACTCGAAATAAAAGTAGGTCGTAGGCTTTAGTCGTCGAGTGAATGATTTGAACTCGAAGTAATGTAGCCCGTGAGCATAATGGTCGAGTGAGTGCTTGCTCGAACTCGAAATAAAAGTAGCTCGTAGGCTTTAGTCATCGAGTGAATGATTCGAACTCGAAGTAATGTACCCCTTGGGCGTAATGGTCGAGTGAGTGCTTGCTCTAACTCGAAATAAAAGTAGCTTGTAGGCTTTAGTCGTCGAGTAAATGATTCAAACTCAAAGTAATGTAGCATGTGGGCGTAATGGTCGAGTGAGTGCTTTCTCGAACTCGAAATAAAAGTAGCCCGTAGGCTTTAGTCGTTGAGTGAATGATTCGAACTCGAAGTAATGTAGCCCGTGGGCGTAATGGTCGAGTGAGTGCTTGCTAGAAATCGAAATAAAAGTAGCCCGTAGGATTTAGTCGTCGAGTGAATGATTCGAACTCGAAGTAATGTAGCCCGTGGGCGTAATGGTCGAGTGAGTGCTTGCTCGAACTCGAAATAAAAGTAGCCCGTAGGCTTTAGTCGTCGAGTGAATGATTCGAACTCAAGTAATGTAGCCCGAGGGCATAATGGTCGAGTGAGTGCTTGCTCGAACTCGAAATAAAAGTAGCCCGTAGGCGTAATGGTCGAGTTTATCCTAATTTTTATTGCATAATAAATCTCCAAATAGAGGAATTTTTCTTGGATATAAGATATCGATAAAGAAGAGGACTTTTTTTGCAAGTCATTATACATGTGTTCATGTTTTGAGTCTGGGTTCGGGCCAACTACATGAGCATAGTTCGTTTTGACCATTTTGGTTCTTACAACTTTTCCTACTGGAACCCCGTTGTTGCGAAATAACTTTCTTGTATCAGAACTTGATTTATTTGAGGGCTAATGCTCCCCCCCCCCTTCCAGTATTCGAGGTTAGTTGTACAGAGGCCTCGGATACTTGTTGTAAGTGCAGCATGATCATTGGTTGCCTCATTAAAAACCTTGCAGAAAAACCCATTTGGGATAAAACCGGTCTAAGGGAAAAGGAGTGCAACGCGTGCTTTCAAGCGAATGGTCCATCTTAGCTCTTGTTCGGACTTCTACAGGGGTCAGTTTTGAAATGTAAATGAATATGGAAGGGTCATACCTTAGCAGTAGTATCGTTTTAGATGTGACACATTCCAACTGCTTGATAGTTGTTTGCCGTTTATAATGCCGAGCTTGTACGATCCCTTTCCGACGTTCTTGAGAACCTGATATGGTCCTTCCCAATTTGGTCCTAGTTTTCCTTCGTTCGAATTTTGGGTATTGATGGTGACTTTTCTTAACACTAAGTCCCCGAGCTTGAAATGGCGGAGCTTGGTCCTTCGATTATAATATCTTTCGATTCGCTGCTTTTGGACAGCCAATCGGACGAGAGCAGCTTCTCGTCTTTCGTCTGATAATTCGAGGTTGGTATTCATAGCCTCATATTTGATTCTTCCATCGTGAATCAAAATCTGGTACTAGGTTCACCGACTTCGATTGGTATCAATGCTTCGGACCCATATACTAAGGAGAATGTGGTCACCCCCGTACTGGATTTTGACATTGTCTAATACGCCCAAAAGACTTCGGGCAGGATTTCTCTCTGTTTTCCTTTAGCGTCGTTCAACCTCTTCTTTAGGTTTTGAATGATAGTTTTGTTCGTTGATTCGGCCTGTCCGTTCCCACTGGGGTGGTATGGTGTTAATAGTATCCTTCTTATTTTATGATCTTCGAGGAATTTTGTTACTTTGCTGCCAACAAATTGTTTCCCATTGTCACATACTATTTCGGCGGGTATCCCGAATCGGCATACGACATGATCCCAAATAAAGTCTATAACTTCTTTCTCTCTTATTTTCTCGAACGCCTGCGCTTTAACCCATTTAGAAAAAATAGAAAGTCATAAATAAAATGAATTTGGCTTTACCTGGGGTCGATGGCAGAGGGCCGACGATATCCATTCCCCATTTCATGAACGGCCATGGGGGATAGGACTGAGTGAAGTTGCTCTCTGGGTTGATGGATCATTGGCGCAAACCTTTGACATTTGTCACATTTACTAACAAATTCATTCGCATATTTGCCCATATCGGTCCAATAATACCCTGTTCTGATTATTTTTCGAACTAATGTATTGACACCAGAGTGATTCCCACAAGTGCCCCGTGCACTTCCCGTAGGATGTAATCGGTACCTCCCGGACCCAAGCATACTGCCAGTGGTCTATCAAATGTCCTTCGATATAGCGTTCCATCTGAAGCCAACGTGAATCGAGCAGCTTTAGTCTATAGGGCCCTAGAGTCTTTAGGGTCCGATGGGAGCTTTCCGCTCTTTAAGTATTCAATATACTTATTTCTCCAATCCCAGGTTAAGCTTGTAGAATTTATCTCGGCGTGACCTCCTTCGATTACCGATCTCGAGAGTTGGACAACAGTCCCCGAGCTCAAGTCATCTTCCTCGACCGACGATCCCAAATTCGCAAGTGCATCGGCTTCATTGTTTTGTTCTCGTGAAACATGTCGTAAAGTCCATTGTTTGAAATAGTGCAAAGTGACAAATAGTTTGTCTAAATACCTTTGCATTCTACCTTCTCGAACTTCGAAGGTTTTGTTCACTTGACTCACCACCAGCAAAGAATCACATTTGGCTTCAATGACTTCTGCTCCCAAGTTTTTAGCTAGCTCGAGACCTGCAATCATGGCTTCATACTCGGCCTCGTTGTTAGTTAACCTGGTAGTTTTAATATATTGCCTAATAGTGTTACCCGTGGGTGGTTTCAAAACTATGCCCAGCCCGGACCCCTTCACGTTCAAAGCCCCGTCCGTAAAAAGGATCCATACTCCCGATGATGTACCCGATTTCAACAGGAGTTCTTTTTCGACTTCGGGTACGAGGGTTGGCGTGAAATCGGCCACGAAGTCTACTAAAATTTGAGACTTGATGGTCGTACGAGGTTGATATTCGATATCGTACCTACTGAGTTCGATGGCCCATTTGGCCAATCGGCCTAATAGTTCGGGCTTGTGCAAAATATTACAAAGCGGGTAAGTAGTTAATACGCATACGAGGTGACATTGAAAGTACTGTCTTAACTTTCTAGAGGCGCTTATCAGTGCAAGTGCCAATTTTTCTAGGTGTGGATATCTAGTTTCTGCTTCTCCTAAGGTCCGACTTATATAATAAACGAGAAATTGCGTACCTTGCTCTTCTCGAACTAGGACACTGCTTACGGCGATTTCCGATACTGCCAAGTACAAGCAAAGTTTTTCGTCCATTTTTGGAGTGTGAAGTAGTGGTGGGCTCGATAGATATCATTTTAGTTCTTCCAATGCTTGTTGGCATTCCGGGGTCCAAGCGAAATCGTTCTTCTTTTTGAGTAAAGAGAAAAATTTGTGACTTCGATCTGATGATCTCAAAATGAATCGGCCTAAGGCTGCAATCCGTCCCGTTAGTCTTTGTACAGCTTTCACGTTGTCCATGATGGTGATGTCTTCGATGGCCTTGATTTTATCGGTGTTAATCTCGATTCCCCGGTTTGACACCATAAAGCCGAGGAACTTGCCCGAACCGACCCCGAAAGCACATTTTTTTGGGTTGAGTTTCATGTTGTATTTCCTCAAAATCTCGAATATTTCCTGCAAATGGGTCAAATGGTCCTCTACGCGCAGGGACTTAACTAGCATGTCGTCAATATAAACTTCCATTGATTTACCTATTTGTTCTTCGAACATTTTATTTACTTGGCATTGGTAAGTAGCCCCTGCATTTTTTAGCCTGAAGGGCATCACATTATAACAATATATTCCATATTTTGTGACAAATGAAGTCTTTTCTTGGTCCTTCGGGTTCATCTGTATTTGATTATACCCGGAATAGGCATCGAGAAAAGTGAGGATCGCGTGGTCGTCCGTGGCATCGATCATGCGATCGATGTTGGGCAGCGGAAAGGAATCTTTGGGGCATACTTTGTTCAAATCCTTATAGTCCACACACATTCTAAGTTTGTTCCCTTTTTTAGGCACTACAACTATGTTGGCTAACCATTCGGGATATTTTACCTCCCAAATGGACCCTATTTTGAGAAGTTTGGTTACCTCGTCCTTTATGAATGCGTGCTTTTCCTCGGGCTGGGGTCTTCTCCTTTGCTTCACCGGTCTGAACCTCGGGTCCAAGCTTAGACGATGCGTCGTTATGTCCAGTGGGATCCCTGTTATATCTAAATGGGACCAGGCAAAACAATCAATGTTATCGATAAGAAATTGAACAAGTTTCTTCCTGAGTTCGGGGCTCAACCCCGTTCCCAAGTACACCTTTCGCTCGGGCCAGTGCTCGATTAGTGTGATTTGCTCTAGTTCTTTAATTGTTGATTTGGTGGAGTCGGAGTCATCAGGAATCATGAAAGATCGAGGGACCCTTTGACCATCATCTTCTTCGATCTTCTGGTTATCTGGCTGGGTCGAAGCCGACATCTGTGATTGCTATTTGGTGTCCCGTTCTCCTTCTGAGCCCGATCCCTTTATCGGCGAATGCGAGGATATTGATTTCGCTTCCTCGACGGAGAACATTTCTTTTGCGGCCGGTTGTTCTCCGTACACTATTTTGACACCTCTCGATGTTGGAAATTTGAGGACCTGGTGTAGGGTCGAAGGGTACAACTTTCATGTTGTGGATCCATGGCCTTCCGAAAAGGCCGTTGTACCTCATGTCGCCTTCGATCATGTGAAACTTCGTTTCCTAGATGGTTCCGACCACGTTTATTGGTAGGATTATCTCGCCTTTGGTGGTTTCACATGCCATATTGAATCCGTTTAGAACTAGAGTTGCGGGTACGATCTGGTCCTGCAGGCCGAGCTGTTCTACGACCTTCAATCTAATGATGTTGGCCGAGCTACCTGGATCGATTAACACACGCTTAATTTTAGTTTTATTCATGAGTATTGATATTACTAGTGCATCCACTACAATTGTATCTACAGCTACGAATTCTTAGCTACGAATATAAAATTTGTGGCTATTACGTGGTAATAGCCATAAAAATTAGAGTTTCGTGGCTATTCACAAATTGGTAAAATTTTTTAGCTACAAAAATTAAATTGGCAAAGCTAATACCTCATTTTTGCTATAGTTAATTTATGTCGTGGCAATAACTGCCTAAATAGCAACAAATTTATTGCTACACTAAAATTTTGTAGCTAATTATTAGTTTTTGCCACATGTTTGAACTATTGTAGCAATAATAACTTTTTAGCCACGACAAATTATGTCAAATAAAATATTGAACATCTTTGCTTCAAGTTATAAAAAGCATGGCAATAGTGGGGTCAATAGCTACTATGGAATATCATGGCAAAATAATATAGCCACGAATTTGTATAGCTACAATAAGTATTGTAGCTAATTCTAATTTTTTGCTATGCATTTGACATCATTGTAGCTATTGTAATATTCTAGCCACAATATATTTGATTGCACATAATTTTATAGCTAAAAGAATAGTCTTGCTTCAATTTTCAAAACTCGTAGCAATTGTTGGGACATAATAGCTACATTTATTTGTCATAGTAGCTACATGTATTACAACATTCGTGTTGAAACCGTGATGTGCTTAAATTATATACAACATGGAATCTACATGGTCCAAAGATGCTGAAAACAATTCATACGTAATTACAAATGTGGCTTACTGTGGGAGTAAACAATGCCACCATTGAAGAACTAACATCAACATATATAGTTGTTCATGCGTGCTATACTTATTTTAATCTTAAACGAGTAATCTTTTAGTTGTGTTTCTACCAACCACTACTCTAAAATCTGGAAAGTAGAAATGTCTGCTCTTGATTAAAATTGCTGATATTGGAATTCAGACACTGATTGAAACCACACCAGAAAAGGAACTAGAGTTAACAGAAGCAATCCCATCACAATCTAAAAACATTCATCCCATATATTGCCTTATGAATCCCTTTATAAGGCAGAACATGAATTGGAAATTCGTACTATCCATGCCTGGATTTTCATTAAACAAAGAAGAATAAAAATTAACATACTTTAATTGGGAGGACAAGCAACAAAGCTCAGGCCATTAACGGCATTGCCATGAGCAACGGCTAAAGCTCAAGTTTTGAAATTCTCAGCTGATCAAATAAGAAAAAGTATTAACATTAATTGAATATAACCAAATATGCATCTAAAACTTCTAAATATTTATAGTAACAAATCTTCATCATCGATTTCAGGGTCTGATTCGATGTCTCCAATAATATCATCAGCTAAGGTAACATCAGTACTGATAACATCGAGAAGAAAGAAGTGAAAGGACAAGAGAGTGTACTCCTTCCCATTTCTCACACGGAAAGTGTTTATGGACTTTCCAAATTTTCTGGAGAATACTTCTCAAATATCAAAACCACAAACTTCTCAACAAAAATCTCACTGACCCACCTCAGATTTTCATTCAAAAAACTCAAAACCCTCTTGAAAATCTATAAAGATCAAGTCTTTACTGCATTTACCATCAACCCTTTTGTAGTCTCCTGAATTACACCTCTGAAATATCTAAATCACAAACTTTTCAACAAAATTCTCAGTGACTCCACCTCAGATTTTCAAGCAAAAAACTCAAAAACACCAAAACAGATTTCACCCCTCTTGAAAATTCCACAAAGCTCAAGTCTTTGCTGCATATACCACCGACACTATTGAAGTCTTCTCAAGAAAAACTCTCAAATATATTAACCACTAACTTCTCAGCAAAAATCTCAGTAACCCGCCTCAAAACAGTGGCATCAAACACCACACCGCATAAACCATAAAATAGAAAGAAAGAAAAAACTCAGCTTTAACACAAAAGCCCAACTGACCGAATAAAGAAGTAGTCAATTCGAGAAGGCAATATTACCAAAAATAAACTACAATAATTCCAATGAAGTAATACATAAATTTAGTAAAATAATAAAGAATTAAACATCATCTCTCAAGCAAATGAGTAAAAGTTTTAATATTAACTGAATATAAACAAATATGCATATAAGACTTCTAAATATTTAGAGTAACAAATCTTCATCATCAGTTTCAGGTTCTGATTCGATTTCTTCAATAATATCATCAGCTAAGGTAAAATCAGTGCTGATAACATCAAGATTATTTCTCCACCAATACATAAAGTCTTCATCTTCTTCAAATGTACAAGAGAAATCTTGAGCATCTTGTTGAAAAGTTTCTTCATTGACAGTACCATCAGTAAAATAAGCAGAATGACCATTCAAGACAATTGACCAATTGGGATGAAGATTATCCTTGACATAAAAAACTTGTTCTGCTTGAGATGCAAGCACAAATGACTCATTTGTTGCTAACTTTCGGTTAGTATTGACACTAACAAAGTCATGTTTATCTATTTTCACTCCTTTTCCAATGTGATCAATATCCCACCAATCACATTTAAATAAAACAATTTGTTTACTTCGAAGTATTGAAGTTCTACTATTTCAGTTAGAACACCATAGTAATTTGTATTTTGACCATTCGTTACTCCTCTTACTAAAACACCACTATTTTGCTTCACCCTATTACCTTCGAGTTATTTAGTAAGAAATCGAAAACCATTTATTTCATACCCCATGAATCTTTGAATTCCATCAAAAGGACCTCTAGCCAAAGAATACAACCCGCAACTTACATGTGAATTTCCTTCCTTGCGCATTTGCATGATCTGTACAAAAATAAATAATTGCATAATCTAATGATACTAAATAAATATGACAAATTGAATAAAAAATACATTGAAAAGTTACTCGATGAAAAAACGAATCATCGAAGTTCATGTTACTATTACTCTGCTCGTACTCCCTGTTTAAAAATAAATATAATAATTGAGAAAAAGCTAACAAAATCAAATTGCGATGTACAATACCATAAAGAAATATACCGTAAAAATGGTTGAACTTCTTCACAATTTCTCAAAATATAAAGATGAGCTTGTTTTCGCTCAAGCTCTTCAAGATTTTGTCACGACCCCAAATTCCCTCCGTAGGAGGTCGTGATGGCACCTAATCTCTAAGACTAGGTAAGCCTATCAATGCGGAATAATCATAAATACCCGAAATAAATAAACTACAATTCAAATAATTACAACTCCCAAAATCCGGTAGAAATAAGTCACAAGCTTCTAAAAGTTTATTCTCAATGTCTGTATATACCAAGGTCTAAAGAAAAATAAGGAAGCAACATAAAAATGATAGAAGGGGACTCCGGAGTCTGCGGACACTGGCAGATATACCTCGAAGCCTCCGTGCGCAGGTAACTCACTGACGTCTAGACTGGTAAGATGTACCTGGATCTACACAAAAAGATGTGCAAAAGCATAGTATGAGTACAATACAGCGGTACCCAGTAAGTGCCAAGCCTAACCTCGGTAGAGTAGTGACGAGGTCAGGTCAGGCCCAACTGGAGAATAAATAATGACATGAAAAATGTTTAAACAAGTTAATAAGATAAAATAACGATGGAAGTGAATCAAGTAGTATGTCACATTTAATTACACCAAATAATGGTAAATAAATACCTCGTGAAAATAAAACAGAATTTCTTTCCAACTTTAAGAAAAATCACAATAAAAATCAAAGGCAACTACGACCATAAATCAATATGAACAAGGGCACTACCGAGGTACCGTCTCGTAGTCCCAAATCATAAATAAATTCACAATATCTCATTTTTCTTATATCACCGCGGGAGCCTTCACAATTTATTTAAAGAAAATATTTTTTCCAAAATAGCATCCCGCGTTTTAGCCACCCTTATCACACCGCATGACTTTTAGTAGTTTCCCCTACTAGCCACGCGTATCAAGCCACTTTTATCTCACCGCATGCGTTTCAATACTCAGACCTTATACCACCGCATGCGTATCAATATCACAATATATCACAATTTGCACCTCAAGTGCTTAAATAATTTAACTTGCCAAAATAAATCATCAATAATATTTTTCTACAATAAAGAGCTCACGGCTCCATCACAATGAGTACGAAAATCATACAAAAATATTCAGCAAAATAATATTTAAAAATCTTAATACGTTGCTTCAATACCAAATTTAAAATGTCAAATACTTCATATTAATAATATTTATTTTAAAGAAAATCAACCTTCAAATAATGCACATAATAAAATAAACCAAGTTCCAACTAAACAGGTAAAACAATTAGTAGGAAAAAGTCAAGCAACTTTAAAAAATAAAAACATTAAATCAATGATGAACAATATATCAGAACAAAATATTTTAATTAATGCACAACAGTGATCTACACAATTTAAAAATATAATCTTTCACATTTAGCCAGTGTACACACTCGTCACCTCGTGTACACGACTTTCAACACATTATAATTTATCACTTCAATACCAATCTTAGGGGAAATTTTCCCCACACAAGATTAGACAAGTCACTTACCTCAACTTGCTCCAATTTAACCAAGTAATATATTTTTTCCTCGATTTTTCAATTCCGGTCGACTTGTATCTAGTCATAATTAATTCGATACAGTCAACAAAAATTATAGAATCAATTCTATAAGAAAATACAATATTTTTCAATAAAAATCCGAAATTAACTCAAAAATGACCCATGGGGCCCACGTCTCGGAATCCGGCGAAAGTTACGAAATATGAACGCCCATTCAACCACGAGTCTAACCATACCAAAATGACTAAATTCCAATAAAAGTTCGACCCTCAAATCCTCAAATCTATCCAAGAGGGTTTCCGAATTTTTTCAACTTAAATCAGCAATTAAATGTTAAAAATAGTGATAGATTCGGGTAATCTAACAAAGAGTGAGTTAAGAATACTTACCCCAACGTTTTCTTTGAAAATCTCCCAAAAGTCGCCTCAATCCGAGCTCCAATTCGTTAAAAATGAAATTTTTTTAGAACTTAAACATTCTGCCCATGTTTTTACTCATCGCGATCGTGAACATCCACACGCGATCGCGAAGCACAAATTATCACTGGCCAAATTAACTCTACGTGATCGCATATATCCTCACGCTATCGCAGAGCATAGAGTTCCCATCTCTACGCGATCGCAGTCCTCTTCACGCGTTCGCGAGTCACAAGGTCTCAAAGCTACGCGATCGCATCCCGCTTCACGCGATCGTGAAGCACAAAACTTAGCAGTCCTCAATTAACCCTACGCGATCGCAAACAATGCCACGCGATCGTGATGCACAGACTAGCCCAACCTACGCGATCGCGGTTGAACTCACGCGATCGCGAAGAACAAAATTAACACTGCCTCAACTAAGCCTATGCGATCGCGTCCCAATCTTCGCGATCGCGAAGAAGGTTTAAAATACCAGAAATCAGCAGCTACACGCAGTGCCAAAATGAAGGAAAATACTCTGAATACCATCCAAAACACGCCCGAGCCCCTCAGGACCTCAACCAAATATACCAACAAGTCATAAAATATCATAGGGACTTAGTCGAGTCTTCAAATCACATCCAACAACATTAAAACACGAATCACACATAGATTCAAGCCTAATGAACTTTGAAACTTTCAATTTCTACAAACAACACCGGAACCTATCAAATCAAGTTTGATTGACCTCAAATTTTGTACGCAAGTCATAAATGACATAACAGAGCTATGAAAATTTTCAGAAATGGATTCCAACCGCGATATCAAAAAGTCAACTCCCCGGTCAAACTTCCAAACTTAAATTCCTATTATAGCCATTTCAAGCCTAATTTCACTACGGACTTCCAAATAAAATTTCGATCACGCTCCTAAGTCCAAAATCACCATACAGAGCTGTTGGAATTATCAAAATTCTATTTCGGGGTCGTTTGCACATAATTCGATATCGGTCACTGTTTGAACTTAAATTCTTTTTATGTTTTCATCAAAATTCCATATCTCGGGCTAGGGACCTCGAAATTTGATTCCGGGCATACACCTAAGTCCCAAATCACGATACAGACCTACCGGAACTGTCAAAACACTAATCCGAGTCTGTTTGCTCAAAATATTGACTAAAGCCAACTCGATTGAGTTTTAAAGCTCTAATTCACATTTTAATCCATTTTTCACATAAAACCTTTCCAGACAATTTTAAGGACTGCGCATGCAAGTCGAGTAAAGATAAATAGTGCTTTTCGAGGTCTTAGAACACAGAATTAATTATTAACTTTAAAGATGACATTTTGGGTCATCACATTCTCCACCTCTAAAATAAACGTTCGTCCTCGAACGGAGTTAGAAAACAAATACCTGAGCTGGTTAATAAGTGTGGATAATAGCAGCGCATATCATGCTCGGTTTCCCAAGTTGCCTCCTCGACCGGATGACCCCTCCACTGAACCTTCAGGGAAGCAATGTTCTTTTACCTCAGCTTTCGAACATTCCTATCTAAAATAGCCACTGGTTCCTCAACATAAGATATATCCTTGTCCAACTGAACCGAACTGAAGTCTAACACATGAGACGGATCGCCGTGATATTTTTCAAGCATAGAAATATGGAATACCGGATAAACTGCAGAGAGACTAGGTGGTAGTGCAAGTCTGTAAGCCATCTCTCCAACTCTTTCAAGAATCTCAAAAGGCCCAATATACCTAGGGCTCAACTTTCCCTTCTTCCCGAATCTCATCACACCCTTCATAGGCGAAACCCGGAGCAATATCCGCTCACAAACCATGAATGCAACATCGCTAATCTTCCGATCCGCATAACTCTTCTGTCTAGATTAGGCTGTACGAAGTCGATCCTGAATCAACTTAACCTTCTCCAAGGCATCTTGAACCAAGTCTGTACCCAATAGTCTATCCTCGCCCGTTCGAACCAACCCATTGGAGACTGGCACCGCCTACCATACAAGGCCTCATACGGAGCCATCTGAATGCTCGACTGATAATTGTTGTTGTAAGCAAACTTCGCAAGTGGTAAGAACTGATCCCAAGCACCCCTAAAATCTATCACACACGCACGAAGCATATCCTCCAGTATCTGAATAGTGCATTCGGACTGTCTGTCCGTCTGAGGGTGAAATGATGTACTCAACTCCACACGAGTACCCAACTCTCGCTGTACAGCCCTCCAAAACCGTGAGGTAAACTGTGTACCCCGATCAGAGATGATAGATACCGGTACACCGTGAAGTCCGACAATCTCGCAAATATATACCTGAGCCAGCTGTTCTGAAGAGTAAGTAGTAATCACAGGAATGAAATGAGCTGACTTGGTCAATCTATCTACAATCACCCAAACTGCATCGAATTTCCTCTGAGTCCGTGGGAGTCCAACAACGAAATCCATAGTGATCCCTTCTCATTTCCATTCTGGAATTTCCAACTTCTAAAGCAATCCACCCGGTCGCTGATGCTCATATTTCACTTGTTGGCAATTTAGACACCGAGTTGCATATCGCACTATGTCTTTCTTTATCCGCATCCACCAATAGTGTTGTCTCAGGTCCTGATACATCTTTGTAGCACCCGGATGAATGGAGTACCGCGAACTGTGATCCTCTAGGAGAATCAACTCACGCAAACCATCTACATTAGGCACACATAGCCTGCCCTGCATCTGTAATACACCGTCATCTCCAATAATGACTTCCTTAGCATCGTCGTGCTGAACTGTGTCCTTAAGGACAAGCAGATGGGGGTCATCATACTGACGTTCCCTGATACGGTCATAAAGTGAAGACTGAGAAACCACACAAGCCAAAACTCGGCTCAGCTCGGAAACATCCAATCTAACAAACTGGTTGACCAAGGCCTGAACATCCAAGGCTAAAGGCCTCTCTGCTACCGGTAAATATACTAAGCTGCCCAAACTCTTCGCCTTACGACTCAAGGCATCGGCCACTACATTGGCCTTCCCAGGATGATAGAGAATGGTGATATCATAATCCTTAAGCAACTCCAACCATCTCCGCTGCCGCAAATTAAGATCCTTCTATTTAAACAGATGTTGTAGATTTCGGTGATCAGTGTAAACCTCGCAATAGACACCGTACAAATAATGCCGCCAAATCTTTAAGGCATGAACAATAGCTGCTAACCCAAGGTTGTGTACAAGATAATTCTTCTCATGCACCTTTAACTGTCTAGATGCGCAGGCAATCACCCTACCGTCTTGCATCAACATTGCGCCGAGGTCAATACGCGACGCATCACAATACACAATATAAGACCCTGAACATATAGGTAATACCAGCATTGGGGTTGTAGTCAAAGTTGTCTTGAGCTTTTGGAAGCTCTCCTCACATTCCTCGGTCCATATGAACGGAGCACTCTTCTGGGTCAATCTGGTCTTAATAATTGTTCATAATCAATTACAAAATCGTCAATTAACTTTATGTTAACAAAAATCTCGTTTCAAACATTCACAATACCGATAACGAGATATGAAGCATGACGACCTCATAATTATTTACCCGAATTAATGAGTCACATTTAACGTCACCTGGGCGGGAACCTACCTCGTAGGTTAAAACTCAATAATTACAACACAAAATTGGCAAGTATGCACAGAGAATTTCATATAGAATTTTCAAATAAGCCTAATAGGCATGACTCCCTATTATTACTATAGTACAAATTAAAATTCACAAGGAAGAACTTAAACACAAGAATTTTTCTCACAAGGATCTCGTCCTTATATAACTTTCACCGCAGCTCGTATCCTGGTTTAAACATATCAGTTTATATTAAAATGCGAGGATCTCGTCCTCGGTCCTAAATCACAAGTAATATGCACATCGTGCCAATCAAAACTTTTCATTTGCTCCTTCTAAATAATTTCCGTTAAACAAAATCACAACAGATAATGAACCCCACACTGGTAGGGCATATAATTCACAATTTGTAATTAATTATCCGTAAATTACATCAAAACTTACCGAAATAAGTAACAGAAAGTCACATTTAGCCTCACGGGTCTTATTAGTGACCAGCATGGAATGATAGGCGTAGTTATCTCCATGGAATCTCCCAACAGGAGTAAACACATAAGTAGATTATAGAATTATGAAACTCACTCATAAGTGGAGCACAATAGGAGGACTCGTCTCGATACTCAGAACCGAATCAAGTTAAGGAAATTATTCCTTTATATTTTATCAAGGTCATACCTGTAACGACACCAACTGATGTAGCGACCTCCGCCATACCATAAAACAAATATATCAACAGATGGGTCTCCACCTCTAGGACGCCTTCTACCCGTCTGTCCTCCACCCCTAACTGGTCGTGTGGGTGGTGTAGTAACTGCAATGGGGCACGTAGCCTGAGTGCTTTGATGAAATAAGTCTCTCCCAAGTTTGGGACAATTTTCTCATGATGTGCCTAGTATCACCGTATTCATAACAACCCCTTTGCGGGTTAGGCTGCTCATATTAAGTCTGTGCCAGATAACTGGAATAACCATTGTAGGAACTCATGTCGGTGGTGCATTAAAAGAACTTACTGGAGCACCCCGAGTAATCCGATGTGCGGACTGGGCTGGCCGACTGCCCGAGCCCCCGCCATAATGATTTATACTTGCAGCGTAGAATCCACTGAATCCCACAGAACTTCGAGACGTCTTGGTCTCCTTAGTTTCCTTTTTTTCCTCATCCCGAACACATTCTAATATCTTGGCAATTTGTACAACTAGCAGAAATGAAGTATCAGCTTGTAGCTCCCGAGTCGTACAAAATGTTACGATCATAATTGAGTCCTTTAATGAGCTTGTGGACTCGCCCTCTGGCTGTAGGAAGCAAAGTAGGAGTATGACGGGCTAACTTATTGAACTTGATGGCATATTCTGACACCGTCAATGGTGACCTGACGCAACCGTTCAGACCCTATGCGCCACGCATTACGAAGAGTCCGGGGAAACAAACTCTTTCAAAAGCGTTTCTGAGAACTGAGCCAAGTGGGCGGTGTTGCATTGGCTGGTCTGCCCTCTTCATAGGATTGCCACAAACACCGGTGGAGAATTATCTCTCCCAAGGCAAATTTCTTCTTTTGTTATGCTGACTCCACACTGTTGAGCTGACCCATTTCTTAACATACTCTTCGATTCTTCTTTGGGGTAACCTTTACCCCTATTTATACACAACAATCACAAAAGTAGAGCTCCATACAGACAAATCTTGTCACGAACCACATAGTCCAGACTTTCGTCAACAAGTGTACTTCCTCCGAAGCACCCCAAAATCCGCAACAGTGACGTCCACGCTGAGTAGACCTTCTACAAATTTAGAGTTGTTTCTATAACTCCTTTGGTATTGAAGTATAGGATTATTAAGGAGGCGGATATACCGCAAGTCCCAACCTTATCCTCTACAAAATCTCAGGCCTTAAACATGTGTAAATTTTAGGGAATCTTTCAGTACCACATATATACATTTCAGGCCCAAAACTGATATAATACATGACCCCGTAATCCACCCATTGATAGTGGACGACGTGAAGTCATAGGTCACAACATCCGATGATCCACAATAATAACCTTCACAGCTCGTATAAATCAACCAGACGCCAATGTCTGTTGCACCCCGCACATGATTCACTAGGTGATCTCTCAATATGCCTGCATCTTCAGTCGGAACCACACGTTAAGGAAATGTTTGAGCATCTCTGGCTCCCTCGTAGTCCATCTGCGACATCACGAACCGTCGACGCACAACTGATACCGAGTGCGCAATGTCATACACGAGTGGATACAAAGGAATATGAGATATATGTTTCAAGCTAAATCAATGACGCACGATAAGGAATCAAAGAAGTGAATATTTTCCTAATAGTTTCATAGCCTCCCGAAGATAAGTACAGACGTCTCCGTACCGATCCACAAGACTCTACTAAACCTGCATGTGAATCATAACACCTATGAACCTAGAGCACTGATACCAACTGTCACGACCCCAAATTCCCTCCGTAGGAGGTCGTGATGGCACCTAGTCTCTAAGACTAGGTAAGCTTATCAATGCGGAATAATCATAAATATCTGAAATAAATAAACTACAATTCAAATAATTACAACTCCCAAAATTCGGTAGAAATAAGTCACAAGCTTCTAAAATTTTATTCTCAATGCTCTATATATCAAGGTCTAAAGAAAAATAAGGAAGCAACATAAAAATGATAGAAGGGGACTCCGAAGTCTGCGAACGCTGGCAGATATACCTCGAAGTCTCCGTGCGCAGGTAACTCACTAACGTGTAGACTAGTAAGATGTACATGGATCTACACAAAAAGATGTGCAGAAGCGTAGTATGAGTACACCACAGCGGTACCTAGTAAGTGTCAAGCCTAACCTCGGTAGAGTAGTGACGAGGTCAAGACAGACCCTACTGGAGAATAAATAATGACATGGAAAAATGTTTAAACAATTTAATAAGATAAAATGGCGATGGAAGTGAATCAAGTAGTATGTCACATTTAATTACACCAAATAATGGCAAATAAATACCTCGTGAAAACAAAAAAGAATTTCTTTTCAACTTTAAGAAAAATCACAATAAAAATCAAAGGCAACTACGACCATAAATCAATATCAACAAGGGCACTACCGAGGTACCGCCTCGTAGTCCCAAATCATAAATAAATTCATAATATCCCATTTTCCTTATATCACCGCGGGAGCCTTCACAATTTATTTAAAGAAAATATTGTTCTCGAAATAGCATCCCGCGTTTTAGCCACTCTTATCACACCGCATGATTTCTAGTAGTTTCCCCTACTAGCCACGCGTATCAAGCCACCCTTATCTCACCGCATGCGTTTCAATACTCAGACCTTATACCACCGCATACGTATCAATATCACAATTTGCACCTCAAGTGCTCAAATAATTTAACTTGCCAAAATAAATCATCAATAATATTTTTTCACAATAAAGAGCTCACGACTGCATCACAATGAGTACGAAAATCATACAAAAATATTCAGCAATAAATAATTCAGCAAAATAATATTTAAAAATCTTAATATATTGCTTCAATACCAAATTTTAAGTATCAAATAATTCATATTAATAATATTTATTTTAAAGAAAATCAACCTTCAAATAATGCACAGAATAAATGAAACCAAGTTCTAAATAAACAGGTAAAACAATTAGCAGGAAAAAATCAGACAACTTTAAAATATAAATATTAAATCAATGATGAAGAATATATCAGAATAAAATAGTTTAATTAATGCGCAACAGTGATCTACACAATTTAAAAATATAATCTTTCACATTTTGCCCATGTACACACTCGTCACCTCGTGTACACGACTTTCAACACATTACAATTTATCACTTCAATACCAATCCTAGGAAAAAAATTTTCCACACAAGGTTAGACAAGTCACTTACCTCGACTTGCTCCAATTTAACCAAGTAGCATGGTTTTTCCTCGATTTTTCGATTTCGGTCAACTCGTATCTAGTCATAATTAATTCGATACAGTCAACAAAAATTATAGAATCAATTCTATAAGAAAATACTATATTTTTCAATAAAAATCCGAAATTAACTCAAAAATGGCCCATGGGATCCACGTCTCGGAATCCGGCGAAAGTTACGAAATATGAACGCCCATTCAACCACGAGTCTAACCATACCAAAATGACTAAATTCCAATAACAGTTCGACCCTCAAATCCTCAAATCTATCAAAGAGGATTTTCGAATTTTTCCAACTTAAATCACCAATTAAATGTTAAAAACAGTGATAAATTCGGGTAATCTAACAAAGATTGAGTTAAGAACACTTACCCCAACGTTTTCTCTGAAAATCTCTCAAAAATCGCCTCAATCCGAGCTCCAATTCGTTAAAATTGAAAAAGTTTTAGAACTTAAATATTCTGCCCAGGCTTTTACTCATCGCGATCGCGTACATCCACACGCGATCGCGAAGCACAAATTACCACTGCCCAAATTAACTCTACGCGATCGCATATATCCTCACGCGATCGCAGAGCACAGAGTTCCCATCTCTACGCGATCGCAGTCCTCTTCACGCGTTCGCGAGTCACAAGGTCTCAAAGCTACGCGATCGCATCCCGCTTCATGCGATCGCGAAGCACAAAACTTAGCAGCCCTCAATTAACCCTACGCGATCGCAAACAATGCCACGCGATCGCGATGCACAGACTAGCCCAACCTACGCGATCGCAGTTGAACTCACGCGATCGCGAAGAACAAAATTAACACTGCCTCAACTAAGCCTGCGCGATCGCGTCCCAATCTTTGTGATCGTGAAGAAGGTTTAAAATACCGGAAATCAGCAGCTACAAGCAGTGCCAAAATGAAGGAAAATACTCCGAATACCATCTGAAACACGCCCGAGCACCTCGGGACCTTAACTAAATATATCAACAAGTCCTAAAACATCATACGGACTTAGTCGAGTTTTCAAGTCACATCCAGCAACACTAAAACACGAATCACACATAGATTCAAGCCTAATGAACTTTGAAACTTTCAATTTCTACAAACAACACCAGAACCTATCAAATCAAGTCTGATTGACCTCAAATTTTGTACGCAAGTCATAAATGACATAACGGAGTTATAAAAATTTTCAAAAATGGATTCCGACTCCGATATCAAAAAGTCAACTCCAAGGTCAAACTTCCAAACTTAAATTTCTATTTTAGCCATTTCAAGCCTAATTTCACTACGGACTTCCAAATAAAATTCTGATCACGCTCCTAAGTCCAAAATCACCATACGAAGCTGTTGGAATCATCAAAATTCTATTCCGGGGTCGTTTGCACATAATTCGACATCCGGTCACTAGTTGAACTTAAATTCTTTTATTTTTTTCATCAAAATTCCATATCTTGGGCTAGGAACCTCGGAATTTGATTCTGAGCATACGCCCAAGTCCCAAATCACGATACGGACCTACCGGAACAATCAAAACACTGATCCGGGTCTGTTTGCTCAAAATGTTGACCAAAGTCAACTCGATTGAGTTTTAAAGCTCTAATTCACATTTTAATCCATTTTTCACATAAAAACTTTCCGGAAAATTTTACGGACTGCGCACGCAAGTCGTGTAATGATAAGTAGTGCTTTTCGAGGTCTTAGAATATTGAATTAATTATTAACTTTAAAGATGACATTTTGGGTTATCACAAATTTCTAGATGTATCTCTTAGCAAAGGGCAACCTTTTTGTTCAAATATTGACAATCCACAGTTTGACTTAACATGATCATCTTCATCATTTTTATCCACTCGATTATACCCTTTCTCACTTCCATGTAAATATCTTGAACAAAATATTAGACTTTCTTCAACAATATACCCTTCTGCAATAGAACCTTCAGGTCGACTTCTATTGCGAACATAACATTTCAGTTTGCGCAAGAATCTGCATAATATAACATTCAGTTAAACGTGTAGCACGAAAAATTAACAAGCCACATAAAATTAAACCGAAATTATAAAATACAAACATACCGCTCTATTGGGTACACTCATCTGTATTGTACAGGTCCAGCAAACGTAGCCTCTCTTGGAAGATGAATGACCAAGTGCACCATTATATCAAAAAATGTCGGCGAAAATATTTTTTCTATTTTGCTCAACGTAATTGGAATTTGAGTTGCAAGTTGATCCAACACATCAACTCGTACAGTTTTTGAACATAACTCTCTGAAGAAAATACTTAT
This sequence comes from Nicotiana tomentosiformis, assembly GCF_000390325.3. Lineage (NCBI taxonomy): Eukaryota > Viridiplantae > Streptophyta > Magnoliopsida > Solanales > Solanaceae > Nicotiana > Nicotiana tomentosiformis. The sequence goes on along the minus strand of NC_090820.1, from coordinate 101,426,956 downwards.
CTCAGTAATAGCTTTATAGACATGGTTTGGCAGGATTTCGCGGATTGCAAAAGGAAGCAGTTGTTCCAAAAGAATATGAGAGTCATGACTCTTCGGTCCATAAATTTTACGACCCTCTAACCTTATACACCGTGATAAATTGGAAGAATATCCATCTGGAACCTTAATAGTTTTCAAGAACTTGCATACTTTAGACTTCTCGTCTGATGATAAACTATAGCATGCTGCTGGATAACACCATTTTCCATCTCTTTGAGTTGGATGCAAATCTTTTCTTATACCCATTTCCTTCAAATCACGACGAGCATTCAAATTATCTTTCGTTTTTCCTTCCATATCTAATAACGTCCCAATAATATTGTCACACACATTTTTTTTCAATATGCATGACGTCTAAATTGTGGCGTATTAGATTATTTTTCCAATAAGGAAGTTTGAAAAAGATGCTTTTCTTCCTCCAATTATGAATGCCTTTACTTTTTTCGTATCTTTTTCTCTTTTGGGTCTTACCAAATTTAATGTCTTCCAAGCTATCCAACTGGTTTAAAATATCATCTCCATAGAGAATTTTTGGAGCAGGTCTTCTTTCTACTTCCCCATTAAAATCACGTGTATTTCCCCGCCACTTATGATTAGGCGATAAAAACCTACGAGCATCAATGTAAGAGAACTTACGACCATACTTTAATCGAGTAGACGGAGTCTCTTTGTTGCATGAAGGGCAAGCCAAAGCTCCATTTGTGCTCCATCCAGACAAGTAGGCATAAGCTGGAAAATTATTTATAGTCCATAAGAGTGCTGCCCGCATACAGAAGTTCTCCTTTCTCGAAGCATCATATGCATCGACTCCATTATACCACAATTCTTGCAACTCATCCACCAAAGGTTCTAAGTACACATCGATATCATTTCCGGGAGCTTTAAGGCCAGGTATCAACAAAGACAAGAAGCAATATGGTTGTTTCATGCACATCCAAGGGGGGTAGGTTATACACAGTAATAATTACTGGCCAAGTGCTATGAGAAACACTTAAATTGCCGAAAGGATTTATCCCATCATATGCTAATCCAAGTCTAACATTACGAGGATCTCTGGCAAAGCCCGGGTTAGATGTATCAAAATGATTCCATGCATCTGAGTCGGCTGAATGTCTAAAAACCCCATCTTTCAAATATTGATCATGATGCCATGTCATGTCTGAAACTATTTCTGGTGACGTAAACAACCTTTGCAATCTTGGTTTCAAAGGAAAGTAACGTAAAACTTTTCGAGGAATTTTGCTTCCACTTTTTTCTGTAGTAGCCCTATTAGCTTTTTGACCTTCTCTTGATTTCCACCTAGACTCGCCACAAACCAAGCAAGATTCAGCTTTTGCATTATGTTTTCAAAACAGCATACAATCGTTTTCGCAAGCATGTATTTTTTCATAACGAAGACCTAAACTTCGAATCACTTTTTTTGCTCCATAGAATGATTCCGGTAAAGTTTCACTAGAAGGAAGTGCTCGTTTAATTAACTTCATTATGCAGTCAGTTGCTTTTATCACTCAATCCATAAAGGCACTTAATTTGGAACAGCTCCACAATCAGTGACAACTTGGAGAATTTCTCGCAACCAGGATAAAGTTGTTGTGCAGCATCCTCCAGTAATTTGGAAAATTCCGAAGCTGGTTCAGAAGGATCAACCCCACCAGAACAATTCGTGATATCAGGGCCAGTGGCATCATAAATCATTTCAAATATATCATCACCTTGCCCTTTTCTTACTTCCTCTTGTCTTATTTCATTCTTATTAGTGATTTGCTCTTTGGGTGCAAATTCTCCGTGAAAAAGCCAACGAGTGTACCCCTTGACTATCCCAAAAATTATTAAATGTTCCTTTACTTCGTCTCTAGTTTTGTGAAAAACATTGTTGCATTTTTTACAAGGGCAAGGAATTTCACCTTCTGGTTCTGTGTGCTTAAAAGCAAATTGAAGAAAATCCTCAACTCCTTTTAAATATACATCGCTCAATCTATCGTTATAGCGCATCCAAGTCTTGTCCATTTCAAAATTTCCTATAAAGAAAAATAAAATAAGATCAAGATGCTTAAAAAAGAAAGATCACTTAACCATGGTTATACAATTTAGAGGCTAATTTTGCTACATTCAGAAAGATACAATGCTTAATTTGGAAAATAAATGTAAATGAACTTATCAGTTACTCACTTATATATCTTGAATCAAATAGCAACTTTTACACAAGATAGAGAATAAATCTAAAGCAAATAAATTTTGGAGCACAAGAAAAAAAGTGTCAAGAGAATAAGAACAATAAAAAAATTTCCAAATACATAATTTGAAAGCAATCCATAATCACATTACTAATTCTTACAATAAGATGTTTGTGATAATGAAAAGCTGGAAGGTATTATGTACTGGATGAAAGAATCTGTAGCAACTGCTACTAAAATCACCTTACAATTAATAATTAAAGCAAGAGAAATAAGAATTGCAGAAAGAATGAGGGAAAAGAGAATGAAAAAAAGAAGCAAAGACAAGATAAGTCAATGTCATGAATTCTTTATATGCAATACCCCCTTTAAAAAAATCTGCCTTCATAAGACATCTCTCACAACAATAATCACGACCAGATAGGTATTCATGCTTATTGGCCTTCAAGTTGGATGTGATAGCAAATTATGGCTTCTATTCTCTTAGGTGAGAGTTTTTTAGTTTATAGTACTAAATTTAGCTGGTTCAGATTCAACCAAAAAATAGTTGACAGATAAGTTTCAGCTTTTGCTTTTTAAATTTATGGATCTTTTATCCTGTAGTGAAGAATTTGTGTGCCGATTGAAGTTTTGAAAATTGGTTTAATGCTCTTTGCCCATTTGTGTTCTTATTCTTGGCAAGCCGAACTAATGAAAATGAAGTCGAAGCCAATGACGAGAGCCTTAGAAAGCGTGTCATATAAGTTGTAGATTTAGTGTTGTGGGCTGAGAACAATTCCTTCAAAAGACATGTCTTTTTTTGAACCAAAAGACTACAACAGCTGAATTTAAATGCAAAATGATGCAGCAGACTATACTCTACACCTATAAATAGATACACAAATATACATAACTCCTTTAGTGCCAGAGGTTTTGGCATTCCTATTTGGATAGCAGATCTCAATATCCGAATGGGGAAATTGGACATTTCTCTTTCAGATTTAAGAAACTGTTAAAGGAATTCAACATTGTGATAGCTTATATTTCTATTCCGTGTTGTTAGTAGAAGCTTTATACTATTCACATTTTCATTGGACGGAGGAGTTTTCTAGATGTGCTGCTATTGGAAGAGTTGAATCTGATGCAAATATCATAAAGATTATAGAAAAGTTTTTGAGTTTTCAGTATCATATTCATGGAGGAGAAGAATCAAATGGAGAAAGAGAAAAAAAAAAAAAATTGAATTATCCTATCTTTGAGATTATGAACGTGCTTCAAGAAGCACGGGAATCGCAGTTAACCTTATAATCTGTGATTCTGTATGTTACAATTAGTCTAAGATAGCCAGAGTATTTGCCCATAAATTTTTATCACTTAACTCATACACTCTATTAATCATTGTTAATTAATATACATTACTTGATCTTATTTTAATTCTTTTGAGGACTCCCTCCCACAATACACACAAAGTGATAAAACAAAATCACATTAAACAAGCAGTATATCTTTTCATGCTAGAAGAGGCCATATGTCATAGCAACCCCGATACACAAAATCCCACTTTTTGCTCCAAAACAACAACAATCAGTATTCAACACCAAATCAATATTCACAACAACAATCAGCATTCTAAGCAGCCCAACAGTGAACCTCCGACTAGAAAGAAACAGAAGAAAGAGATTCCGGTTTTAAGCGAATAGGAAGAAAGAAACTTCAGAAAACAGAGAAAAAATAAACTTACTTTGCCGGATGATATCGCCAGTTGCTTCCAGCGGAGATGAAGAATGAGGTTGAGGCTTCATCTTTGAGAGAAATTTGGAAGAGATTAATTTTGAGAGATGAGGGTTTAGGGATCTTTTGGTACGGTGTAATTTTGAGAGATGAGGGACGCTTATGGGGATTGTACGTCCTGCTCTAAGGAATGCACATATATGTCAAAGTTGCATATTATACACTTTGGTCCATAATACTTTATATATGTTAAGATTAAAAATTTTAGAGGTGTTCATTCTTGGATTCAACTTAATTTTACGGGTTCTTTCTTATAAGTCTCATATTAATTTAAATAAATAAGATGATTATCTCTAATTAATTTTGGTTAACTTTTATATCGAATTTTAAACAAAACTTCATCAAGAATCAATCAAAATCCATTTTGATCAAGTGCTTCGAGAATAGTTATTTTACTCGGACATGTTCTATCAAAATAATACCTTTTGGGGTAATTAGAGGTGTTCATCGTTTAGTTCAATCCAATTTTACAGGATCTTACTTGTAAGTTTCTAATATAATTTAAATAAATAGGGATGATAATCTCTAATTAACATTGATAAACTCTTTTATCGAATTTAAATAAAGCTTTATCAAGTTCGCTCAAGCTTCACCATAATCATGTACTTTGAGAATAGTTATTTTAGGTGAACATGTTCTACCGAAATAATACATTTTAATGTAATTTGTGATGTTCATTGTTCAATTCGATCCAAATTTGCAGGAGCTTACTATCTTAATTACTTGTAAGTTTCACATATAATTAAAATAAATAGGGTGATCATATGTAATTATTATTGATTAACTATTATATCAATTTAAATAAAACTTCACCAAGTATCGCTCATGTTCCATCATGATCAAGTACTTGGAGATAGTTATTTTACTCAGACGTGTTCTATCGAAACAATACCATTTAGGGTAATAAAAGGTGTTCTTTTGACTTAATTTCACAGTATCTCTAATTGACTTTGATTAACTATTATATCAAGTTTAAATAAAAATTTCACCAAGTATCGCTCAAAATCTATCTTGATCAAGTGCTTTTGAGAATAGTTATTTTACTCGGATCTGTTCTATTGAAACAATACTTTTTAGGGTAATTAGAGGTGTTCATCATTCAGTTCGACCTAATAGTACAAGATCTTACTCGCAAGACAATTTAAATAAGTAGGGCGATCATCTCTGGTTAATATTGATTAACTCCTATATCGAATTTAAATAAAACTTCACCAAGTATCGCTCAAGATTTATCCTAACAAATGCTTCGAGAATAGTTATGTTACTCGGGTCTTTTTTTTAATCAAAACAATACCTTTTAGTGTAATTAGAGGTGTTCATCGTTCTATTCGATCTAATTTCGCCGGAGCTTACTAGATTACCAGTAAGTTTCACATATAATCAAAATAAATAAGTGATCATCACTAATTAATATTTATTAACTAATGTATCAAATTTAAATAAAACTTCACTAAGTATCACTCAAGCTTTATCCTGATCAAGTGCTTCGAGAATAGTTATTTTAATAAAATATAGTTATATTAATAAGTTACAAACTAAAACAGATAAATATAATTAAATTATCTGTTTAGGAGGAGGGAAACATGAATTTACAATTTGAAAAATAAAATACGATTTTACCAAAAGAAAAAAGTTCCCTCCAAATTATTTTCCTCTATTTTTTTTTGTGCCTAAATCACAGTCTTCTTTTCCTATTAGAGAGACTAGTGAGCCAAAACATAAACTAAAAGAAGCAAAAACCCTAAAATACTAAAAGTTACAAGAATTGAGGAGCAAAGGTACGCCACTTTTCCTTTAACATAACTCTTTTGTTTTTGTGGATGAATTACAAGATTAAATTACCAAATATGTAATCAAATCTTGCAAGATTCATGTCTTAGAACATATTTGTAACATATAACAAGTTGAACCTACTCCGATTAAATATTATCACCAATCCACCATATCAAAAAGTTAGAAACAGGAAACTACCATGTTCGATATTCAAAAAGGGAGCTTTATTGATCATTCTCTGGTTGAGTAATTTAAATTATTATTTTTTTGTGAAAGGGAATATTATTACTAATTTTAGAGAAATATTACATCAGTACTAGTGCCGCCTGTGCAATTGTGCTTAAAGGCAGATGTAAGCCCACCTTTTTCCAGTAGTGTTTCATTATTAACCAACTTCCTTGGTGCAAATATATAGCATATATTAACCAACTTCCGTTTAAACTACAGTGGCTCGACCCTAGATCAAATTAAAAAAATATGGCTTGCTTAAAGTATTTGATTTTTTGCTTGATACAACATAAACTTACCTTCTTTTGGTGGTGGACTGAGGATTATTTTTTGCACTTTGGGACCTAGTGAATAGTTAGCAGCCTTTCTTGTGGGTAATTCGATCCGGTTCTATTACTGGAAATTATTGAAAATATATTGATGTCTTACAAATACTTGTTTATAATCAGACATGGGTAGAAATGGTCTTCGAAAAAGAAATAATCGATTAACTGATGATCATGAGACGAAACCTCCGAAAGTTCCAAGAAGGCATATGTTATAGAAGATTTGCCCACACAACATTTGGAAGAAGTTGTTTATTCGGGTAATTGCAATAAAGCTTTAATAAAATATTGAATTCTTTATTAATTCCTTTTCAATTAAACAATATTTTGTGCTTGTTTAATCACCTAGCTAACTTATATTATGAATTTTCTAGGAAACATGAGTATGACAAGAGAATTGGAATTTAGCTTCCATTATGGTGGCCATTTTATATTTTCTCCTTCCAGAAAATATGTAAGTGGGCAGTTGGTGAAAGCAAACATTGATATTGAGTTCATAGCTTTCTTTGATCTGCTTGATGAAATGAAAAGGCTTTGTAACTTCAATATTCTTGAGGGAGATAAGTTTGTTTATTTGAGAGGTGATAGAGTTATCAGTGATTGTGATGGGTTAGTGGAATGTCGTGACGATTCAGATGTTAAGAATATGCTTCTCAGTTATGAGAAGCATAAGGATAAGTCAATTGATATTTATACACTCCAGAAAAATGATATTTTTATGAGTTCTTTTCTCAGAGAAAATAACTCTAATGAGAACTCGTCTGAACAAGTGAGTGAAACGGTTGTGGAAGAACATGAATCAACAAATTCAACAGGTATTCTTTTTCTTTTATTGATCTTTGTCAATTCTTTCGATATTTTTACTTGAAGTATATTTATGTAATCTTTAAATGTAGGCCCTAACATTGTGAAAAGAAAAATCAGAGGGTCTACACGATGCGTGAAGATAATTAATTTACAGGAAGGACAAAAATTGGTTGTTCAATTTGATGAAGATCACCAAGCTATCGGTGAGAATGCAACCGATTTCACTTGGTTTTTGGGTCAAACAGTGAGAAGCCGAACTTGTTGCCCGTTAAAAGTAAATGGTTGGAAAGAATTAGAGCAAGACAAGATCGACCACATGTGGGACATTATCTTGGTAAGAAAATTAGTAAACTAATAAAGTTTATAATTTTCTTTAATTTTTGATGGATTGACAATTTGAGATACTAAGCAAGTTTGGTTTTAAATCACTAGTTCTAACTTTTATAATGGTAGATTTTATTTTTTATAGGAAAAGTTTAATTTTGATGTCTCCGAGGGAAGAAAAGGGGCAATTCTTGGTCATATGAGTGACCTCTACAGAGACTATAGGCACAAGTTGAAAAATAAGTATTTCGATTCAAAAGCAACTTATCAACTTCGCTTACGGAATAAGCCTAAACTTCTCATTATAGATGAATGGAAATATTTGGTCAACCTTTGAAGTGATGTTGACTTTCAGGTATTTTAATTGATCTATTTGTTCTTTTAAATTATTATATGCTGTAGAAACTAATATTATTAATTATTTTTTAAAACTTTTGTTCAGAAGAAAAGTACGCAAAACAAGGCAAATAGATTGAAGCGTTCTTTGCCTCCATATAGTGGGACCAAAAGTTATGCAAGACTTAGATACGAAATGGTATGAACAACATGATATTTTTTTAGAACAACATTATAAGAATTATATTCACATATCTTATTCAATTAATGAAAATGATTATTATTTTCACAGGAGAAAAAAAATGGAAAAGCTCCATCTCGTGTTAGAAGTTTTTTTGGAATCTCGCAAGAGAAAAAAAGGAAAACTGTTATGACCCAAAAGGTCATCTTATATTTTAGAACTCGAATCTGCACTCTTAAGTCTTAAAAAATCTCATTTTACTCTCCTTGATTTGCGTGCGCAGTCCGGGCAGGTTTCCGAAAAGCTTTTATGTTAAAAATTGATAAAAATAAGAATTTATGCCTTATAAGTTAATTTTAGTTGACTTCGGTCAATATTTTTGGTAAACGGGCCAAGATCCATATTTTAACGGTCTTGGTAGGTCCGTATCGAATTATGGGACCTGGGCGTATGCCCGGAATCGAATTCGGAGGTCCCTAGCTCAAGTTATGAATTTTTGATGAAAATTAAAAGTCTGAAAAATTAATTATTTTTAAGAATTGATTGATATTTGGCATTGTTAGTATCGGGTCCGTAATCTGGTTTCGGAGCCCGGTACAGGTTCATTATGATATTTAAGACTTGTCTGTGAAATTTGGTGAGAAACTGAGTTGATTTGGCGTGATTCAGACGTCCAGTTGAGAAAATAGAAATTTTAAAGTGTTCTTGAGAATTTCATTTGATTTGGTGCTAAATTTGTAGTTCTAGGTGTCCACGGGTGAGTTTCGGATAGGCCACGGGATGTTTTGGACTTTGAAAATCTGGTTTCTTCTGCAGAGTTTGTGTTCTGGCATGTCCTTCTTCGCGTTCGCGAAGGTACTCTCGCGAACACGAAGAGTAAACTGGGCAGCTGGAGTTTTCTTCTTCGTGAACGCGAAGTGATGGGGGACTTACCCTTCGCGAACGCGACTGGCTCAACGCGAACGCGAAGAATGTGGGGACCTGGGGCGGAGAGTTTGGTCGTTGCTTCATTGCGAATGCGAGCCATGTCTCGCGAACGCGAAGGCCAGAGGGGAGCAATCATCGCGAACGCGAGCTGAGTTTCGTGAACACGAAGGCTTGGCAGCCAGTACCCTTTGCGAACGTGACAGTGCTCTCACGAACGCGATGAACACTGTTGCCCAGCACTTAACAGAATCCAAAAACGGAATTTTAGCCAAAGAAACTCATTTTTCTCAAAAACCAAACGGTGAGAGGCAATTTTTCAAGAGTCATTTCTTTCCCAAATTATTGGTAAGTGATTCTAAACTATTTTCTTTCAATTACCCATTATATTTCTTGAATTTTTAACCAAAAATCTAAAGTTTTTATGGTAGTATTAGGGGTTAGGGTAGAAACTAGGGATTTCGGGAATTGAGAGATTTAGATCTCAATTTGGGGTCGGATTCCAAAACCAATTATATATTCGGGCTCGGGGATGAATGGGTAAAAGGATTTTGGTCAGAACCTCGGGTTTTGACCAAGCGAGTCCGGGGTCGATTTTTCGACTTTTTGGAGGAAAATTTGGGAAATTTAATTTATAAAATATAATTGATTCCTTTAGCAATATTTGATATTATTGAGTCATTTTTGAATAGATACGAGTGGTTTGAAGGTCAATTCCAAAGGAAAAGCTGTGATTGAGAATTAAGTGGCCTTCGGAGCAAGGTAAGTGTTGTGTCTAACTTTGCTTGAGGAATAGGTATTGTGTGAGTATTTGCTACGTGTTTTGTTGTTGAATACGACGTATAGTTGAGGTGACGAGCATCTATACGTTGTGGTCGAGTCATAACATGCGAGTGAAATTTCATTTCTTGCAAATTTGTAGTCTTAAATCTTGTTATACATGCTTATTGTTGTTGTTGAAATGTTGGGAGACTTGTATCCGGTTCCACCAAGGTCGATAAAATTGTGAATATAGATTCGAGGTTGAGATGTTAAATTGTGAAAGTAATAATTTATGAAATATTGATTTCTTGTGAAACTTCTCTCTATCCGTTGTTATTGATTCTGTGAATTGTGAAGAAGAGTGTAAAGCACGAAGAGTGATGCCGTGCATGATTTATTTATATTATAAGGAAGAGTGTAAAGCACGAAGAGTGATTCCGTGTATAATTTAATTATATTGTGAGGAAAAGTGTAAAGCACGAAGGGTGATGTCGTGCATAATTTATTTATATTGTGAGGAAGAGTATAAAGCACGAAGGGTGTTGTTGTGCATGAATTATTTATATTGTGAGGAAGAGAGTAAAAGCACGAAAGGTGATGTCGTGCAGTCTTATTTGTTATTTGGTGAGGTTGAGAGTAAAAGCACGAATGGTGATATCGTGCAGTTTTCATTTGTTGTCTTAATTGCTCAATTCGTTTAAGGATTTTCTGTTTAATTCTGTCTTTTCATTATTCTCACTCTTCATATTGTATTCCCCCACTGTATGTCCCCTTCCCATTATTTCTGCGTTATTGCTTTATTTACTGTTGTTGCCTCTAGCATGATTATACTGTTCATGTTATATGTGAGTGTCTTGTCCTAGCCTCGTAACTACTTCGTTGAGGTTAGGTTCGACACTTACCAGTACATGGGGTCGGTTGTACTGATGCTGCACTATGCACTTTCTGTGCAGATTTTGATATCGGCTCAGGTTGATCGAGATTTGCTACTGGTTCGCTGTCCGGAGACTCAAGGTAGATCTGTCGGCGTTCACATACCTTGAAGTCCCCGTCTATCTTTATGTCCTACTGTTTTCTTTCATTCAGATAGTTGCATTTCTTTCAAACTATTACTTGTCGTAAATTCTAGATTGCTCGTGAACTGTGACTCCAAATCCGGGTGGTAGCAGTTAATACAGTTTTATGATATTACACACTTATTATATTTCATCTTAGTCAATTATTGTTAATTACTGAATGGAAATAAGGAATTGGTTAATGATTCTCTAACGTTGGTTTGACTAGCAAGTGAAATGTTAGGCGCCATCACGGTCCCGTTGGTGGAAAATTTAGGGTCGTGACAAAAACAAGTTGATACTTTCCAACAAGATGTCATTGTAATGTCAATGTATTCTTATTTTATATTTATCTCCTTTTAGAATATACATTTGCACTTATGTTTAATTAATTTGCATTATTGATTGTAGGTTCAATTTGACCAATTAAAAGAGCAACAAAAAAAAAGGAGAAATTTCTTTAAATGATGATGATATCTTTGAGAAAGTACTTGGGGTAGAAAAAATTGGATATCTTCGAGCATATGGTCCCGGAAAGAATATCAGTGAATAATTTGGAGGTAGATCAACAAAGATACAACTTATAAAGCAAGTAGAATTGACCAGAAAAGAAGCAAATGAGCGTGTGGAATAAGTTAAAAGGGAAGCTAAGAAACAAATCGAAGAAGTTAAAAGGAAAGCTGATGAAAAAGTTGAAGAAATGAAGAAAGAAACTGATAATAAACTAGTGGAGATGGAAAAACGATGGGAAAAAAGATTCCAAATGATGTTTGCAGCTCAAAATCGACAGCCAAATGATGCAAATCAGATCGTAAGTAACTTATTATACTACTTACTAATATCTTATTATATCATCCTTACAAAAAATTATTCTTATTAACAAGTATAATTTATTTTTTTCAGCGAAAATACTTTGTTGTACTTATTTATATTTTTAATTGTTGTTGCATGTTGTGGAGTAGTGATGGAAGCATCAAAATTGACGGGGACATGAATAATTACTATTTCTTTTGTATAAGCGTATTGATATGTTTGATTAAAATAATATTTCACTATTTTGAATGATATTGTTGAACATTTATTAAGTTTTTTTTTAATATTTCATTTATTAAATAATTACAATTGAATGTATATTTCATGCCAAAAATAATTTCTTACCTACATTATATGAATTATTGTGGCTAATAGTATTCAAGGCAAAATTCTCAATTAGTAGCTATGGATTTTTGAATCGTAGCAAATCATATATACAATAGTCACATAATATAAACATGGCTATACATTTTTATTTTCATAGCAAATGAAGAAGATCTTTTGCAACAATTTTGTGTTTTGTGGAAAAAAAGTATGGAATTTAGCTATGCATTTTTAATTTGTAGCTAAACATATATATCTATAATTGCTACGTATCACGAACATGGCTACATATTTTTACTTTTCGTAGCAAATAAAGAAAATATTTTGCTATAATAAGATATATTTCATGGTTAAAAGTATGAATTTTTAGCTGCAATAAGAAAATATCTGTGGTAAATACTTCAATTCATTGCTATGAATTTTTTATCCGTAGCTGAATACAAGTACTATTACTACGAAACTAAGCTATAGAAATAGCCACAAAATTTAAAGTTACGTGGCAAACAAATTAAATCTTTTGCTACAATACAACACTTTGTAGCTACAAAATAAAGATAGCTATACATTTAATTTGTCGTGGCAAAAGAATAAAATTATTGCTATAATTATCTTTTCCGTGGCAAGAATGTATTATCATCACAGCTAGAACACAAAAAAGTTCCATAGCAATAAGTATTAGTCCTTTGCCATGGGTCATGTAAAGTTTATAGCTAACTTTTAGTTACGCCACTTCTTGGTACGAATGCTACGGAAAAATAATTTGTGGCTAAAGTGTTTAGCTATGGAAATTTTTATATTTAGCTACAATATATTTTATAGCTATATATGCATAATGTTGTAGTGATCATTATGAGGTTGGATGACTCCTTCTGCATCTTCATCATCGAAGGACAAAGTCCCTATGGGTGCGTAATCTTGAGTCTGAGATCGCTTTTCCCTCGCAATCGATGTTTTAGTGTGTTTAAGCATTGGTCCCTGAGGGGTATCGGCGCTGCCGATGATCATGTGAATGACGTGTTGTGGTTCTTCTTGCTCGTTTTGCTTGCCGAAATCCCTGTTTTTAAAATGGTTCTTCGCCCTATCACTCAGAAATTCCCGAAGGTGCCCTTTGTTAAATAAGCGGGCTACTTCATCTCTTAGTTGCCTGCAATCTTCCGTTCTATGACCATGAGTGCCATGATATTCACACATTTGATTAGGATTCCTTTGGGTAGGATCGGTCTGCATGGGTCGAGGCCACTTGGTGTCTTTGATGCATCCGATAGCCGACACGATGGCGGATGCACTAACGCTGAAGTTATACTCTGATAATCGAGGTGCTTCTATAGGATCGACATATTTATCAAAGCCTCTCTTGCTCATAAGTCCCCGAGAATTTTGCTCTCGATCAATCCTTCGATTGTTCCGAACTGTATTGCGTGTTGAACCGTTGTTCATCTGATCTGCGACATACTGTTGATATCGGTCTCTGTTCGACCTTTGTTCTCTGTCGATCTCCCTTTGATTTTTAGTAACTATCCTGTTCTGATGCACGGGTCCATACGGAGCTCCCAACTGGTCATCTTCGACCCTAATTTTCGATTGATATCTGTTGTATATATCTGCCCAAGTTATTGCTGGATACTCGATCAAATTTTTCTTCAGCCGACGTGATGTTGTCGAACTTAGCTCGTTTAACCGTTGGGTGAAAGCTTGTACAGCCCAATCGTCTGTGACCGGTGGCAATTCCATGCGTTCCATTTGAAATCGGGATACGAATTCCCTCAGCATTTCATTACCCCTTTGCTTTACTTTGAAGAGGTCCGATTTCCTTGTTGCAACCTTTATGGCACCAACATGTGCCATTTACGAACGAATTTGCTAACATGGCAAAAGAATCGATGGAATTTGGCGGTAAATTGTGATACCAGATCATTGCTCCCTTCGAGAGGGTCTCCCCGAACCTTTTCAACAACACGGATTTGATCTCATCGTTCTCCAAATTGTTACCTTTGATGGCACATGTGTAAGAGGTGACGTGTTCGTTAGGATCGATCGTACCGTTATATTTGGAAATTTCGGGCATACGGAATTTTTTGGGAATTGGTTTTGGGGCTGCACTCGAGGGAAAAGGATTTTGTATGAATTTTTTCGAATCAAGCCCTTTTATCATTGGTGGAGCCCCCGGGATTTGATCGACCCTGGTATTGTACGTTTCCACTCTCTTTTCATTGGCTTCCACTCGTTTTGTGAGCTCCTCGAGAAGTTTAGTAATTTCGGGAGTGGTCCCCGATTCTTGCTCGTTTGATTTCACTATGGCGGGCTCCGTTCTGGGGGTGATTTCTCGAAGCGGATTGGGATCCGACCTGCTTTGTATATGAGTTTGGCTCTGTAACTGGGCTATCGTTACTTGTTGGGCTTGTAGCATCTCGAAGATTATTCGTAAGTTGGCTCCGATTTTTTCCCCGTTATGGGTGTCTCGGGCTACGGATCGAGTACCGCCCTGAATACTTTTTTTCCGGTTCGGAACGCTGATTTGCCTCCAGAGCTATTCGTGAATTGACATCCAATGGTACTTCGGCTCGAATTTCAGGTACTTCGATTCGAGCCTCAGCCCCATCGTCAAGTGGCCTTCCGCCCCTGGGTACCAAGTTATTAGTTTCACCTTGAAGGCCGGCTTCGTGGTCGATAGGTAAAGCCATTGCTGATTTGAAGTTGTAAACTGGTGTGTATTGCAGATATGTCAAACAATCACTGTTATCCTAAGCCCCACGGTGGGCGCCAAACTGTTTACCCAAAAAATCAGATAACGTTAAATTTATGTATGGTTCTAAAGATACGTGATACCCTTTGATACAAATCGTATAGAGAGATAGCAATACGAATATTCTTGACTTTGAAAATGAGAATAATGAACAAAAAGAATGAATAAACTGAAGTAAAACAAGCACATAGAGATATCTTTTGTTCCAGTATATTCAGTATGTCCATAGCTTACAAAGATCTCCCTTTTATAGTAGAGGGTCATTACTTTATTTATAACAAAAAAATAATAAAATAAAGCATATAGTGGAGGACCCATGATGATTTATCTTTTCTTCGATTCCTGCCAAGATTCTCTCTTTTAGTGCGGTTGCAACGGCTCTTGTCTGTGAGCTCGATACTGGCTCGAACTCGTTACTGGATCGAGCCCTTCGGTCTTGGCTCGAGTTCGACCTTCGGGATTGGCTTCGCGCATTTTCGACCTCGAAGCAATGTCTTGCGGATCGATTTGGTCACGGCCTCGATAAGGTTATCGAGCCGACTCCTCGAGCAGCCTTCGGACTCGAGGCTCGTTAGTACTGTCTTCGGAGCTCACTTCCAAAATCCCACTCCGATTTCTTACTACTTGAACTCTATCGAACGTAGGAAGACCGAAATCTATTTCGACCATATACAATTTTAAAATAATTTTAATTTATAATAAATAGGGTATCTACTTTGCTATAGGAGTTAAAATTTTGTACAAAGAAACTAATAAGAGTTTCACAAATTCAACGTGAAAGGACCTTTTTCGAGAATAATGCTTGGCCAAGATCACATAGTAGGCTATATCTTAAAGTGATGGCTAATTATTGGTATATATAAGTCTACGTGACCTTGGATTCTACACAGGTTTTCGAAGTATAAAAAGTCAACAAACTTGAAATCCAATAGCCTTCATTTCAAATCAAGCATAATTATTCGGTGGAGAAAGACATAGTGACTTTTTGGATTGGCTTAAAAGTTGGTCAAATCAGTTAAAAACACATTTTGTCTTGTTTGAGTATTTGACAAACCTAAAAATAGCTTTTAAGTCAAGTACTTTTAAGCTGAATTAAGTCAAAAGCCAAAAGTCAGGAATGCCCAACTTATTGCTTGTTTGCTTAAAAACTTTTTATGTTTGACCAAGTAGTTGACCTTATTATTCTTCCCATTTTTATAAATTACAAAATACTCTTAGTTTACTAAATAAGTCATAACGTCATTTTTTTTCCATCTTCCATTTTGACGTTGCAGGTATCTTTCTTCACTTTATTATAATAAATAAGTAGCTTTATTTTTTTTGTAATAAGTAATTAATAAGATCCTTAATTACATGATAGTAGACAAATGTGAGAACTAGAGGAGAAACGAAAGAAACGATGCAAAGGCTGAGACATTAGTTTTATTGGCATTAATTTATACTTTTATTACGCTTTTTTCATTTCACTCTAGAAACAAATAATTTTATTTAGTAGTTGAATATTAAGAGCAAAAGCATGTTACAATTCTATTGGCATTCAAATTATATTTATTAAAAAAATCTTATCTAATTAATTTAATTTAGAGTTAATTAAGACATAAATTAGTCTGTATTTGAGTTAATTTTACATTAAGGATGTTGTAGTAATAAGCTTATTTTTAGTGTTAATAACTTTAAGGATATTTCGATCATTTTAACAGAAAAAGTGCTTATTTGCACTTGTTTACTAAACACTTCAACAACTTTTTTTTAATTTCAGCACTTTTATCCAAACGCATAACTACTTATTTAGAAAACAAGTTCCAGCACTAAAAATGTGCTTTTAAGCACTTGTGCTTAAAAGTCACTTTTTTTAAGCCAATCCAAACGGGCTCATATTTATACCCATATGTGAGCAACAGAGCCAGAATTTTAATTAAAAAATATTAAAATATAAAAAATTAAATATACAAAAAAGTCAAGAGGATCCAATACATAGTGTATATATATAAAAATTAATTTTTTACCTATTTAAACACTATAATTTTCCAGCGCAGAGGTGTTAATTACCACCCCTTAAAACTAGGAAATTTTATAAAAATGTCCCAAAAAAATCCTAACTTACCAAAACTAGCCAAACACATATAAAAATTAAAAACTCAAAGAAATAAAGTTCTTTCTCTTCAAGAATCACACACAAAAATCTCATTTCATATTTTTAAGCATGATTTGCAACATAAAATGTAGGACATAAAGGAAATTTTATGGATGAGGTAGCTAGTGGCGAAGCGAGAAAATTCAATTAGGGTGGTCAAACTTTTGCCAGTGGGTTATGTAAGGATGTTCAAAGTCTATTTTTAATCAATAACAAGTAATATTTTACCTTATACGTAGTATAATTAACGTAGCTTCGTCCCTGGAGGTAGCAAATAAGGTGGTGAAATACAAAAAAATATATATACAAGATTCTAAACATCTAAGCAAAAAATTACTTTTTTCAATGGGTGTGATTGAGATTCAATGAAAACATATAGATGAGTCAATATACAAAATTTGAGGAAGATTATAGGTGATTTGGACTGATTTGGTATCAAAATTCGTAGTTAAAATCGAGTTAAAAAAATTCTTCTGCGAGACATGTATCACGCATGTATCTCACACGCAGGTATAAATGGATATACATGTAATACATATTTGATACAAATATGATAAATATGTGATACACAAGTTATACACAGTATGATACACATATCATTATTTTTATATTCATCTTCTACTTCGAATTTTCAATTCAAACTACCTCAAAACTCTCAAAAAATGAGATTCAAGCTCGTTAAAGTGTACCTAATCTATTCTAAATAACACTCACTCCAAAGAAAGCAAAACTTTGACCTTTTGTTGGATACAAATAGCTAATTGGCTATTATTAATAATATTTTATGAATTAATCAATTTTTATAATAAAGTATTTTCTCTTAAAACTATATGGCTCCGCAATTGCCATCACATATGCAATAAATAATTAAAACTTTGGAGGTACGTGGGTACTAGTTATCATAAAGTAAATTATAAAAACTGATAGGCACGGCTTCGTATAACTATTTTCTACATTATTTGCATCTTTAATTTCACGATCTAAAGTGTCCATTTCAGTAATAAACCCTAATTGTTGCATGCTTGACCATAATTGATGTGCTTCGTTGTCTCTTTTTGCTGATATTTTCTTATCTTTGGCGGTGATAATTCTTGAAAATTAACAACCTCACTGATTTAACTTCTTCTTAATTAAGGCAATTACTTCACGTTTTCCAAGTATCTTGAAGGGGCTGTTTGCATGAAATTTCAGGGAATAGTCAAATACATAGGCTATATTCTCTAAATTTCTTATTTGCTAACAAGGTTTTTGTTTTTAGTTTAGGCAAAATAGCCTCGCGTCACTTAAACTTCGATTTTTCAAGCCGGTAACCAAACTTTAGAACATTTTATTTTAACAAGTCACTTACCATTTATTCTAAGTTATCAGTTAATGCTATTAAAAAGAGTTACGCGTAATTACATTTTAAGTTATCCAATTGTGTAATTTTTTTTTAAATCATTAATTCATAGAACGTAAACTTTTATTTTTTATACTGTCTGCACGTAGAATTTGAATTCATTATCTATTAGCAAGGTACTTATTTTTCTTTTTCTCAAAATTGACACAAAGACTATTCTCTAGATGGTTGATTAATTCACATTGTCTCAAAAAGAGAAGGGACACGTAGTCTTAACTCATAGTGATAAACAAAGGACGGTACCGAATCCCTTTGACTTTCCTTTGTTTTCTTCCTTTTTTCTCACCCTATATATACCCAAATTAATACTTTCCATTACAGACTTACAATATATCTTCTAACACATATTAATCTCTTCTAATTCTCTCTATTGCACTGTCTGATAATTTTTTTTTTGTACACAATAAATCTTAAAGAAGGAATACTAAAACTACTCAACATGGGAAGAACTCCTTGCTGTGAAAAAAATGGACTTAAGAAAGGTCAATGGACCTCAGAAGAAGATCAAAAGCTCATTGATTACATTCAAAAGCATGGTTATGGAAATTGGAGGGTACTTCCCAAAAATGCTGGTATTTTTCTTTAAATTTTCCTTTATTTTGTTCATTATCTGTTCTCTTCGTAAGGGGAGCCTTGGAACAACGGAAAAATTATCTTCGTGTGACCTATAAATCACATGTTCGAGCAATGGAAGCAACCACTAATATTTGTATTACGGTAGGTTATATCCACATCACATCCTTTAAGGTGCGGCTCTTCCCTGAATCTCGCGTTAAGGCGAGATGCTTTGTGCACCGGAGTGTACTTTTTTTCTTTCTCTGTTCTCTCCAATTCATTAATCATTCTTAACTTTTGCATGCATGAAGTAATAAATATTATTAAATTGTAGGACTTCAAAGGTGTGGAAAGAGTTGTAGGCTTCGTTGGACCAACTATCTAAGGCCAGATATTAAAAGGGGAAAATTCTCTTTTGAAGAAGAGGAAACAATCATTCTACTTCATAGTATATTAGGCAACAAGTAAGTTGTTTGTTTAACTAATCATTGGAAAGTAGTATATATGTACTTTTTAGTTATATAATAGTGTTGAAGTTCTCATGTTCTCTATGTCTTTGGACTTCCTTGAATTATAAATTTACATATTTAATTAACTATGCACTAATTGAAAATGATGTTTAACACTATCAGATTATCTAAAAAATAACCGCAAATAACCGTTGATAATAAGTAGAATTTGTAACTAAGACAACCTGCTATATACATGTTAAATTGCATTAATAGTATAAAATTTGTTACATTAAATTGCTGCTCGCTTGCCTGGAAGGACTGATAATGAAATCAAGAACTATTGGAATACTCACATAAGAAAAAAGCTTCTGAGAATGGGAATTGATCCTGTGACACACACTCCTCGTCTTGATCTTGATTTTACCTCCAACTTAAACCCTTACAATTCATCTCAAGTCAATATTTCAAGATTGGTGGGATTGCAACCTATGGTAAATCCAGAAGTCTTGAGAATATTAACCACTTCTCTTTTATCATCACAATATACAGTGAAACCAGCCGAACTCGTTGGTCAAAAGAATGTCCAAGAAAATCAACTGCCACCGTTAGTTCAACTTAGTCAAACTCAAACTGCTACTCAAGATATTCCATGTGTTCCATTTTCTAGTGAAGCTCAGCTAATGCAACAAGCAAATGTGAAGCAATTTTATAGCTCACAAAATTACCAACTAAATGATTGGCAAAATGGAAGTCAATTTGATTTGACAAAAGATTACTTTCCTTTACAAAATTATGGTTACTATGAGCCAGATCAATCTGTTATGGATCCTTCACCGTCCGATGCATCAACCTTCAATCCAACGGCAGCAATAACATGATGAAATTCCAATCTTTTATATCAAATTCATCTACGCCTTCATCTAGTTCTACTCCATTGAATACAACTACTGAAGATGAGAAGGAAAGGGGAAAGCTACTGTAGCAACATGTTAAATTTTGATATTAAAAATATTTTGGATGTCAATGCTCCTTATAGTTTTAGTCTAACACCAAATCACGTAAACAGTTCATAGAGACTTTGTTTTTTTTTTTTTTTTGGCATTTTAGCTTTGGAAAAATACCTACCACTTTTAGTTATTGTTCCTATTTTTTTTAAACTCTCTCATATTAGAAGTTTCGAATGCTATGTTTTACTTATCATTTATTGTCTCTACTTATTTTCCCTTTACACGCATATTTTTGCATTCAGTTGACATCCAAGCTAAGAGACACATAATATCACAAGAAACGAGATAAATTAACAACAAACAACAATAACCCAATAAAGTCGTAACAATTTAAAATCATATATAGAAGACAAATAACGGCGAAACAACGGGAAAATGTAAAGATGGTGGTTCCTTAGATCCCAACAGTCAAGTTACCGGCGACAACGCCGTCGCTTATGACAGGCTGGCGATTAGGAAGGTGACACGAGTTCTTTATTATTTTAGGGCCATAAAAAAGGAATTCATGACGATTTCCAATTTTTTGTGTGCTAATGTCAGGCAATCTTCATGAATTCGGGTGACGGACTCCAATTCACCTAAAATTTTGTGGTCCCTTAGAAACGACCTAATGAAAAATAGTCGTTACTTCGCCATTACTGTTCCTCGTTTTTTGGCGTCTTAGGGCCATAAAGTAGGAATTCAAGACGATTTTTAATTATTCGTGCGCCATCTTCATGAATTCGGGAGACAGGATCCGAATTGCCTAAAATTTTGTGGGCCCATCATAAATGACCTAATGAATAATAGTCATCGCTTAGCCGTGACCATTCCTAATATTTTGGCATTTTAGGGGCCAGAACACAGGAATATCCACACCATCTTCAAGAATTCGGGCGACGGCTCCAGATCGCCTAAACTTTTGTGGGCCCATCGAAAATGACCTAATGAACAATAGTCATTACTTCGCTGTGATTGTTACTCATTTGTTTTGGCGTTTTAGGGCCATAAAACAAGAATTCGGGATAATTTCTAATTTTTCGTGTGCTAATGTCCACGCCTTTTTCATGAATTCGAGGGAAGGGCTCTGAATTGTCAAAAATTGTGGGCCTATCAGAATAACCTAATGAACAATATCCATCACTTTGCCATAACTATTTATTATTTTTTGGCGTTTTAGGACCATAAGACAGGAATTCAGGACGATTTCTAATTTTTCATATGCTAATGTCCAAACTATTTTCATGAATTCGGACGACGGGTTCCGAATCGCTTAAAATTTTATGGGCCCATCAAAGATAACCAAATGAACAATAGTCATCATTTCGCCATGTCTGTTCCTCATTATTTGGCGTTTTAGGGCCATAAAATAGGAATTCAAGGTGATTTCTTATTTTTCGTGTGCTTGCCATCATCATGAATTCGGGCAACGGGTTTCGAATCGCCTAAAATTTTGTGAGCCCATTAGAAACGACATGATAAACAATAGTCATCGCTTCGTCGTGACCTTTTCTCATTTTTTGTATTTTAGAGCCATAAATAGAAATTCAAGATGATTTCTAATTTTTCGTGTGTCCACATCATCTTCATGAATTGGGGCGAGGGGCTCTGAATCGCTTAAAATCTTGTGGGCCCATAAGAAACAACATAATGAGCAATACTCATCGCTTTGCCGTGATCGTTCATCATTTTTTGGCATTTTAGGACCATAAAACAGAAATTCATGACGATTTCAAATCCATCGTGTGCTCATGTCCACGCCATCTTCATGAATTCAAGCAAAGGGCTCCAAATTTTCTAAAATTTTGTGGGCCATTAGAAACGACCAAATAAATAATTGTCATCGTTTGCTATGACTGTTCCTCATTTTTTGGCGTCGTAAAGCAGAAACTCATGACTATTTTCAATTTTTCGTGTGTTAATGTTCCACACGAAAAATTATAAACGGAGGAAATGGAGCAATATAGGAAATTCAGAAGAACATCCTACCTAGCTGAGATGTTTCTCCAACAAAGGAGTAAAGATACATGGATCAAATTAGGAGATGATAACAATAAGTATTTTTATTCCATCATCGAACACAGGAAGCTCCAACAAGCAGTTACTCAAATACAAGACAAACATGGGATAATGCAACATGATCCAGAGAAGATAACTATGGTCTTTGTAGACTACTATCAGGAATTGCTGGGGAGGAAAGAACAGGGAAGGGTTAAAGCTTTTGGGAGTTTCTTGAAGAATGGTCACATATTGACAGTGGAAGAACATGTGCAATTGGTGAGAAAATACAATTAAAGGGATGTCAAAGAGGCTCTGTTTAGTATTGATAGTACAAAGAGCCTAGGGCCTGATGGATACAGTAATGATTTCTTCAAGAAAGCATGGTCAATTGTGGGAGATGATATGACTGAAGTTGTACTCGAATTTCTGAGCAATGGTAAGCTTTTGCAGCAGCTCAATGCAACCATGATCTCCTTGATTCCTAAAGTAGAGGTGCCACAAATGGCAAGCCAATACAGACCAATATCTTGCTGCAATATATTATACAAGTGCATATCTAAGGTAATATGTCAAAGACTGAATAAGACACTAACCTCACTGGTTGCAGAAAATCAAGCAGCTTCTGTTTAAGGGAGAGCACTAGCTTACAACATTTGAATCTGTCATGATCTAATGCGACATTATAATATGAGGACTTCATCAAGGTGTTTGATGAAGATTGACTTGAGAAAAGCATATGATATTGTTAGCTGGGACTTCATTGAGGAAGCTCTGATTGGATATGGTTATCTTATCTCATTTATCGAGTTGATCATGGTGTGCATCAAATCCACAAAATTCTCAGTGAAAGTAAATAGAGTAGGGTATGGATACTTTGAAGGAAAGAGAGTGCTGAGACAGGGAGATTCAATCTCACCACTGCTCTTTGTACTTGTCATGGAATATCTCACTAGAACTTTGAAGAGGATGAGTGAGCTCCTAGATTTCAAATTTCATCCAATGTGCAAGAATTTAAAGTTGTCACATTTAATATTTGTAGATGATCTAATGATCTTTTGCAAAGGAGATATACAATCAATTTAAAGGGTGATGGAGGCCCTGCACCACTTCAGTAGTATGACAGGTTTAGTGGAAAATGTTGACAAAACAAACATCTTCCTGGCAGGAATGGAAGATGATAGAAAGGAAGAGATATTGACATACATAGGATTCTCAATAGGAACTCTACATATTAGATATCATGGCTTGCCTTTGTCATCTAAAAAATGGAGTAAGATGGATTGTCACCAGCTGGTGGAGAAGATAACTACTAGAATTAATACTGCTTACTCGAATCAATTTTACTAAATGAGGTGGATAGCAAATGTAGGGACTATCTATGTGGTAGCTCTACTAAACACAAAAGGGTGCCTCTGATAGCATGGGACAAAGTTTGTGTTCCACAGCAATTTGGAGGGCTGAATATAAAGAGTTGTAGGAAGTGGAATATGGCACCAGTGGGGAAATTGCTATGGCAACTAGCAAAGAAGCAGGATATACTTTGGGTGAGATGGGTGCATGGGTTATATATGAAGAATAATGTGAGTATATGGGATCACCAACCACCTTTTGATTGCAGTTGGTACCGGAAGAATCTCAGCTCACTCAAGTTGGGAATGAAAGACTGGTATCAGGATGATATGCACCTGTTGACAGTAAATGGAGACTACTCTGTAACTATGAGCTACAAGCCTTAATAGGAGACATGGTGAAGCTTCCAGAAGCTGATTTAATATGGACTAAGCTCATGCAACCAAAGCATAGATTCATAGTATGGTTAGCAAATCAGGAGAGGCTGCTGACCGAGGAAAGGCTCAAGAGATTACAAGTAACAATGAGTGATGATGCAAGTTGTTTATGTAGAGAGGGGCTGACTGAAACTCAAAAATATATATTTGTTGAATGTACATGGGTTACTGAATTAAGGGAAGAGCTATCAACATGGCTTGGAATAAACTGCAGAGATATGGGGTGAGACAAACAATAAGATGGATCAAGAGAAAGCACTGGAGACAAACAATAAAGGAGGTGATCATGACAGTCTGGGGAGCGATGATATAATGCATGGCATGCTAGGAATTAGAAGCTGTTTTGAAATATAAATGTAAATATTAGTTGTGTTAAAGAGCGGATACAAAAGGAAACTAGGCATAGACTAGATATGATACAAAATACAAAGAGAGCTAGAGGTTGCCAAATGTTAATACAAAGATTATGTAATAAGTTTTTTTTCCAGTTGAGGCCTAGAAGTGTCAAGCACCCTTCCTAGAAAGTGGTTTGGGCTTTAGGTGCTCTTTAGGTTTATCAATTTGCATGTTTATGGTAATATTTCACATTTATTACCAAAAATAATTATTCACGCCATATTCAAGAATTCGGGTGACGGGCTCCAGATCGCCTAAAATTTTGTGGGCCCATCAGAAATGACCAAATGAATAATAGTCATTGCTTTGCCATGACTTTTCCTCATTTGTTGACGTTTAGGGCCATAAAGCAGAAACTCATGACTACTTCCAATTTTTCGTGTGTTAATGTCTATGCCATCTTCATGAATTGAGGCGAAGGGCTCCGAATCGCCTAAAATTTTGTGAGACCATATGAAACGACCAAATAAATAATAGTCATCGATTTGCCATGGTTGTTCCTCATTTTTTGGCGTTCAGGGACATAAAATAGAAACTCATGACTTTTTCTAATTTTTCGTGTGTTAAGTTTACGCCATTGATGGTAGACTAGAATCACGTGTTTTAGTCATAGTTTGCACTCTAATTACCGTACTTTACTTGTGTTTGATCTTAAATATTAGTGTATATAACTTATTATGTATTTTATACCTTGTAGAAAGTGATTTCAAGTTAAAAAGATATTCGGGAGCTAAATTGAACAAGTTGGAGCTTTGAAATTTGAGTAAAAGTCCAAGGGACTAAACCGGGATCACGTTCGAGGGTCGGGATCCAAGTGAGGATGTTAAAACATGAAGAAAGAGAGTAACTCTGTAAAACGTCCACTGTCGTGCCGCATGGGGAGGCGCGGTAGTGTAATTTTCATGTTGCCCGTCAGAACGTGCTCTCTGAACTTTCCCACAAGTGCCCCGCATGGGGCGCAATGCGTGGCTCGCCTGTGCAAGTTTCTCAGAGTATTTGTCCTATTTCGACTTAGAAAATATAATTTCGCCTGGGCCCACTCCTACATGGTATAAATACACCAAAAAGACGTTTTTGAAGGAACTTTTGACCTTGGAACCTTTGGGAGAACGTTGGAGGCTACAAGACACGGGATTCCTGTCACGCCCCCAAACTGGAGTGGGACGTGATTGGCACTCAACTCTTACCACTCGTTGAGTGAACCGTGTACTATTTGTATCAAACATCAAGTTCAATAGCAAATAAACTAATATGCTTAAATATTTATTCTAATCAAATTGCAGTTCTTAAGCTGACTGATAAAATATAATAAATAAAGAATAAATTCCAAAATATTTTAATACTGACCCACTAACAAGTCATGAGCCTCTAGAATTTGAAAAACAAAATTTGAAATAAATAGCCTACGGGGGCATCCCCCGGAAATAAATAAACGTAAAAAAAAGGTTATAAATGATAGTCTGAAAAGGGTCCGCTACCGCTGGGATGAATCAACGAAGTCTGTAAAGTGAATCTAGAATATCTCCTCTAACTACGTGCCTCGTTACCCGCGTCCTCAATACCTGCCACACGATGTAACAGGCCCAAACGGGCTAAGTAACCACCAAAGGATACCTAGTAAGTCTCACATGCCACCTCCTAAAAAGGCGGAGCGAGACCTTCTGAAAATAATAAGAAAGAAAAGGGATATACGGAAAATCATATAAATCATATAAAATTTTACAACTAAGTAATAAGCTGAAAAATGAAACTGTAAGCTAAACTGTAAGTTGAAACTAAACTTAACGTAAAAATTGAGCCCATAATTGATATCTGAAATAGAAACTGACTTATATATATTTCAAGACGTAACTTCGCAAAGTTAATTGTTACGCATAATGGCCCTGCATACGTGAGCATCTGGGAATACGTACGGGGGAGTGTCGGCCTATCTCCCCAATAAACAGTTGGCACCTACGAGCGTGGGTTAGATAACCTTGACATCATGGCACTTACGCTGGGGGAGGTTGGCCACTTCTCCCTACTGAATGTGATCACATTGATGCATGAATTAATGTTGAAATTGAATACTTAACTGAATGTGAATATCACAAATAAAAGCACATAACAACTGGTAATATACATAAGTATGTATTCATGTCACATATAAGGTCGTACTGAATAAGAATAAAGTGAACTGAGTATTAGATCACGAGAAGACATGACTTAGCTTTATCTAGCATATGGAGCACAAGGATTCTAATGGAATTTCCTACTAAAAAAGTAAACCTCTACTTACCTCAATTACAATCTTAACTTTGCCTCCACGTATCTTCCAGGCAATCACAAGTCACCAATTTCTCTAACTACATGACAATTGGGTTCAACGTAAATTAATACATGTCCAAAGAATACAACTATATACACAGTTCTCTTGTTCTAGAAAAATCCCACTTAGGTTCTAAAACACTAATTAGTCCGTAATAACTCAATATATCGATTTGTAATGTTTAATCCCACAACTCATTAGAACAAGCTATAACTACAATGGATAATCATGATTCCAATAATAAATTCATAGTAAATACATCCAAGGCTCTTAGTATATTGTAATAACATTATTGAATAAAGCCCAAGCATTTAAAATCCTTTTATTTATTTATTTTCTTTTTTAAAAAAATCCAAATCTCAAAATCCTACCTATATCTCAATTGATAGTAGATAAACAATTTTTACCAGAGAAAAGTATATGGGTACCTCCGAATGAGAGTCAATCTGCCACATTTTATTATAAATTTCTCGTGAAATCAAACTCTCAAGATAACCCAAGCAGTTGCAGACTTGCGGTGAACAAGCTTGAGAAAACAGAAACTTTGTTATCTTTCTTTTTTGAAAGTAGCCAGCGAAAGAGGCATACAATTGCCACACATTTAGTAGACTTATTTATGCTTAAAGTTTTCACTAGTGGGACATAGCTAAATAATTTTCCAACTTTTTTTTTCTTTCCGGTTGTTTACTTGACTTCTCTCACCATATTTTAAACTAATATATAGGCTACTTATCCTTCATTACACTAGCTAATAAGAAATTATTCAATACACTCGGATACTAGAAAATTTCAGTAACTTTGTTTTTCAACTAAAAGTCAGGTAACTTAGTTTATTCTTAAGTATCCATCCTACCATATTAATTCATATCCTATACGCATATTATCCCAAAAACTTCGCTTAAACCGTGCAAGTCCTTATATCCTTTGAGCACTTTAATTACGTTATGAACTCCGAGATTATTAAAATTTTAAGCTAGAAATTTATGGGGCTTTACATTCTCCCCCGCTTAAGAATGTTCATCCTCGAATGTTGTGTCGTAATTGTTCTTTAGTCTAAAAGAAAGATCTTAGGACCCCAAAATTTGACTAACTCCTAAAATTTTCAAAACTTTCGGCAGAGTCTCCCTTGTAACTGGAGATTTTCATAAATTTTCAACTTGTCCAACAACCCAATAACAATAACACTTTGCACCTCTAGCCACTCAATCCAATAATATAAAATATCAAGGCATACCCATATACCCGCCAAAGCCATTTTACATCATTATAAGCATAAATATCACATAACTTGACAATCTAAATATTTTGAAGCTTAAAAATGAATTATGTACCTGAAATCTCGAACTAATAAGGATATTTTTTCTTCATGGCTTCCTCGAGCTCCCACGTAGCTTCCTTAGCTAAGTGGTTTCTCTATATCACTTTCACCGAAGCAACGTCTTTGGTTCGAAGTTTACGAACATGCCTATCTATCATAGCTACAGGGACTTCCTCATATGTGAGAGTATCACCAATCTCTATCTCCTGTCTATCAAGTACATGACTCGGGTCATGAAAGTATTGTTTCAGCATGGACACATGAAAAACTAGATACACAGAAGATAACTCTGGAGGTAAAGCTAGTCGATACGCCACAAGCTCAATCCTTTTTAGAATTGGATAAGGCCCTGTATATCTTGGTCTAAGCTTCTCTTTTCTACCAAAACTCATGATACCCTTCATTGGAGACACCTTTAAAAATACATAGTCACCCTCTTTGAACTCTAGATCGCAGTGTCTTATATCTGAGTATGACTTTTGTCGGCTTTGAGCTGAATAAGTTTCACCTTTTTCAAGGAATCATGTACTATGTTTGGCCCAATAAGCTTCGTTTCACCTAACTCAAACCACCCTACAGGTGAACAACATCGCATCCCATATAGGGCCTCGAATGGGGCCATCTGAATGCTCGCTTGATAAATGTTATTATATGCGAACTCAATCAAAGGTAAATGATCATCCCAGTTTCATTTAAAATCAAGAACACATGCTCGTAACATATCTTCCAAGGTCTGAATTATCCTCTCGGCCTGCCCGTCCGTTTGAGGGTGAAAAGTTATACTTAGATTAACTCGGGTACCGAGACCTTCCTAAAAACTCTGCCAAAACTGGGCAGTAAACTGTGCACCCCTGTCAGAAATAATAGACATAGGAGAACCATGCAACCGAACAATCTCTTTTATGTATAATGTTGCATACTGGGTGCCGTGTAGGTTGTTTTGACCGGCAAAACGTGAGCTGACTTAGTGAGTCGGTCTACTATGATCCAAATAGAGTCATGTTTCTTAAAAGTCCGCGGAAAGCCCACCACAAAATCCATATTTATTCTCTCTCATTTCCATTCTGGTATTTCAATGACTTGACCTAAGCCACCTGGCCTCTGGTGTTCAGCTTTTACTTGCTGACAGATAATTCCACCAATAAACATCCCTCAAATCATGATACATTTTGGTAAAACCTGGATGTATTGAATATCTGGAGCTATGAGCTTCTACCATAATTGCCCTAATAAAGATCTTCTACATTAGGCACGCATTAGCGACCATCAAGTCTCATTACACCATTCTCATCAAGTGCAAAATTCTCAATCTTGCCACTGAGGACACCTTCATTGAGCTTAAGCAAGCTATGGTCATCAAATTGTTTGGCTTTAACTTGCTCTACTAAAGTAGACTTAGTACCCATACTTGATATGAGCCTTCCATCATACTTCTCATAGAGACGAACCCCTTGGCTAGATATTTGTTGGGCTTCCTTAACTATTGTACGTTCGACCACACACAACCTGGTCAAAATCCCCATGGATCTTCTGCTCAGAGTATCAACAACCACATTCACTTTGCCAGGATGGTAAAGGATATTGCAATCATAATCCTTAAGTAATTCCAACCACATGTGTTGTCTTAGGTTCAACTCTTTCTTCTTGCATATATACTGTAAACTTTTATGATTTGTATAAATGTCATATTGCTCTCCATTAAGGTAGTGACACCATATTTTTAGAGCAAAAATAATTGTCGCTAGCTCAAGATCGTGGGTAGGATAATTTCTCTCATGATTCTTTAACTACCTAGAAGCATAAGCAATTACGTTGTCATTCTGCATAAGAACACATCATAATCCTACTCTGGAAGCATCACAATAGATCACAAATTTACCTGTAGGGGTAGGTAGAGTTAGGATTGGGACTGTAGTCAACCTGCTCTTGAGTTCTTGAAAACCTTTCTCACAAGCTTTAGACCATTGAAACTTCACATTTTTCTAAGTTAACTTTGTCAATGGGGAAGCTACTGAAGAGAACCCTTCTACAAAACGGCGGTAGTAACTTGCCAACCTTAGAAAACTACTAATCTCTGTAAGGGTCGTCAGCCTAGGCCAACTCTTAGCTGCATCTATTTTCTATGGGTCTACTCTAATGTCTTCTTTCGAGACCATGTTGATCTCGTCCAATTTCACTCCTCTATTTAAGGATATGAAAACGGTCGATGCAATAGTAATACCCAATAAGGAGTCGGGGTCGATTTTCCACAAGGAGCTATGAATGGGTCTTAGGAATATATATTATAGTGTATGAGCTTGAATTATCTCAAATTGCACTTCCACAAATTTGGGTTATTTCTAGGTCTAATTTAAACGAAGACTACAAACTAAGAATTTAAACTTTGAATGTGTTTTTGGTTGTTTTTCAAATGTTATGAAAGGCTTAGGGCTATGACCTTCACCTAGGTGTTTACCTAATGGGTTGTAAACTTTAAAGCTTACTTTATTGGTTGGGGTGTATTATAGCTATCAACACCCAAGTACCCACTCAATACCTCTCGGTCAGATAGTGATTTTGCCCAATTTGGCTTTCTCAAGTCCAAATAGGTATTGAAAAAAATAATTGATAATAAGCTCAAGCCGGGTTTTACTATCTCTAGATTCAACCCTTTAATTGAGCTTATCAATCTCTCGATTGACCCAATTTCTTGCTAGCCAAGTTTTTCTAGACTAAGTCTCTCTTTCTCAAGTAGAGACCAAGTCAAATAGGCATGAAATAATGTTTGCGACTATTAGGTCTTCACATAAAAGCAAGAACTAGGCTAGATAATCAACACCCAGCCATGAACAAGCAATAAATCATACACCCATTAAGTTTACACACTAGGGTTGGGTCACAACCCTAGTGAAAATCTAGTTACTCATGCTTAAATTGGGAGAAAAAGAAGAAGAAGTGATGTTAAACCCATATTGATAATTAAAATGATGAAATCAATATTTAAAAAGCTCAAAATAGAAAAATCTACTAAAAAGAGTAAAAGAAAATGTCTACTGTAGCTACTGATGTCAAAACTTGACCTAAAATAGTAAAACTCTTCTATTTATACAGTGCTAGAATTTTCGGACAAAAATACCCTTTCGGAGGCTCTGCGACGACACATTTCCATGTGCGGTCCGCACTTTGCTTCAGCTTGACAGGAATGGAAACCTGCGGCCGCACTTCTCTCTTTATGCGGTCCGCGCATTTCTGAGTGCGGCTGCACATTGCTCTTCTGTGGACCGCACAAATTTGACTACGGCCGCGTAGCTGTTCTTCTGCGGCCGCACAATAATTGTGCGGTCCGCAGTTCTGTCGAACTTGAGATGCAAGTTCTCTGAACTTTTGCTCTTGCCCAGGTTCTGCGGCCGCACATGTCATGTGCGGACCGCACTTTGCACTTGTCTCTGATAGGAGTTTCTTCACAATCTGCGGCCGCAGATGAAAATCTACGGTCCGCACTTTGAGCTTTTATGCCTGTTTGTGTCCTTGAGTTCAGATCACTCCTTCTTTAGTTGGATTTCATCTTGGGGCTCATTTTCCACTATTCCTACAATTAAGCATATTTCATCAATTTTTGGGAACACAACTAAATACTTTTTGACTAAAACGAAAGCAAAAAGGTGCAAATAAGTAGTCAAAATTCTCACTTATCAACTCCCCCAAACTTAAGCGTTTGCTTGTCCTCAAGCAAATAAGGTAATTTCTACCTCCACAAGTTAAAAGCTATTCCTGCTAATCAAAGATGCATCAATTGGGACCAACAATTACCCACAACACTTATGAATTATTAACAAGGCAACAGGTTGAACTTTTAAGCACAAATATTTCTAATGTGACACTTGAGCATCAAGAGTTGATTTCATTCATCAAGGAAGCTCGCTCTTTCATGTAAATCATTGTGGATCCCAAACTCCTTCTTTCTAGTCTCTGTTTTCATAACTCACTTAAGAATGTAGCACTCAATTCAAAGATTTGTGAAAGGTTCGCTTATCTTTCTCAAAAGAATGTCACAAGTACGACTTTAGGTACCATAGGCTTTCCCCTCATGTAAATCACCACTAATGTAAGCTCACTCAGCTTGAAATCACATAGGGCTTTTTTCGGAATGCAATGAAGGCTTTTGGACTACGGTTGGATATGCTATGATAGAACGGGTATCTTTCCTTAAGCACTACATTTTCTCTTATCGGCTCATGCTTTGCCAACTCTTTGAGGCATTTTTTCTTTTGCACATGGGGGATTAGAGAGACAACATCAATCTTTCTTGGTCATGATATTCATTTTCTCCTTCTTTTCTTTCTCCATGCTTTGCATCATTACTTTTCTTTGAATCCCTTCAACTCTTCAACTTATTTACTTTTTTTTTGCATTTTTCTTTTTGTTCTTTCTTTCTTTCTTTTTCTTGCATTTCCTTCTCTTCATTTCTTTTCTCTTTTTGTGCCTTGATACCTTTTTCAAACTCCCCATCTCTCCCCCAAACTTACATTTTTAGCCAATTATTTTACAAGAGTGTTAAGGAAAGCTCTGGTGCCAAGAGAGGGTCACAACAGAATTGTAACATAGTTATCAAATGAGAAAGGTTTTAGGCTCAAATGGGTTGACTAGGGATAACAACATTGGCGGGCCATGAAAAATTTCATGCGGGTCAAGGAGAGCCTACAATCACTTCTCAAGGCAAGCAAAACTTAAAATTTAGCCTAGAGACACATTAGGGGCAAGTTCTAGACCATTCGCACGGGTATTTGGACTTGAATCAAAAATATCTCACCTCTCACGCAGCGG
This sequence comes from Nicotiana tomentosiformis, assembly GCF_000390325.3. Classification (NCBI taxonomy): domain Eukaryota; kingdom Viridiplantae; phylum Streptophyta; class Magnoliopsida; order Solanales; family Solanaceae; genus Nicotiana; species Nicotiana tomentosiformis. Next base: position 101,394,238 of record NC_090820.1, on the reverse strand, counting down.
GATTGTTAAAGAGGATAGAGTCGAGGGCCCAAAACGACCATATTCAAGATTGAAAATTACTATGATTCGATTAAACCACTCGATGATTGCCTAAGTCAACACACGAGTCACAACGTCACTAACTAGAGCTATGTCTTTCCCAAAAAAACTTATTTTTAACCATAAGCACGTAGTTAAGTGTGTTGGTACCAAGTGAAGCATGTTTTACTCTTCGAGCCTGACTCGATTAGGTCTTTTTATTCATTATTACTACTATTCTTACCTAAACACAAAAAACGGACTCAATCCCTTAAGAAGGTTGTCATGCCATCTATCGTTAGGAAGAGTCACCGGTTCACACAAAAATGACCTTTGGAAAGAACCATGGCATTAAGAAAACCAAAGGCTTATTGTTCACTAAAACATAAAAAGAAGCTCCAAAATTAAAAAGAAGCTATTAGATTAAACATAGACTAAAAAGAAAATAGAATAAAGAAGCTAATGAATATACATAATGAGAGAGGAAAGAGAGAGAATATATACATCAAGAGAGAATATATATATACAGAATGAAGAGAAAGAAGAAAATATTGTTAGTTATTACAAACCAAATGTCTAAAAGTCATCCAAATAGCAAATCAAATAAATCCATCACCTCCCCCCCCCCCCGAATAAAAATAAGTGTTGTCTGCAATACTTAATCAAAACAAGAATAAAGAAGGGTAAGAGTAAAAAAAAAAAAAACTCCCTATGTGGCCTTGGACATCTCCGTGTCCATAGCAGCGTCACCGCCCTCAGTCTACTCTAACTGAATCTCATCATCGGCTCTGGGAGTAACTGGGTTGGTGAACATCTGGCGCACTGCCTCAACAGTGTCGGCAGCCAGGTCTGGCTCCTCAGACTGGCCAGCTGGTGCAACTGGAGCTGATGGTGCTGCTGGATCTGCTAGTGATGGTGGGTCTAACTCCCTGAGCATATCAAATGAAAGATCACCAGCTGTTGCTATCTTGGTCACCTCTTTCCTCAGCCTGTCAACTGATTTCTTGGATGCCTGGGTTTTCTTCATTTTCTTTACATGATTCCCCAGCTCCTCAATTATTGCTCCATGTGCTAGCAAGGTGTTCATGATGGTGGTCTGGTTCTTCAAGATCTTCTTCAATGTATCCTCTACTGTCGGAGGAATATGGGGTGCCGGAGTGGAGGACTGTGCTGTAACAGTACTGGATATGTAAGACAGCTTTACAGTGGTTGTCTGCATCTAGTTGTTGAGGCTTGCTAGTGTTTGGGAGACTCGCAGCGTAGATAGTGGATTAACGGGCATGGGCACCGGCTTCAAAGCCGATGTGGAAGGTACAGATGCTGAGGGACCTGAAGAAGGAGGTGGAGGCATAGACTCTGCTGAAGAAGATGGCATGTCAACTGTCTCAGCAGCTACCCCGACAGGCTCATCAGACTGGCCTGCAGTAGTAGAGGGTTGACCCTATTTCTTTGGGTTTCCACCACCCATCAAAGAATACCATGAGAAGGGCTTCTTCGCCCGCACCTTGGTATCAAAATCCCTCGGCTCCATACCCGTATCTGTAAGGTACTCAGTGATAGTGTTGGGATACAGGTAGGAGGTGTTACCTTACCTGACGACCACAGACATGTTGGCCGACATCACGACACCCACATTGATTGGGTACTCGGCCATGATAGAAGCGACTAGCACTGCCCGCTGAATTGGAAGATTTGTTTCATTTTGGCACGGGTCTAGTCTGCTACACACGAATGTTTGCCATCCTTTTGCCTCAAAATTTATGGTGTTCCGCTGAATGGGAACCCCTGCTGTGATCCATGCTGGAGGCAGCCTCGGAGATGCAAGAATCTCAGTTATCCATGGTTGAACTGCATCTCCCAGTGCTAACTTTTCCAGGTATTGCATAGGATCCACATCCTCAAACCTTAAATATATGTTCAGGGTGCTCTGATCGAATCGCACCTTTAGATTTCTCACTTTTGTTACCTTGGCCCCTTTCTTTATATGTGCCACATTGGCGTAAAATTTCCGGACCAGGTATTCCTTGGCATCTACACTTTTGGTGAACCACATCCACCCCTTCTACTCCTGGAACTGTCTTAACAATATCGGATTGTATTTGTCAAGGTCTTTTATCATGAACTGACGCTCAAGAGTGAGAGATCTCATTGGCCACCACTCTCGGAAGCTTGTGAAAGTAGCCAGACTGACAAACCTATCTTCCCAAATCTCTTTCTTCTTCGACCTCTCAAGGCCGGTAACTTTGGTATCACCCCCTCGGCCATCATCCGGAATATCATCAACATCCACTATAGTAGCAGGTGCGTCAGGGGCATGTGTTGATGAGGGCTCTGAAGTCTGACTGTCACCTTCCGAAGCCTCAGAAGAGCTCTCAAAGGAGGAAGGCTCGTCTCTAAGTTGTTATCTACACGGTGGCTACTATGGCTATGATTGCACAACAGGCTACACTTGTACTGAGTTTCCCTCTGAAGCTTCCCTATACAGGGCATATGAACTAGATCTAGAGGGCTCAGGCTGTCTTCCTCGGCCTATTGTAGCTTTCTTACTAATTACTCTTTAGAGGGCGAGGGGTAAATTGCTTTTGCCTCTACCTCTGGAAGGTTCACCCCTCCCCTTTGATGTATCACCACGACCTCGTGAACTAACCATTTTCTGTAACAAACAGCAGTAGGAGTCAGTTCCAATTCAATTGCAAATAAACACAAAGTCACATAACAAAACATGTTGCAGGGTGGGGAAGTGCAGTCCGCACAATTGCAAATGCGGCCGCAACCTAGATTGTGCGGACCGCACAATTTTAAAGTTCGGCCGCAACAATAAAACTATGGTCCGCATAATTTTGAGCGCGGCCGTAGAATTGAAGTGCGGTCCGCATAATTGCAAGTGCGACCGCACATGAAACTTTCCAAAAGTGCCAACTCTCTGATGACAGAGATTGGCCTGATCTGCGGCCGCACACACTTTTTTGCGGCTGCGATGAAATAACTGTGGTCCGCACAATCTTGCCTCACCAACTACCCTAATCTATACTTCTGCGGACCACACAATTCCATGTGCGGCCGCACATTTCAAAATTCAATCGGGTAGAGTCCTGTAGGTTTTCGATTTAAGCACAAATTGGACATGGTGATAGCAACTAAACATGATAATCAACCTACCCACTCCCCAAAAAGCAAGTAAGAGTTAAACTATACAATTTAACCCCCCACATGGATATGAAATTGACAAATGGTCTAAACTGACTAACAAATTGTATATTAAACTAAGAAAATTGAAGAATCCTAGAAATGATTTAAACATACCAGTTATGAAGTGGTGCTATGGAATGATCACATATGCGTAATTAGGTGGTAGATGATTGAATCAGATGCGTGCAAAGTTTTAGCTTGATTTCTCAGAGAATGGAAAGTTTCAATAGTAGCCTTAGGGTTACTATTTATACACAGTGGGTCTAGCTAAGGAATCAAGAGACGAGTGCGGCCGCATAATTCCTTATGCGGTCCGCACTCTGTTACCTGGTGTTCCACTTCCTTTTGATGATCTGCGGTCCGCAGATTTAGCTGTGCGATTGCAGATTTTGGTGTGGACCGCAGAATTCATTGTGCGACCGCACTTTGGTTGTTTCTCTGAATAACAAGCTTCAGAGAGTTTGCATTTTTGCATCTCAAGTTGTGCGGTACGCACAGGAATTGTGCGGCCGCATTTGCCTTCTGCTGTAGCATCCAAAATAGTGCAGTCCACACTTTTTCCATACTTTGCCAATTTTTCTGAGTATAGTTCCTATAAAGCATACACCTTCCTGAAATACACACTTCAAATCTAGTTAGCACAAAATAAGACCTATCTAAAGAAGAAGAAAAGAAAAAGAAAAAGAAAAAGAAACATGGGTTGCCTCCCAAGAAACGCCCGATTTAACATCGCGGTACGACGCAGATTACCATCACGTCAAATGAATCACTGCCACCACGTGGCCATCATCAGCTTGTCCCAAATAATGCTTCACCCGGTGACCATTAACTCGGAATACCTCATCATTTTTGTTCTTCAAGTCCAATGAACCAAAAGGTGTCACACCCACAATTTAAAAGGGACCACTCCATTTGGATTTTAGCTTTCCGGGAAACATCTTCAATCGTGATTTGAACAACAAAACAAGATCTCCCACCTTGAACTCCCTATTTCGGATGTATTTGTCATGAAGGTACTTCATTCTTTCTTTGTAAAAGGACGAACTTGCATATGCATGGTACCGGAATTCATATAATTAATTCAAATATACAACCCGCAAGTTAGCAGTTGCATCCCAATCAAGATTTAACTTCTTTAAAGCCCACATGGCCTTGTGCTCGAGTTCCACCAGAAGATGACAAGCTTTGCCAAACACCAACTGGTATGGAGAAATCCTTATGTGAGTTTTGAAAGTAGTCCAATAAGCCCAT